>NW_009260022.1:2832373-2962475 GCF_000687185.1 Egretta garzetta | reverse complement strand
AGCAGGAAAGTTTTTAAAAATAATTTTGTTTCTATCCATTGAAATTCACCCATAGTCTCAGAGAAATCACTGCAACAATCGGACCTTTCCCTCTGGTTCCTTCAGCATAGCAGTTCTTTTGCAGGCTTTTCCTTTCCTGTGACAGAAAAGTGATGCCTGTAATGTAGTAACTCTTAAGGTCTGTGCCTCTACTGAATCTTCTGGGAGGAAGGCATTCTTATTTATATAATGCATGTTTATAGTCTCCTGAATTTGCTTGTATTTCCAGATTGTGTAAATTTAGAACTGCAGAAGATAAAACTGAAATGAAAACATGTCCTATTCCATGGGACTGTTAGTTTTCTCCTGGTACAAGAAGTCATTAGCATCATTCAGTACTTAAAGGGAGCCTATAGGAAAGATGGGGAATATCTTTTTAGTAGGGACAGCTGTGACAGGACAAGGGGTAATGGTTTTAAACTAAAACAGGGTAGGTTTAGACTAGATATAAGGAAGAAATTCTGTACAGTGAGGGTGGTGAAACACTGGAACAGGTTACCCAGAGAGGTAGTGGAGGCCCCATCCCTGGAAACATTCAAGACCAGGTTGGATGGGGCTCTGAGCAACCTGATCTAGTTAGCAGTGTCCCTGCTCACTGCAGGGGGGGTGGACTAGATGACCTCTCGGGGTCCCTTCCAATCCAAAACATTCTATGATTCTATACCCATTCCAAAAGTGTATTCTCTCATGACGTTTCGCATTCATTTTAGCTCTCAGTAGTGTAGTTCTTCAAACATTTCAATCTTTAGCCCAATTAATTCCAGTACATTATTGTGTCATTATTACAGAGCTGCTACTTTGCATCACTATTGAAACCATAGATCGGAAAATTTGAGATTTTTAACCCCTAACAGCACCCTACGTATTGGTGGACATTACTGAAATGGTGAATAATAGTTGCCAGACTAATTTGGGCATGGCTTTATACCTAAGTTAAGACTTTTGTATTATGAGATGTAATAATTTCTTTGTTATTTTTAGGCAGAAGATTGAGCGATGCACTCTTACTGGTACAAATCGTGAGGTAATTGTTAGCACTGCTCTGCATCCGTTTGCAATGACATTGTTTGATCAGCACATATATTGGACGGACTGGAACACACGAAGCATTTACCGAGCTAATAAGTATGATGGTTCGGATCAGATTGTAATGATCATGAATCTTCCACAAAGACCAATGGATATTCATGTCTGGGCAAAAAGTAAGCAGCAGCAGTGTACCAACCCTTGCAACCAGTTCAATGGTGGCTGCAGTCACATCTGTGCACCAGGTAAGCTGTTGTGCTTGATGACTGTAAGCTATTAGTGTTGCCTGTATTAAAGTTCATAGTATAACAATTTTAGTCATGTGGGGACATCTTAAATATTTCTTAGTGTTCCTAAATATTTAATATTTATTTTATTTATAAATGCAATTAAAATGATTGTCATTCAAGGTCACGGTATTTTGCCAATACACCTGAGGGCTGTGTCTGAGAATCTTCACAAATAAAAATTAGGGGTTTCTCTAATTTAAACAAAAAAATTGTTTTCCATGGTTTTAACTTTTTTTTTCCTCCGGGATGAGACATGAAGTGAATTCTGCAGCATATGGTTACCTTAGGAATGCATACTGATATGCTGTATACTGAACAGTTGTTTCCTACCACATATTTAAAAAATCTTTATGGTCACTATTTCTTTATCACATGATATTATGAAGTCTTTTTGTAGTGAATAATTTAAAAATAAATGTTCCTACTACCTTATTTTAAAAAGGGGTATTAAGGATAATAAGGATAAAAGGGATATATTAAAAAGGGATTCTACAGGTATATCAGCCGGAAAAGGAAGGTTAAAGAGAGTGTACCCCCGCTGATAAGCGAGACCGGCAGGCTGGTAACAGCAGATGAGGCTAAAGGGGGCCTATAGGAAAGAGGGGGAAAACCTTTTTAGTAGGGCCAGCTGCGTTAGGACAAGGGGTAATGGTTTTAAACTAAATCGGGGTAGGTTTAGGCTAGATATAAGGAAAAAATTCTTTACAATGAGGGTGGTAAACCACTGGAACAGGTTGCCCAGAGAGGTAGTGGAGGCCCCATCCCTGGAAACATTCAAGGCCAGGTTGGATGGGGCTCTGAGCAACCTGATCTAGTTGGCGGTGTCCCTGCTGACTGCAGGGGGGTTGGACTCGATGACCTCTAGTGGTCCCTTCCAACCCAAAACATTCTATGATTCTATGATTCTATGATTTTAAATGTTGGACAATTACTAAGAAGATAGCACAAGTCGATTTCTATCTACACTGTGGGGCAGGTGTCCTTTTGAGTCATGGACTCCAGAAACACTCTGTATCATCAGCTGCATATTGGGTTGAGACCTGAGTGACATTACATATCCCATCTTATTTCTCTCCTTGTGCGTGTGTAACGAAGGAGGCAAAGTGCTCCAACAGGCCACCAGTCCAGGTGGCCAGGAAACCAGAAAGGCAATATACCCTAAAGAGCATTGCTGTTACAGAGCTGTTTCATGTGTTGTGGATTTTTGGAAGTTACGATACTTGACTTTGGAAAAACTCATTCAATGCCCGCTTTCATCTGTAGCATCTTAAATATCTTTAAAAACCTGTCTTGCCTGAAAACAACTCAAACTTCTCATTGATTTTGAGAAGAGCAGTTAGTCTAGTGCAAGGAGTTTTGAAAACCCTGTTTTGATTTCAAGGGATAGAGCCGCAGCTGGTGGAGCTCTGATGTTTGAAAGCATCAGATGCCATCTTGCTGCCACCCAAAATCTATTTGGACAACAGGCAATTATTAAGATACTCCAAGTTCTGATCTCAGTTTCTCTAGGGAACTCTGAAATAACTCTTGAGGGTTTTAATGGATTTGCATATGCTTAACTGAGATAAAAAAATGGCTAAGTCACCACACTTCTGTCTGAGCAGATAGATCTTACAGGAGTTGTGAGAATTTCATTGCCATTTTCCAGTGTTACAGCTGTGAACAGTTTCATAGAACCCTTTCTAAAGCATCAATGTTAAATTTGTCTCATTTTTTGTCGTCTGTTATTTTTTTTTTAACCATCAAACATAAATTTAGGTCCAGCTGGTGCAGAATGTCAGTGCCCCTCTGAAGGTCGCTGGTATTTAGCCAATAATAACAAGCACTGTATTGTGGACAATGGTACCAGGTGTGATACTGGTTTCTTCACGTGCCTTAATGGGCATTGTATCTCTGAGCGATGGAAGTGCGACAATGACAATGATTGTGGTGATGGCAGTGATGAGTTGGAAAGTGTGTGTGGTAAGCATTTAAAATAGAGCATGCATCACTTTCTCATGTAGTTGTCTTGCCCGTACTGTATTCTCTATCACTTTTATGGCTTTATGATCATGGATCTTATGGCTGTAGTTTGGAAATGATCCCTTGCCTCAGTCTTGAGGTCTGAATGGCTACTGATCTGCTCTAGAATCCAAAATCCCTACAGTATTGAATTTTGTCATGTATAGCCAACTTCTACTTTATTTAATTCGAATATGTGTTTTACTTTCATGCAGTCCGTTTTGCAGCTGTGTTTGCCCTGGCAGGTAAAAATATTGTGACTTTACTTGTTACTTTGTCAGAGAACCTAGGTTATGTTTTATCCATGTATGTTCTTTTTTTGATTATTTTTTTTTTATTTCCTGCAGCTTTCCATACTTGTCAGCCAACAGCTTTTACCTGTGGTAATGGGCGATGCGTACCCTATCATTACCGCTGTGATCACTACAATGACTGTGGAGATAACAGTGATGAGGTTGGCTGCTTGTTTCGAACTTGTGACTCCCACACAGAATTTACTTGCAATAATGGAAGGTGTATAGCTCTTCAGTACGTCTGCAATGGAGTAAACAACTGTTACGATAATGGCACGTCAGATGAGAGAAATTGCCGTAAGTTTATCCTGCTTACCTAGTGCCTGTTTGATTCTGACTCTTTAGACCAAAGAAGAGGCAAATGTGTTTGTATGTGAAGAATTGTGACAAAATCAGCAGAGGATAAAAAATTTCTTTATTTACATTACAGATTCTGCTTTGTGTTATTTGAAGCAAATAGAATTGTTAAAAGATATTCCAGAGTACCCTGAGATGTTACATATTAACTATTAATAACTGTTAATAACTATTGTTTTAAATAGTCTGCTTGATGCAACAAATGCTCATACAGTGCTTAATGTTAGGTCTTGTGAGTAATTCCATAAACTTCAAAAAGATTATTTCAGATGAATTGAATGCAGGGCCTATATTTTTGCAGAATTAGCCTGGAGTTTGGCAGTGGGTTTTTACTTTGTGTGATGCTATATTAATTATCCTAGATTTAATCATCAGGGGTGTATATTGTGACTCTTACACAGACACAGTTTATATTTATTCTGTTTAAAATTATATGCCTCATAGCTCTCAAAAAGGTATCAGTTCATTTGTTTTCCTTAAGTTGTAAACTGTGCTTAGTTCAATATTGACTACTATTGCAGTTAATCAAACTAATTTCTTTGCACTAAGATTACATTATTCAGTGGAAAAATTGTATCTGCTGTTAGAGAATTTGATGAAAAGGTATTTAGAATTTTTTTTTTACGTCTTCATGAGCACACTTTTTTTTTTTTGGAAACATACTATTTGTGACAATTTTTTTTTTATTCTCAGTGAAATCTGAATATTTGAAATTCAGGGTCTATTAGTCATTTGTAGTTGGTTTGATTCATATAGTACCAGCTGATTGCAAATGCAGGCATTACAGTGTGAATACATGTCAATTTACATTCCCTCACCCCCAAGTATTGGCATGTGTTTCTCTGATCATGTTTTTGTCAATAAAGGCAATTGTCTAATTGTTTCCATATAGCATGAGCAGTATGAGTGCACTTTAGCGAGTGACATGGGACTATATTATTATGTATCTTTCAACGAGATGCAGCAGAATGGTATTTAAAAAAGCTCTGAAGAACTTTTGCTTTTTTTTTCTTCCCTCCTTAAAGCGGAGCGCACTTGCCAGTCTGGTTTTACAAAATGTCAAAGCACAAACATTTGCATTCCTCGAACATATTTGTGTGATGGTGATAATGACTGTGGAGATATGAGCGATGAGAGCCCTACTCACTGTGGTAAGTTAATAGGGCCTTGGTTACTTTCCTTGTACTTCAGTTATTCCACTGCTCTTTATCTTTGACATAACTCCAGCTGTTCTCAAAACATCTACTCTTGTAATACTGAAAAGTGATATGCATTGTATTATTATCTCTTAATTATCTAAATCATGCTTTTATCTAATAAAAAAGATCATAATTTTTTTCAGCATTTTTATACAGCATTTGAGGGATCATTCCTTTTGCTTATTCTGCTCTCTATCCTTTATGGTTTTACAAGTTAATTGGAACTTAAGTATTATAGCGAGTTGGCTTTTTCTGGAACCCTAACATTAGAATATTTTTCCTTCTAATCAAATGAAATTGTATGCAGTCTCAAATGTAATTTCTTCTGGCTCTTATATGTAGTTATGTATGCCTTAGCATGTGATTCATTGTCCATTGTTGCTTCCAGTTAGTGTATGAAAGTGTCTAGTTTTCAGTCAGCCTTCATTACAAACCAGCTTATTTTTGCTAGTTACAGACATCCTGCACCTGGGATGGGGTAACCCCCAGTATCAATACAGCCTGGGGGGAGAAAGGATTGAGAGCAGCCCTGCCGAGAGGGACTTGGGGGTGCTGGTGGATAAAAAGCTGGACATGAGCCGGCAATGTGCCCTGGCAGCCCAGAAGGCCAACCGTACTCTGGGCTGCATCAGGAGGAGCGTGGCCAGCAGGTCGAGGGAGGTAATTCTGCCCCTCTACTCAGCTCTGGTGAGACCTCACCTAGAGTACTGCGTCCAGCTCTGGAGCCCTCAGCACAAGAAGGACATGGAAGTGTTGGAGCGGGTCCAGAAGAGGGCTACTAAAATGATCCGAGGGCTGGAGCACCTCTCCTATGAGGACAGGCTGAGAGAGTTGGGCTTGTTCAGTCTAGAGAAAAGAAGGCTGCGGGGAGACCTGATTGCGGCCTTTCAGTACCTAAAGGGGGCCTATAGGAAAGAGGGGGAAAACCTTTTTAGTAGGGCCAGCTGCGTTAGGACAAGGGGTAATGGTTTTAAACTAAATCGGGGTAGGTTTAGGCTAGATATAAGGAAAAAATTCTTTACAATGAGGGTGGTAAACCACTGGAACAGGTTGCCCAGAGAGGTAGTGGAGGCCCCATCCCTGGAAACATTCAAGGCCAGGTTGGATGGGGCTCTGAGCAACCTGATCTAGTTGGCGGTGTCCCTGCTGACTGCAGGGGGGTTGGACTCGATGACCTCTAGTGGTCCCTTCCAACCCAAAACATTCTATGATTCTATGATTCTATGATTTTAAATGTTGGACAATTACTAAGAAGATAGCACAAGTCGATTTCTATCTACACTGTGGGGCAGGTGTCCTTTTGAGTCATGGACTCCAGAAACACTCTGTATCATCAGCTGCATATTGGGTTGAGACCTGAGTGACATTACATATCCCATCTTATTTCTCTCCTTGTGCGTGTGTAACGAAGGAGGCAAAGTGCTCCAACAGGCCACCAGTCCAGGTGGCCAGGAAACCAGAAAGGCAATATACCCTAAAGAGCATTGCTGTTACAGAGCTGTTTCATGTGTTGTGGATTTTTGGAAGTTACGATACTTGACTTTGGAAAAACTCATTCAATGCCCGCTTTCATCTGTAGCATCTTAAATATCTTTAAAAACCTGTCTTGCCTGAAAACAACTCAAACTTCTCATTGATTTTGAGAAGAGCAGTTAGTCTAGTGCAAGGAGTTTTGAAAACCCTGTTTTGATTTCAAGGGATAGAGCCGCAGCTGGTGGAGCTCTGATGTTTGAAAGCATCAGATGCCATCTTGCTGCCACCCAAAATCTATTTGGACAACAGGCAATTATTAAGATACTCCAAGTTCTGATCTCAGTTTCTCTAGGGAACTCTGAAATAACTCTTGAGGGTTTTAATGGATTTGCATATGCTTAACTGAGATAAAAAAATGGCTAAGTCACCACACTTCTGTCTGAGCAGATAGATCTTACAGGAGTTGTGAGAATTTCATTGCCATTTTCCAGTGTTACAGCTGTGAACAGTTTCATAGAACCCTTTCTAAAGCATCAATGTTAAATTTGTCTCATTTTTTGTCGTCTGTTATTTTTTTTTTAACCATCAAACATAAATTTAGGTCCAGCTGGTGCAGAATGTCAGTGCCCCTCTGAAGGTCGCTGGTATTTAGCCAATAATAACAAGCACTGTATTGTGGACAATGGTACCAGGTGTGATACTGGTTTCTTCACGTGCCTTAATGGGCATTGTATCTCTGAGCGATGGAAGTGCGACAATGACAATGATTGTGGTGATGGCAGTGATGAGTTGGAAAGTGTGTGTGGTAAGCATTTAAAATAGAGCATGCATCACTTTCTCATGTAGTTGTCTTGCCCGTACTGTATTCTCTATCACTTTTATGGCTTTATGATCATGGATCTTATGGCTGTAGTTTGGAAATGATCCCTTGCCTCAGTCTTGAGGTCTGAATGGCTACTGATCTGCTCTAGAATCCAAAATCCCTACAGTATTGAATTTTGTCATGTATAGCCAACTTCTACTTTATTTAATTCGAATATGTGTTTTACTTTCATGCAGTCCGTTTTGCAGCTGTGTTTGCCCTGGCAGGTAAAAATATTGTGACTTTACTTGTTACTTTGTCAGAGAACCTAGGTTATGTTTTATCCATGTATGTTCTTTTTTTGATTATTTTTTTTTTATTTCCTGCAGCTTTCCATACTTGTCAGCCAACAGCTTTTACCTGTGGTAATGGGCGATGCGTACCCTATCATTACCGCTGTGATCACTACAATGACTGTGGAGATAACAGTGATGAGGTTGGCTGCTTGTTTCGAACTTGTGACTCCCACACAGAATTTACTTGCAATAATGGAAGGTGTATAGCTCTTCAGTACGTCTGCAATGGAGTAAACAACTGTTACGATAATGGCACGTCAGATGAGAGAAATTGCCGTAAGTTTATCCTGCTTACCTAGTGCCTGTTTGATTCTGACTCTTTAGACCAAAGAAGAGGCAAATGTGTTTGTATGTGAAGAATTGTGACAAAATCAGCAGAGGATAAAAAATTTCTTTATTTACATTACAGATTCTGCTTTGTGTTATTTGAAGCAAATAGAATTGTTAAAAGATATTCCAGAGTACCCTGAGATGTTACATATTAACTATTAATAACTGTTAATAACTATTGTTTTAAATAGTCTGCTTGATGCAACAAATGCTCATACAGTGCTTAATGTTAGGTCTTGTGAGTAATTCCATAAACTTCAAAAAGATTATTTCAGATGAATTGAATGCAGGGCCTATATTTTTGCAGAATTAGCCTGGAGTTTGGCAGTGGGTTTTTACTTTGTGTGATGCTATATTAATTATCCTAGATTTAATCATCAGGGGTGTATATTGTGACTCTTACACAGACACAGTTTATATTTATTCTGTTTAAAATTATATGCCTCATAGCTCTCAAAAAGGTATCAGTTCATTTGTTTTCCTTAAGTTGTAAACTGTGCTTAGTTCAATATTGACTACTATTGCAGTTAATCAAACTAATTTCTTTGCACTAAGATTACATTATTCAGTGGAAAAATTGTATCTGCTGTTAGAGAATTTGATGAAAAGGTATTTAGAATTTTTTTTTTACGTCTTCATGAGCACACTTTTTTTTTTTTGGAAACATACTATTTGTGACAATTTTTTTTTTATTCTCAGTGAAATCTGAATATTTGAAATTCAGGGTCTATTAGTCATTTGTAGTTGGTTTGATTCATATAGTACCAGCTGATTGCAAATGCAGGCATTACAGTGTGAATACATGTCAATTTACATTCCCTCACCCCCAAGTATTGGCATGTGTTTCTCTGATCATGTTTTTGTCAATAAAGGCAATTGTCTAATTGTTTCCATATAGCATGAGCAGTATGAGTGCACTTTAGCGAGTGACATGGGACTATATTATTATGTATCTTTCAACGAGATGCAGCAGAATGGTATTTAAAAAAGCTCTGAAGAACTTTTGCTTTTTTTTTCTTCCCTCCTTAAAGCGGAGCGCACTTGCCAGTCTGGTTTTACAAAATGTCAAAGCACAAACATTTGCATTCCTCGAACATATTTGTGTGATGGTGATAATGACTGTGGAGATATGAGCGATGAGAGCCCTACTCACTGTGGTAAGTTAATAGGGCCTTGGTTACTTTCCTTGTACTTCAGTTATTCCACTGCTCTTTATCTTTGACATAACTCCAGCTGTTCTCAAAACATCTACTCTTGTAATACTGAAAAGTGATATGCATTGTATTATTATCTCTTAATTATCTAAATCATGCTTTTATCTAATAAAAAAGATCATAATTTTTTTCAGCATTTTTATACAGCATTTGAGGGATCATTCCTTTTGCTTATTCTGCTCTCTATCCTTTATGGTTTTACAAGTTAATTGGAACTTAAGTATTATAGCGAGTTGGCTTTTTCTGGAACCCTAACATTAGAATATTTTTCCTTCTAATCAAATGAAATTGTATGCAGTCTCAAATGTAATTTCTTCTGGCTCTTATATGTAGTTATGTATGCCTTAGCATGTGATTCATTGTCCATTGTTGCTTCCAGTTAGTGTATGAAAGTGTCTAGTTTTCAGTCAGCCTTCATTACAAACCAGCTTATTTTTGCTAGTTACAGACATTTGTGTTAGGTAGTAGTTAGGTAGTACTTTTCCCATACAGAGTGTTTTGGATCAGTTTATAAAACATAATGGATATTTTCAGATAATGATTTATTTTTAGTATTGCCTGAGTGGATTATTTTTGCTTTCACTAGTTTTCCTAAAGGTACACGCCTTGAATGCCACAACTTTTCTAAAATATGAGTTTAATTTTTCTAGCCAAAACATGGCCACTTCTATCTGTGGAGCCCAACATGTCAAAAATGTGAGTCTTGTGCTGCTCATGAAAGGTGTGCTTTGTCCCTTCTAGTCTTTATGTCCCAGGAGCATTGCTGAATTACTTAAATTGAGAAGTGGTGAAGGGTAAGAAAGAGGAGAGAAAGGGAGAATGGGAGATGAAACAAGCCCCAAGACATTAATGAGCAATGTGTTAATTGCCTTTGATTTCCATCATTAAAGGCACATAGAAGAGCAAGTTAAAAGGCCAGACTGGATCCTTTTTGGTATCTTGAAACCATCAGAAGGTACAGGAAAGTATCAGTAACTACTGAAGAAATTATCAAACCTACTATACATGCCAGGATCAAGGGGCTCAGCCAAAGTGCAGAAGGAATATTTGCAGGGTACTTAGCTGGAACTATTCAGTGTTACAGTTTGTTCTTCACTGCCATTAAGAAAAGATTCCTACCTGCAAGTGAAGAGAAATTGGTGGAAGAATAAGGAAAGCATTATCTACCATAAGCTATTACTTCCTTACTGCACATTTTGATTCCTTGTAAAGCACGGAATTTGCTACTACCTGGTTTGGGCACTGGAGAAATTAGTAGATTTGGACTAGGTCATTTTCTTGTGCACAAATCTCAAGTATAAACGTAGAACATATTTACAGTTGTTGCATGTAATCCTGTTTCCAGGGCAAATTCTGTCTACTTATTAGCTGATACATATACTCAAGGAGAGAATTAAGCCCTTTTTTTGCATACAAAGATCAAGCTAGTTTGTACAATGAAGTCTTTGCAGATAGGCTGTGAAAAGACATCCTTCCTAGCATAATTTTTTCTCTTTCTTTTTTGGGGTTTATAATAATTTTGCATAACATGGACTCAAAAGCAACTTTAAACAAGTTGGAAAGGTAACAGAAAGAAAGAAGTCATACATAGGTTTTTTCTTCCAGTCTCACTGACTTGCACAAATAGTGAGTTTCGTTGTACATCGGGACGTTGTATTCCTGCTCATTGGTACTGTGATCAAGGAATAGACTGTGCTGACGGCTCTGATGAACCTGCCTCTTGTGGTAAGTTTACACTCAGAATATACAACACGATGGGCTATGGGAAATCGGTAGTTTCTCTGTAGGCAGCAGCTTGAATCCAGACTAGGTGGAAAAGAAGTATCTTCTGAGGTTTATTCACTGACTGTAAATAATCTGTCACTGAGTAATTCAAGTCTTAAATACTTAAAGCAGTGTATGGAATATGAATGCTTTTAATTGCCACAATTGATTGCTTTTAATGGGATCACTCTTAATGTATAAATTCCTGTCTCTTTATAAGACTGTGATGGTGGTGAATCAAGTGACAAAAAGTAGCGAATATTGTGATATTGTTTTGGATATAAAAGCAGATGTCATGCTGTAGATGAAGTGTGTGTGCAGTATTGCTTTTGGGGGGAAAAAGGAATGTAGGATGCAGAGGAACATTGTTGACACAACATGAGGTAGAGTATCATAGTATTGCAAGAAGCAAATCCTGTATGTACAATAGAAACTGACGGTAATAAACAACAGAGGGGGAAAGAAGGTGAAAAGTAGTAGAGTAATCTCCAGGGAGGAGGGGGAGGAAGGGCTAACTGAAGTCACTGAGAATTGATATTACAACATAGTCATTATTGTCACTGTAAAAGTTGGCATAAAACAAGGCAGAACAGATCCTTCTATCATTTAAGCAGGGCTGATGGCTCACTTTGCACATTGCTGGAGTTCCACATTTAGCTAGAGAAAATCTCTTGCAGCTTTATAGCTTGACTTACACTTAAGCATCTATTTTACATTCCACTATCATAAGATTCTTCCTAAAAGTCTATTCTCAGTAGATTTTCATGGTAGTGCTGGTTAGTTTAACAACCAGAGTGACTGTGTTCATTTTTAAGTGCCCCAAGTGCGGACTTGTTCAAGTGACCAGTTCAGATGTGATGATGGCAGATGTATCCCAGCAACATGGATCTGTGATGGTGATAATGACTGTGGGGATATGAGTGATGAGGATCAAAGACATAATTGTGGTAGGTGTTTAATGCAAATAGATACTGCATTTTCTTTGTTTGTCCTGCAGGTATTTTTTAGAAAACAACCAACCAACCCTCAACCTCCTGCCCTCTGCCAATTTTTCTATCCCTAAAGGTGCACACTAAGCATGAGGTACACTCTTCCTGTACCTTCATTTTCACCATATTGAATTAAAATTGAATATCTTACTGGTAAAAAAAAAAAAAAAAAAATTGTTCTAATTTTGCAATTAGTCTTTGAAGTCCTGGGTTCAAATGGAGATATAATTAACCTGGGTTGTTTGTAAGATCTGGGCAGTGATAGCAGCTTTGGTGGAGATACTCCCTGATCATCACACACTATATCTTGTGCATATTAATAACCATATGGTTTTGGCATAATTTCTTTAAAAATTAGTGAGCATGGTTGTTTAGAGGGTGGACAAAGGGAAGAAGGTTCAGCAAGCCTGGTCTTGTTCCTTGATTCTTTTAACAGCAGCTGGATACACTTGCAGTCCTTGCCCTTTTTAACTGCAATGGTGCTCCTCCCTGGAGCATAGAATACCTTGAAGAAAGCAGGGGGTAGAGAGCCTAGGCCTGATACCTGCTTAGCTCCCAGAAAATCTGGCCAGACTCAGAAGCTTGTAGTGAGAGTCCAACAAGATTCCTTCATGAAGAGGAATGCTCAGTGAAAATCAGTGGGAATGTGTATGATATTTGTATATGAGAAGGTGCAGTGGTGTCTATCTCTGCATATGCAGCAGAGCATGGCCAGCGAACATTACTTTTCTTTCAGCAAACCGGAACTGCACAGCAGCAGAGTTCACATGCACCAACAATCGACCCCCGCTCAGGAGGTGCATTCCTCGGGCATGGATCTGCGATGGTGATGCTGACTGCAGTGATGCATTTGATGAACACCAGAACTGCACACGAAGATCTTGCACAGAAAATGAGTTTACTTGTAGTAATGGCTTGTGCATCCGAAACACATACAGGTTTGTAACTACCTGACCCACTGCAGAAATTCTGATTTAAACCTTTTTTTTTCTTACTATTTGGTTGTGAAGTAGATCTGCATATTGTAATGAAACTATCTGCTCTGCATTCATGCATTAGTTTTAACTTGAAAATGCTCTGGAATTTTCAGTGTTAATATCCTCAGTGTCCACCATTAGCATTTAATCCTTTTCATTGTGCCTAGTAACCTCTCCTGGGGTGATTCTGTTCGGCTTGTAATGCATACAGGGAATACAAGCAGGACTCACAGGATCAGACTCTGTATAATACGACCCTGATTCCCGAAAGTCTCTTCCATTGGAGCTAGTAATATCTGACCTTCTTTGGAGCTCAAGAGAATGTATCTATCCATCTGCCCTAGAGATAGTGATTGCCGCCTTATATTTGAAAAAAGTGTTCATTCTTCTTCAGATGTGACAGGCGGAATGACTGTGGTGACAGCAGTGATGAAAGGGGATGCATCTATGAACCGTGTCAACAGCACCAGTTTACTTGTCAAAATGGGCGCTGCATTTCCAAGGCCTACATCTGTGATGGGGATAATGACTGTGGTGATGAATCTGATGAGCTGGAACATCTCTGTAGTACACCAGAAGCAACCTGCTCTCCCCATCATTTTAAATGCGACAATGGAAACTGCATTGAAATGGTTAAAGTCTGCAATCGGTTGGATGATTGCTTAGATAATAGTGATGAAAAAGGATGCGGTATGTGTAGATTTATTTATTTAATTTAAAACACTTAGGCTGCTTTAAAAAAAAAAATCTCTGAACACAATTGCTGCAGAAGGATTAGAAGAAATGTATATATCTAATTTTTTGGTTTAATTAAATCATACTTATTATATACTGTTCTAACAAACCGTGACAATTAGCTAATTATATGAACTGAATGTAGTTTATACATTGTTATGTGTTGCCCTTATATTGCCAAAATACACCATTCGTAAGTGTATATTTTGCACTCATTGTATTGGGTGATAGACCTCAAAGGTGCTAGAATAATTTTGTATTAGATTAGATTCTTTTCCTTGCTCCTTTATTACAGTAGCCCAGATTCATATTGAGCATTTTCAGGGGGTAGCAGGGAGAGGTAGACAGGGAGGAGTACACTGGAAAGTGACTAATATTTTCTCTGCTAGCCAATTCCTTGAATAGAACTCCTTTTCTTCCCCAGGTATAAATGAATGCAGTGACCCTTCAATCAGTGGATGTGATCATGACTGTACAGACACACAGACAAGTTTCTACTGTTCTTGTCATCCTGGATACAAACTTATGTCTGATAAACGGACTTGTGATGATATTGATGAGTGCAATGAAACTCCATCAGTTTGTAGCCAGATTTGTGAGAACACAGCTGGCTCCTACATCTGTAAGTGTGCCCCAGGCTATATCCGGGAGCCTGACGGAAAAAGCTGCCGGCAAAATAGTAATATCTCCCCATACCTTATTTTTAGCAACCGTTACTATCTGAGAAATCTCACAGCAGATGGCCAGTCTTACTCTCTCATTTTGCAAGGACTGAGAAATGTGGTGGCACTGGACTTTGACAGGGTGGAAAAGAGGTTGTACTGGATTGATGTGGGGAGGAAGGTCATTGAACGAATGTTCCTAAATGGAACAAATAAGGAGGCAGTGATAAGCGATGATGTGCCCAACGGGGAAGGTATCGCTGTTGATTGGGTTGGCAGGTAAGAAAATGCATTTTCTGTCTTTCTGGGCTACTAAACAAATTACACGTGAGGGATTTTATTTTAGGGTTTTTTTCCCCACTTTGTATGAAATTCCCAATGAGTGGTGAAATAATTTGGGATTGTGGATGCAGTCTTATACAACTGCTCTGGAATTGTTTATTGGCATCTAATACATTACATAGCACTTTTCTTTAATTGCTCTCATATCTAGTATACTGAGGCTGTATCAGAGTTGCTGTTCACAGACTAGGCAAGCAGGCAGGTGGGATGTTACACGTGGCTACAGAGTAAGGATTCTAAGCTTAGGCTCTTCATTCCTTTGCTAGCAATTGTTGGGGTTGGGATGCAGGCTTCACACTATACATGAACAATATGTTACAACAGGTAACTAGATTCCAATGAAGTATGTAATAATAAACATTAATGAAATTTAGCTCCAGTACCAATGTGAAGAGCATATTTCTTTTGCTCTTGAAAATTGCATCTTTAACTTACACTCAAACAAGATCCACGTCATTTGCTGTAAGGAGGGCAGTATAAGGATGAGGTAATTGGAAAGCATTTTGCATATGGTAGTTTTTTAATTGCTTGCTGTGTGTCAAAAAGTAGTCTGACTTACTCCCACAGAAACTCTGTCCTTATGTGACGCCCTCTCTGACAGTGTTCTTGGCTGTGTTTCATCAGGTTTTGCTTCCTGAATGCAGTACTACCAGTATGAAAAGTTAAAGTGCTTTAAGTGCATGAAGAGTTTTGCGGACTCTGCAAAATTATGAGAATTGTTCAAAAAGTCACATTGGAACTTATATGAGAGTGTTTATATGAATATGTTGATGTAATACTTTTTATTTTTAAACCACTTTGTCTCTTAACCTAATGATAATTAATGTTGCCATCAGTCACAAATGTGTTATGATTCATGGAGAGGCAAGGAAGGAAAAGCCTAATTTTAGCTAAAGTGGTTCTACTGTTCCATTGCTATACAGTTGCTGAGTTATTTCAGCTACCATTAGTTAACATCTTCAGTCGGTTTTTGCTTAAGTGTTTCAAAAAGGCTGAAGGATGATACAATGGTAGATAAGGTTTTCTGCTCGCTTTCAGTGCAGGGAGAGGACTGGAGGATGCCATGAGGTGCAGGCTGGGGAAGACTACTTTCTCCTCCCCCCAGTGGGAATGGTACTGCTCAGGGTGGTGTAGGCCAAGACTGTATCTGTCAGGCTATTTCTGGAATGACCCTGTGGACGCTGGAGCTGAGCAGCTGTGCAGACAATTTCAAAGTAGCCTGCTGTAGTTCTAATTAAATTAAATGCTTTGGTTTTTTGCAGGCTTTTTAAAATCATCGCTTCAGCTTTCATGATTTCTTTGATTATAGCTGTGTTAGAAAATTCTAGGTGAGTTTTAAATTATGCCATCGAACTGCTTAGGAATTTTCAAAGGAGAACCTGGCAACTGTTCTACCTGTTTGAGAGCAGAGGTGGCAGCACAGAACGGATGGTGATTCTCTTCGATACTTTACAGCCCTGATCACAGTCCATTGCATGTCCGTTTTCCTGCTCCTCTTTGCTGGCCATTGTTGGGTAGGAGAGGAAGGGAAGAGAAGAGGGGTTTAGGAATTTATAGGCAAATGGTATATTATTACTCAACTGGGCAACTGCAAGCTTAAATTTGGCACCAATGACTGTGGATGCAGGAACAGCAGGAGTGAAAAGGGCAGTCTCGGAACATGTTGTAGAAGAGATGTCCGTACAGCATGTGTATTCTTCTTTTATGGTGGATATATTGCTTCTAGGAGAAAAAAAAACTGTGAAATTTAAGATTCTGTGAAGCAAAATAAACCAAAAAAGTAAATAAGAGTAAATAAATTAACTCTAAAACATTTCAGAAAATTGTACTGGGTGGATGCCTACAAAGATTGCCTCTATGTCTCTGAACTTGATGGAAGATTCCGGAAAAAACTGGTGGATCGGTGTGTGGATGCCAACAACACTTTCTGCTTTCAGTATCCCAGAGCAATTGTTGTTCATCCAAAATATGGGTATGACATTTCAAGAGTGCTTTTCCTTTCTTTTGCAAATAGTCTTGCACTGTCTCTGAAAATCTGAAATAAATTTTGGCTGCCTGCACTTAGATTTGCATGGCATTAGGTCTTAGTTGCAGCTAAGGAAAAATAGTAGCTTGCCTTTCATAGGTATATATTCATGGCTGTCAGATATTGAAAGTGGAATTTGGTTCCATGTGAGCAAGGAAGTTTTGACTGCAAGGCTAAAAAGGTTGATAGAAGTGTGTATGGTTTGATAGGCAGTGGGGCTGCCAGTTGTATTCTTTAAAGACAGTTGTGATCATGCAGTTGTCTGCTGTAACAGTTGAAGTAACAAATATATTAACCTTTTTCTTATCTCCCTCAATCTCTGCTTTAGTTCTGTTGCAGGAAATACTATGTTTGATGTGTGGCTTCTAATATTTACTTCAGTATATTTTTACTACAATCCTAACTATAAGTATTTATTTGAACAGACAGATTTACTGGACAGACTGGGCAGATCGAGCCTATATTGGACGAGCAGGCATGGATGGCAAGGAGAAGACAGTGATTATCTCTACAAAGTTAGAGTGGCCCAATGGACTCACCATAGATTACACCAATGACAAGCTCTACTGGGCAGACGCCCATCTAAATTACATTGAGTACGTATGCAGAAAAGAATGAAACAACTGAATAATTGCTCGTGGCAGGTTGCAGTGGTAGCATTTATAGATGCTGTAAGCATCGTGCATATTTCTACCCACTTACTTTATAGGAAACCAGAGTCAGAAATTCTGGAGTAGTAGGCGATATGAATCACTAGATGACACAGTAGCCTAGTTCCTATATTTTCATCCTAGGTTCCACTAGAAGTAGACTAAA
Organism: Egretta garzetta; assembly: GCF_000687185.1. Lineage (NCBI taxonomy): Eukaryota > Metazoa > Chordata > Aves > Pelecaniformes > Ardeidae > Egretta > Egretta garzetta. The sequence goes on along the minus strand of NW_009260022.1, from coordinate 2,944,784 downwards.
AACGATAGTGAAGATTCACAATCTGTACTCAAATATGCAACTTCTTTAGGTGTACAACCTGAACCAAAGCAAAACAGAGTATAAAATCACTATTTTTTTCTGATTCTCTTGTTTCTGGCTATAGATAAGAGTTGAGCTGTAACTAAACTAGTTATGTGCTAATAAAATAGGATATAAATCTCTAGAAGGTCTGAATATTTGTCCATAGGTACAACATGGAATTTCCTGTTAGCGTATGGGGTTTTTTTGTTAATCAAGAAAAATCTGTTAATTGCTTCCAGTGTTAGAAAATTTCCACTTAAATATCAGTAAAAACAAGTAACTAGCATTCTGGCTCTTGTCACGGCATTGAAATACTTTAAAAACAATCCTTTGTGTTTATATTTGTATTCATATTCACATGTATATTTAATTTTATATTTACTTTTATTCTTCTTTACATTCATTCTTCTGGCAGCCTTTTCTATGCTTAGTCTTTAAAATGTTTTGGTTTTTTTTAAATGTATAATTATATGTATGTTTCTCTCTCTCTTCTCTCTTGTATTTCATAATTTCCTCTTATAGCAAGGTGATAGTGAAAATATAAAATCTTATTAAAGATATCTCAGAGGAGGCTCCAAATCAGAAAGACATGTAAAATTTAGGAATATAGGAGGCCTATTATTGTCTTAGATGTTCCATTATTAGCAGTCTGAATGATCCAGGCAAGCTAGTCTCTCATGTGACAAAAATAACTTGCTGTGAGGCGGTAAATCTGCAAAATTTCATTGTACTAGCTGATATGTTTCTGTGGGAAGACTTTACATTTCAGTGGATGTTCCTATATTCCATTTATTTGCCTAAAATAACCTGTTTTACTTTTCTGCACGTCTTAAAATGAATTCACTGAGGACAGTGCTCTATCTTTAGGGGCTAAGGAAGCTGCAATTCCATGTGGCATGATCCTAGTCACCAATAATGAAGTACCATAAGCATACATAATAAATGCTAAAATGTCTTCACATCTTTATCTGAATGTTTTGCATGTATTTTTTTTTTTGTGTAGGTACTCTGACCTGGATGGACATCATCGTCACACAGTATATGATGGGACTTTACCTCATCCGTTTGCAATAACAATTTTTGAAGACACGATATATTGGACTGACTGGAACACAAGAACTGTTGAAAAGGGAAATAAATATGATGGATCAGACAGGACTGTTCTTGTGAACACCACACACAGGCCATTTGACATCCATGTTTACCATCCATACAGACAACCATTTGGTGAGAAAACAGAATTAGATTTGCGTTTAGACGGTCAGCTGTTATCCGGAGACTAAAATTGTAAAGGGTCCTGAATGCGCTCAGCTTTTGCCTTTGCTGAGGGGAATGAAATGCAGAGAGTAAATGTAGGCCTCTACTTTACATTTATAAATTACCATTTCTTTGAATAGCAATGACTGGAAATGCATAATTTTAAATTAGTTTCTAAAACATCATGGCTTAATAGCATACATTTCCTGTATATGAAATCATACATGTTTCTCTCACTAAGTGCCTACTTATCTAGGATTTGGTTTTCAACTTATTACATTTAATCTTTCAGTCTAGTATTAGAGGAGTCTGTTGTAGCTTGAGACCTTTGTGTCCTGGGATTTGCGAGGTATGGTAATATTTATTCTTCTGTTTTACCAGTTAATAATCCTTGTGGAACCAACAACGGTGGTTGTTCCCATCTTTGTCTAATAAAAGCTGGTGGTCAGGCTTATTCCTGTGAATGTCCTGATAACTTCATGATAGTACAGTTCGGCAATACAGCCCACTGCCTTCCAATGTGCTCTAGCACCCAATTTCTTTGTGCAGACACTGAGAGGTAAGTCACTGCTCACTCTCTTTTTTTCAATGTCTTTTTAAGGATATATTTTACAGTTTAGTCTCTTCAAAAGGGCATGGAATTGGGGATTCCTTCTGCTCTTATTATGAGCTTGTGGTGTGCTTGCAGAGACAAAGCCAGGACTAGACAGGCTTCCATTTTAGAAAAGTACTTCTAGACTCATTGTTTAAATAGTACTTTTTTCCTTTTTTTTCTGTTATATGATATTGCTAATAGAGCAAAGTTTGGGTTGTTAGAAACATGTACCTCCAGAAACCATTTCCAGTTGAGTTCACAAACCTGGAAACTTCTCTTATTTTTTTTGTACATATTTTACAATGTATTTGTTTCTGCCAAATATATGCTGTCTACCAGTGGCCAGGGAAGGCCTTTTAGTTGATGTGGGAGCACATTTCTGACCCTTTTTCTGAGACAACAGCAGTGGAGGCAGAGGAATGGTGATATAAGAGCTACTGTGCTGATACTGTGTCACTCTGGAGCCTGTGAGGCAGGCGTGCTTATTCAGTGACCTTTTGAAGCAGTGTTACAATGATAATCCCTAGTGAAATTTTTGTGGTGAAGTTCAGGTGAGTTATTAAAATGCTACCTTACTAAAAATCCAATTGAAGATTGATTTAAAAAGCATGAGAGAAGGTTACCACAAAAATACATAAAAATTAAATCCTCATTAATTTGCTGTGAACTTCCTTCTGGGCACCCACCAATATCGTCTGTTTCTGGTGACAGTATTCTGGCATATTTTGTTAGCATTTGAAAATGCTAACAGAAGACGTGAAATTCAAGATGTCTTGGAAGTTTCAAGAAATAACACTGAGACAAGACTGTCTTTTGTGCTGTAAAAGGATGGTTTTATATCTGTAGAGACGTGTCCTCAACAAAGAAAACACTGTTTTGTCTTTGTAGGTGTATTCCTATCTGGTGGAAATGTGATGGGCAGAGGGACTGTCGAGATGGTTCTGATGAGCCTCCTACCTGTCCACAGCGATACTGTTCTGTTGGTCAGTTCCAGTGTAATGATGGGAACTGCACAAGCCCACATTTCTTGTGCAATACCCAACCAGACTGCCATGACAGATCAGATGAAGATCCTGTACTTTGTGGTATGTTACAGCTAAAAACTCTAAGTGTTTTATCAGTACAGGACGTGTAAACTTTATATAAATTTCAGAATAATTATCCTTTTTTTACAGATGAAAAGGTGAGATAGACAGATGCAGTCTTTTCTAGTCTTGCACCTGCTAGAGCAACTCACCTCAGTGCAAAAGCAGAATAAAGGAGAGAAAAAAATGTACTATATCAAAACATAAACATTTTCTGTACCTTTGAGACAGATTTGCACTCGTGTAAATTACAATTTGAGGTATAAAATACTAGCAGCAGGACTCACTTTGTTTTGTTCCAAGTAGAGCCATGGTGAGTATGAGAAATCTAAGGCTTCCTAATGCCCAGGTCAGTCTACCAGGTATGCTAGTTTTCCCCATATTCTAGAGCTTTGTGTGATGGGACAAAATTATTTCACCCTCTGCATTGCACAAAATCCAGTGCATGTGGGAAGATTTGTTTTGGAGAGCTGTTTGTGATGGCGGTATTTTAAAAATATAGCCTAATTATGCTTGTGCAATAATGCTATTTCCTTAAAATCCTGTCTTATTCCACATACCTATGTCTAATTTAAAAAAGCACATCCTTACTTCTCTTTGTAAATAATGTAGTTCTGGCAGTTGCAAGCTTAGTAACATAAAGGGGAGGTGTGTGGGGGAAAGCAGCATGGCTGTAGAATTAATAGTTCATTGCCTTCCATTAGCAAAGTGTTTCTAACAATGATAGAATTAAATGAAAAGTCAATTTTATCTGAGTTCCAAATAGCTAAGCTCTTAAGGGTGGCACAGGGGAATATTAAATAAGTAGAAATGTGGCATCTGCATAATGTGTCACCGGTTTCAACGTACTGGGTACAATATAAGTCAGTTTAGGTCTATATAGTTCCTTCTCATAGTTTTGTGCATGGGAATAGAATCCTTTAGTCTAAAAAATGTGTGGAAATCATAATATATGGTTTCCTCCTGAACAGTTTGGCAACATATGTGAAAAAGTAGTAGGGTAGTGTCCAGTGAGACATAGAAACTCTGGAAGCAAAGACTGGTGTTGACTCCTATTTTCATAGGCCTTCAGAGCTCCTCCAGTTTGCCAGCACTGCTGGCATCAGCTTCTGGTGCTTTGCCCTTTGGAAATAGGGGCTGTACATTTATAGGTTGTGGCGCTGTTACTAGCATGGTCTTCTGCTAAGTTTTCTGACATGTTCATTCGTAGTCAGAGGAACAGGCTCATCAGGCAATGTACCGCTAAGCTGGTAGCATGGCCAGAACTCCTCTGTGCAGTGGCTGGGAGCCCCTGCCTCAATCATGTTTGAATGCTGGGTTTACTCTCCTCTGCTTTAGGAGAAGATAGTGTCTGTCTTGCTCCTAGCAAAACGTAGAGCCATAGTGAGCTTGTCTGAAGATGCCTGTGGGAAATGTGCCATTAGAAATACGTACCTTAACTGGGCAAGTTAATGTGAAGTTTTAAATTTTTACTGGCTTTCTTTTTAACTTTTGGTATAGACATGATAACTCCTCAATTGACATAGCAGCAGAAGACCATTCCTGTAAGTTTCAGTATCCTAACAGCCAATTTGTATTCTTTCAGCTAATCACCAGTGCGAAACTCATCAGTGGCAATGTGCCAATAAACGATGTATCCCAGAAGCCTGGCAGTGTGATAGAGACAATGACTGTGGTGACAACTCGGATGAAGATAGTACTCACTGTGCTAGTAGAACCTGTCCCCCAGGCCAATTTAAATGTGACAATGGCCACTGCATCCCACAGTCCTGGAAGTGCGATGTGGATGATGATTGTGGTGATAACTCTGATGAGCCATTCCATGAATGCAGTAAGCACATAGCTGTAATAAGCTGCCTACATTATAGTGCACCAAAAGCAGAACAAACTGCATTACTTAGTTTTCCTGAGACTGAAAATTTATTGGAAAGCAATATTTTCTGCAAGCTAATTGCAGTCACGTAGTAAAGAGTGTTAGAAAACATAGAGGCTATGTGATAATTTCCTACTTTCTTATTCTTGAAGGTGAGAAAGCATATTTATGCTGGGCAGATTATCAAGAACTGGCAGCATCTCACTCTGACTTGTTTGATGCTAGCAGCGTCCTTTGCTTGGCCCCATACAACACTCTGTAAAAATGATATATGCTGATCCATTGCCTGTGTGGAAGCAGTGAATGTCAGTTCACCAATTTTTACCTTATTCCACTTTGGAGCATGACATATGTCGTACTTTTTACAAAAACAAAGTAAAGTTTCATTTCTTGAAGCTGAAGTTTCTCATGATGATAGTCATATGATTTCAAAATAGAAGCTTACAAGAAGAACAAACGCAGAGCACAGTCTAGCCTATGTTTAACAGCAGGATTTTCCGATGTGCTCCGGCATGTCTCTTTGAGTCACTGGCCACCTGGAAGAACTTGTGTTCTTCCACAAGCTGTGGCCTCTGGCTTCCAGATTTGGGGCTTCTATTACCACCATTACCTGCTCTAAATACTTCAAGGAAAAACACACTGAATGACATTTGAAACTGTCATGGATTTGTAGCATATGCAGAATAAAAGCAGCATTGATTGGAAAAGATAGTAAAATCAATACATTTAATGCTTTCTCTATTACAACACTGAAGTTAGCAGATAGCTCTTTTTAGTAGAAATAATTGACTATAAATGATAATGGATTTTGAAAGGCAGAACAGCAAGGAGGACAGTTTAATGGCTAAATAACATGACTAACTTTGACAACTGCCTCTTTCAGTGGGTCCTGCCTATCGGTGTGACAATCACACGCAATTCAGCTGTAGAACCAACTACCGTTGCATACCGTTGTGGGCAGTGTGCAATGGGAATGATGACTGCAGAGACAACAGTGACGAACAAGGCTGTGGTATGTTTGGACAAGCCATTTCAACATAACTTTGTACCTAAAATATTCTTCCAATTTACAAAAACTTTGATTTTCTGAAAGTCTTCAATAATAATGTACCTGGGCATGTTTTGTTTGATATCAATTAATTACCCCGGTAGTTATTTTTCTTCAGGAAAAATTCTTTGTGCAGCAATTCACTGTGCAGGTCATGTGTTTATGAGCTTTGAAGATCCGGATTTTGTTATTTTTGCCCAATATGTCATCAAATGAAACAGGAAATACTTTTACTTGAGCTGAGCTATTTTAGACAATTAAAACTGTCAGTGTTTTCTACATCTACTTAACTTACCTACTGTGCTGGTGAAACCACCAGTGTGGGAAGTATGATGATGCTTTCCCAGACCCTCTCATTTGTGTAGAAACCTCTCATGAGCTTATACATAAAGCTTAGAGGGTGTTGGATCACTATATTGGAACCAGAAAAGACTGGAAAGTGTAACGCACCATGAGGTCAAGATGCCCTCCTCTGACAGTACTAAGTTTATCTCTTTGTGTTTCCATCTCAGTTCTATATAGTTATTTCAGCTGTTTCTTAATCACTTCTCTATTACTTGGCCCAGTCTGTGGCACGGACATCTCTGTCTACTTCCATTATTTTTCTGTGCATTCCATCTTATCCAAAGACCATGATAACGTGTGCTGTTTTACTGGCAAACTATGTACACTGCAGAGGAGATGACTTGCAGTCCTTTTGGAGATTTCCGTTGTGACAATCATCGATGTATCCCACTGCGCTGGAAGTGCGATGGAGATAATGACTGTGGAGATAATTCTGATGAGCACAACTGCAGTGAGTTTGTTTTTTGGCTGTCATGATATGGTCCAGATTTTGACATAATTATCCTTCTATTTCTTGTGAGAATGGGGCAGACAGCTCTCAGCTGCAACCATTCTGTTGTTCTACTCTATAGCTTATCTTGTCTTTGCTGAAATACCACAGTGATGTCACAAGGAAGCATTTTAGATACATAAAAACACTGATAAATCCAGTCATCACAATAACACAAATTTGTGTTTTCCACTAAGAAGTGACATTTGAATTCTGACCTATGTGCAAATGTAGTATTATATTGTTCCTTAAACAGTGAAAGTGGATCTTTTTTCTTTCTGTTTTGGAATAAAAAATTCTGTATATGATGAAACAAAATCCACAACGAATTTCTTTTTTTCTATGTCCCCAGAGTACTGGGGGGAATGCTGTTTTAACATCATTTAGTTTTAAGGATTATGCCGCATTATATGCCCATATTACCTTTGTCTTGTTTAATGAGACAGGTGTGGATGTTTAAATCTACATCTGGGTAACTTTTCATACTTGTACATTCATTTTAAATGAAGGTCCTCGTGAATGCACAGAAAGCGAATACCGTTGTGACAATTTGCGCTGCATTCCTTCTCGGTGGATCTGTGATCATGATGATGACTGTGAAGACAATTCAGATGAACGTGACTGTGGTGCGTATTTTCTGGATGCTACCTTTTGCATGTTCACTCTTTTGTTTCTAATGTGATAAATTATTCTGCAAAATGGTCTCTTATGGGAAGCATCTTTAATGGAGTGATGTTGACTAGATCACTTTAGACATTCCCCCAAAAGTAGAGAGTACCACAGTTTTAGCAGTCTGGGATTTTGCAGTCTTTTTTAGGATGTTGTTCTCAAAAAGTAAACGCTTTATCTGGATTTGAACGAGAAGACATTTCAACAATTACTTCTGAATCTTTTCAGAGCTGAGGACCTGCCACCCAGGTTATTTCCAGTGTGATAGTGGACACTGTGTTGCAGAGCGCTTCAGATGTGATGGAAATGCAGACTGCCTTGATTTCTCTGATGAAGCAACTTGTCGTGAGTTTCAGGCTTTGCAATTGCTGCTCATTGAGCTCACTTCCAGAAAGATTTGCACTTTTCTCTTTAAGGGAGATGACTCCTTAGAGGTACAGAATTCTGCTATACTCAGTGATGTCAGTAAAAATTCAGGATAAGTATAATATTAAAAAAATGATTCAAAATATAATAATGGGTAGCCATCTCTCACACTGATTGCAAACACATTCCTAATGCTAGGAAATTAATGTGTTTACAAGGTTCACCAGAAGATACACATGTGATCGAATTAAATTTTTTTTACTATCCCACAGACATTGCAGGATCCACTGTTTCAGTTGTATTGTATTCTAACAAGGTTCTATAATGGTAGGGTTTTTTATAATGCTCAAAGATGTGTATAGGTTCCTAAAGTACCAGTGAAGCAAAGGGAGTAAAATACTTTTCTGTTTATGTCTTCCTTCTGTATATTGATCTACCGTGAAAAAATGTCACTACACTGTAGCTTGTATGGAGCTACAGCTCCAGCTGTTCATCCAGAAAGTATTGTTCCCAGTTGGAATGAAAATATCACTATTGCTCTGTCTATGCTGACTGACATTGGCTTTTTAGGTGATATTGAAGTGTTAGTTCTGACTTAATATGTTCAAATGGCTTCAGTACTTGAGAGAATTCCTTTTTTCACTTTGTGTTGGTGTCAGGGCAGTTTTGTACATCTTCCCGTGTACCTAATTTTAACACCTGTGCTTTAAGAAAGAAGGGACATCTGCACAGTAGGACCTTTACTTTTCTGATGGTAGCTGCATCCTGGAATATACATCGCAACAGTTAATCTTCCAGAACCTGAATTACATAACATTTGGCTGTTCTTAAAGGGAGGAAAAAGCATATGAGAATCCATTGAAAGGGCAAGCATATGGTTTATTTATGTAGGTTGCAAGAGTCATATTTTTGGGTTTTCATTGCTCTATTCAGTTATTTTCATAGCTTTTACAGAATTTGGGTATTTTTTTTACTATGCCAACACAAGTCCTTTTTGAATTACATTTCTTAAGTACTTCTTCAGTCATTTACGTTTGCCAATGACATTTACCTTTATTACTGAACTAGATTTGACAGTGACAAATTCGAGTAGCACTTGTTAAATTAATGACAGTTTATTTTCAAAAGCTTTTGGGAGTAACTTACATTATTTCACTATTCATTCAAACCTGAATTAATTACATTATAGCTACCAAGAAGTCCTCACTCCTTGCAGTCTGTTGTTGCTGTACCTCATACTATATCTCCTATTATGGAGAGAAGGGTATTGAAAAAATAATACAGGGTTGGGCTGAATATTTTTCAGGAAAACCTAAAATTATCATTGTAAATGAAAATGTCACAATAATTTTCTTTTTTTCAGCAACACGGTATCCTAATGGTACATACTGTCCGCCTATGCTGTTTGAATGTAGAAACCATGTCTGTATCCAGCCATACTGGAAATGTGATGGTGATAACGACTGCGGAGATGACTCTGATGAAGAACTTCACCTTTGCTGTAAGAGACAAAACTATATTCAAATGAACAATATGCATAATAAAATCTCCAATTACAATAGAGAGAACAATTAGAAAATAAATTTTAAGTATTTTCTTTTCACTGGAGATTCTCACAGACTTAATTCAGGATGAGGCTGACAATTTTGCTTCATAAGCTAGTTCACTTCATCTTCCTACAGAATGTTTCTCACTGCTTTGCAGATATTTGTATATGTGGTTATAAAAGTAGTATCGAAGAGATAAGGACACTATTTCCCATATTCAGGTTGGTTATCTAAAATAAGAGCACCAGTTTGCAATTAAAGATTATTTTAGATAAAGTATATTTTCAAAGGTGCTGAGCTTTTAAAGCTATCAGAATAGTTGGGACATCTTTGTAAATATCATTGAGGAGTCCTGACTTTAGCTCTAAAAATGAGGTGTTGGAGGTGCTACTTCAACAATTTTTGTCAGTTATGCACTACACAGCCACTTAAATAGCATGTTGGATGTTCATTCAGTTTACTTCATAAACAAATCTAGAAACCTCAGTGTTATATGTTATAGGATATGCGTTTGGCCAAAGATAATGTACTGTCTTCTGACAAAGTATGTGTAATGCCCTAACATACAATCACCACAATGTGGAGGAGACATAAATTTTACTACCAGATAAGACCAATTGGGATAATTTGTGACTCAATGGAATGAAGTATCAAAGTGTGACTGACTTGATCTCTGTGGTTTCAGTGGATATTGCTTGTGAATCTCCGTTCCGTTTCCGATGTGAAAACAATCGCTGCATATATAGTCATGAGCTGTGCAACCAGGAGGATGACTGTGGAGATGGAAGTGATGAGAAAGAGGAACACTGTATGTATACACAAAATTGAGCAGCAAATTCAGTAATTTTGATGTGCTTAATGTTTAATAATACTAAAGGACTATAGAAATGTCAAAATTAAACATAAATTATGAAAACTAGAGCTCAGTGTGAAATAATTTGAACCATGATTATTGGTACTACATATTTGCAGCTTTCCGTACAAGTAGCAAAAATCAGCAACCACTTGTCTGAAAAGTACAGCACATTATTTTCAAAATAATGTTTTATTATGAGCAACAGCTAAATTGTGTCAATTTATTATGAACTCCTCTTAAAATAAGGAAGGAGTTTGGTTGTATCATAAAATAAGGATGGGATAGATAGCTGGGACTTTTAAAATAGAGATGCATGCTTCTGAATTTGTGGCACTGTTATGCACGTAGTAACAGTATTCATATTTAGGCCCAAATCCTGCCGAAGCTGTTTAATATTAAATAGTGGTTAGCCCTCAGATATCTTTGTAGTTCTCTTTGACTATATTGATTTTTATATTACCAAGTTTAATCATGTTTTTGGGTGCTTAATGATATTATTTGCTGGCTTTCTTGTACGATGTTCTTAAAGTTAATAGTCTACTAACATCTCAATAATCTCTTGAAGTCTGCAGTAGATGTATGAAGTATATTGTTAAAGAATATTAATAGATTTGTGCTAGTAGGAAGAAAGTTCAATCAGCTATTAACAAGAATTTACCTTCTGTCGTTGTAAAATGGAGGGTCTTCTTTTGGTTCATGGGGATGTGACTAGAAGTCAGGAGGCCCCAGTTGTAGTTTTAGCTTTAATACAGACTTCCAAAGTCACTCAGATTTTATCAGCTTCCTCATTAGCAGTGTGGAATAGTGCTGTCTATTGGTACTGCGTAGCTGAAACGATGACAGAGGAATGTTTCTCTTCTCGACTGTAGGTAGAGAACCAACCCCAAGACCTTGTACAACTGAAGAATTCAAGTGCAGTAATGGAAATTGCGTTCCTTTGCATTACGTCTGTGACAATTATGATGACTGTGGAGACCATTTTGATGAAATGGGCTGCAGTAAGTGATAATATCAATAGAATACAAAATTACAATGCTATTGGAATAAAAATTTCTGAAATCGATAACAATACATGTTTCTTCTTGAATAGCCTACTAAAAGTATTGCTTTTTAATTAGCCTGTGCTAGGATTATACAATTAGCCATGACAATATCTTCTGTTTTCCTTCTTCTGGGGTATTTAAAAGATGTGTAGATATGGCACTTAGGGGCATGGCTTAGTGAGACTTGGCAGTGTTAGGTTTATGGCAGGACTCGATGATCTTAACGATCTTTTCCAACCTAAATGATTCTATGAAATTCAACTCTATGAAGAGTCCTTTTTAGGCTTTAGAGTATTTATAGATCACAAAAAATGGTTTGATCTTGGTTTTGATCTTGTTTTGAAATGGCTTGCATTATGGAGGCAAGAACATCCAGATATTTCAATCATAATTCCAATAGGCCAATCTAGGAAATTATTCATGGGCACACTCTGAACTGGTATAGGTTGCTCTTGTCCTGTTAAAAACAAAAGTATAATGAGATTCTTCTATTTTCCTGTTTACAGACATGACCACAGAATTCTATAAGGACAGCCAGTCCTTGGCCTGAGGGCCCTCTCAGATCCTCTGCACAACTTTTATTAACTAGGCATTATAAATTTACTAGCATCCATTTAGATGCAAAAGCTTTGACTTTGAACTTTGAGTCAAGAAGAGAGTATTCTCATGGAATCTTGAAACAAAAATATAACTTTTTATATCAATATATAGACAGCTGCAGAGAGATAATATGAGCATGTACTTGCAATTTCAATTTGTGAGGTTTTGGCTTCAAGTGAAAGTGTGCCAAATGATGCACTGGTGATTTACAATCCACCATGCTTGCAAAACGCAAATAACACAGAAGCCTATAATGCAGTCCATTTTGAAGCAGCTGGTTTCTCCGTTTCACATACCATCCCAATGGTCTTTAGATAGTATAACCTAATGCAACGACTTGATGAAAATATAAAAGCATAAAAAGGATATGAAATGGTGCAAAACAGACACCTTCTGGCGGTCAGTGCTCTACTGTTTTGGGATAGCTGTGAATGCAGATCAGGTGTTAACATTTGTAGCCTTCCCAACATCAAATACCTGTGTTATAGAGAAAATAGAATATTTAAGTGTGTCCGTACAATGAATTTATGCTTCTACATTGAGCTGTTTAAACTTAATTTAATCAGCACTGAGATGTGTATGTATAAAGGAGATAATCAGCTTAATGTAATATCTTTGCCATACATATGTATCTTTTTCTCATGCTCTGTCAATGAATATATATTGCTTATCTTTTCTACTTCTATAACAGATTTGAGTTTGAAAGTATTTTGTGTCTATGTCAGAGTCAATAGAATTGTATATGTACTTTGAGAAGAGTATAACTTTAATTATAGAGAATCTATAATCCCCAACTTGCCTTTTCCATTATAGGCATGTTTTAAAGGGCATTGTGTTCTGTGCAATGACCTGTATTGACGTCAGTAGGCTTTTGATTAGGTATGGCATGAACAAACTGTCATCGGCTCTCTATTTTCCAGGTACAAATAAGGTAGGGCCTGTGTTATGCATGATGGAAATTGAGAACTTTTTTTTGTTTAGCTGGTAAGAAAGGACAGGGTGAAAAAGAGGTAAATTGGCAAAAGTAGCAGTTAGTCAAGTCAAGTCTCTTAAATAGTTTCTGCAGCTGCTACAGATTGGTAGTAATGTAGCATGCCATTTCTTTTAAGGAAGGTGAGCTTGGATGGTTAAGGCTTTTATCCTGACCCTGTTCACTTACTTCTACTGGTTAAACTTCTTAGTTGACAGCTGTCTTGATCAGCATTTACCACCCTCGTCTAGTTAGTTATGCCTTAGTGAATAGATGTTCACATTATTTTGAATTTCAGTTAGAAAAAAAGGAAAGAAAACTAATGTTATCTACTTGAAAACCACTTTCAATTACAATAATGATTACAATTATGACATGCCCTTCCTCTTATCACATTATTTTTTTGGTTGTAGTTGTATAATTTACTACTTTCTTCTTTTCCAGATCCTGGAACAGAGCGAACTTGTGCAGAAAATATCTGTGAACATAACTGTACCAACCTGAATGAAGGAGGCTTTATCTGTTCTTGTAGGCCAGGGTACAAGGCCAGTGAAACTAACCGAAACTCCTGTGATGGTATTTTCAATCTTCCAAACATCATCTCACTGATAAGTGTTCAGTGACCTGTCACTTCATCATTCCAATGTGACTACCATTTTTGCATTCTAACAGGATTTTTATACATTTAGCAGATGCTTCCTAAAAAGTTTCACTGCTGAATCATGTTTTCTAACATGCAGGCCTCATTCACAAAGAACTGACTCCACAGTTCAGACTTGTTGTAAGCTTTTGGTGGCTGTAGGTATATGTTTTTCCTTTACTGTGTATAGGTTTTGTCACATCTTTGCAATTTGAGGGACAGGAATTTGCTGGGGGTTTTTTCCTTATTGAAAGAAAACTTACTGAAGGTTATACTCTTCTTCTGTTCTACTCCAGAACAAACCTATAGTAAAGGTCTGTTGTGCCATATTTTTGCCCTGGTGATATGCAGATAAAATACGGTGAGGAGTCTACCCGCTGGCCATTGTTTGTGGTCATGCAATACATGACACAGCTGCCATTTAAGTATGTTTTGATGAGAACACTTCTGTTTGTTCCTCCAAGCTCTTGTGGACAATTTTTCGTGGACTAAGTATCTTTGCTTCAACATTTCAAGAAGGCTTTGCTCTTGTATCTCATTATAGTGATGCCTTATCTTTTGTATTTCCTTGGTGATTTAACACAAAAATACGTGATCAAAAATGTCTCTCTGAAAAGCAATCTGATAAGCAGGAGCATTGCAGTTATTAGCAATCTGTAGTTAAGACATGTTAAACAGTAGATGAGTGATGAGGTGTTCTGTTAGATAACAGATGCTGATGTTGAAGATTACTTATTAGGTCACTGATCTTTTAGAGTTTGTGGGGAAGGGGCAAACCTACCACTTCATGGAGTAAAGGTGACAAGCACATGGAAGAAAAAGATTAAGCTCTAGTTGTCCTTCCTCTACTTATGTCTAGATATCAATGAGTGTGAGATCTTTGGAACGTGCACCCAGGACTGCAAGAATTCCAAAGGAAGCTATGAATGTTTCTGTGCAGATGGCTTCAGGTCTGTGGGTGATCAACAAGGGAAACAGTGCGCAGCTAATGGTATGTTAACTGATAGCAAGACTGATTGCTACTTGTAAAGAGCAAGTGGAGTATAGCAATTTAATGAATATAATACTTTCTCTTTTAGGAAGAGGATAATGAAACCCAAACTTTATTTTGTAATGCAGTATTATCTGTGTATTCCACCCATTCCATAATCAGGGATAGAAGTGCTCATCTCTGCTTCCAATTGTAAACATTAAAAATACCTTCATTTGGATGCCTGCCTTTCTCCTAAAATTTTCTGCAAACAAAACCCTGCTTATCCTGTGGTTGTCATCAGAAGGAAATTAATGTTGCCTATTCCTGAAGCTTGGGTTTCCTCAACAAAATAATGCATTGGAAGAAAGTTGCATTAAACTGGTACAAATCAAAGGCAGTTTGATGACAGATTGCCATTCATTGTTCATGAACTGATGCACACAAACAGAAGGACTTTGGCCAATATTTCACGACAATCATTAGCTCATACCTCAGTGCAGTGACTGCAGTGTGTGACAGTCATTGAATAGGTAGAGCCAATTCAGAAAATAATTTCTACACTGGATTGTATGTTCATTAGAGAACAGTCACTTGCCTTATTCTCCCACAGTTGGGTGTGACTTAGAGGGAAAAGGATTGTGTTCAAATGAACACTTCATAGGAAATTGAGCATTATTAGTTGGAAAAGGCACTGGTAAATGAGATTTTCCTTTCCCAGCTGAATGCCTTGTCATTTCTCATTGGCCCTGTGAAGATGTGAGATTATTGTAGGAAAACTCTGGAAGAAGGCATGGGATTTGAGTCCATGACTCCCAATTGGACTTTGTCTTTAGCAAAAGGGCTGAACAATTACTTTTTTTCACAAGCAAAATCAGCCACATATGACTGATACTCCCTATAGTGAAGTTATTAGAGTATTGAGGCTACCCCTAAATTAACCGGTGGGTAGGAGAACATTCATCTGAATATGGAGACATTAGGATTTAAAGACTTCCAAGTAGAAGAACTCAGGTTGTGATTCGAGGTACTGGCAATTTATTTGTACTTTCAAAATTGTTTCCTGTACTTTGACAGGGGAGCTGAACTGCATAGTGTATAGCAGCATTGTATTTTTGAGATGTGAGGTGGTGATATGCCAACACTGTAATGTTTAAGAATTTTCAAGGGATTATCCCTTAATGATTACTACTGCATAAAATCTATGGTGAAAAGGATAATACTATCCTCAGCAGTAACTCATTTCTAGAGTTTTTAATAAAATTTTGCAAAGCCAAAAAGTTTGAATAGCTCTGAAGCTTTAGAAGTGGCCCTGTGTTCCTTCTGCTTCTTATGCAGACAGAACTTGTGAAAACCCCAGTTTAGTTTTGACTAGAATTGACTTTCATCTGCTGCTTCTAAAATGTGAAATACATGAAAGTAAAATTCATTATTGTTTCCCAGGTAATCCTCCACTGTTACTGCTGCCAGATAACGTGAGGATTCGAAGATACAATATCTCATCAGAACAGTACTCTGACTATATTGATAACCAGGATCGCATCCAAGCTCTGGATTATGATTGGGACCCTGAAAGGATAGGCCTGAGTGAGTATGTGTAGAACATTAATACTCAACCATGCAATGATTGGTTTAAAAAGATGCATTTCTGCAGCATAGGTATTTAATTTATGCTGGAAATCAAAATCAAATTAGATTAACCAGCCAGGTCTTGGTTGAATGTGTCCCTCCCCTCTACTCATTCTTCAGCATCAGTGTGGTTCCTTTTAATGCTTTAATTTAGTTTAGCTAGGTTTTGTTCTGCTTTTCCTTTGGTTTCGGTGTGACCTCAGCTGTGGAATTGTGGCTTTTTAGGATTATGCAGTAGTAGATGATTTGCTGTAAATGAATCCCTTCCTTCTGCCTCTGTCAGTCCCCAAACCTGGCTCAAGTCTTGCAAGAACTAATCCTTATACTAAGCAGGATTTTTTAGGAATGGCCAGTAGATCCTTATATTAGCTTGTATCTTTGTCTCTTTATCAGCTTCCCTGTTTTTGCCTTTTTCACAGGGCCACTGTCCTGGGCGATACTTGCTCCTTAGGGTCATGAGAGCCTAAATTACTCTCAAAATCATGTGCAAAGGCTTCAGAGCTAAGATCCTCTACTCTTGAAAAATGTGATACGTATTTCTTGGTAATCTAGATCAATATGATTTTAGATGTGTGTTTTACCTATGATGAATGGCTTAAAAATTTATATGCTAACACAATGTAATTTAATTGAACAGATGAGACTGTGTTATTCATAAATATATGGGCCTGGTATCTTCATATAAAAGCCTCAGAAATACTAGAATTTTCACAAATACGGAATAACTAGACATTAAAATAAACTAGACATTAAAATAGCTTGATATTAAAATATCTAGCCATTAAAGATGATCTTTGTCATCTTTTTTTTAAGGTATTGTGTACTTCAGCATTCTGGGACAGGGTTCTGAGTTTGGAGCCATCAAACGTGCTTATCTGCCCACATTTGACAGCAGTAGGAACAATCCTACAACGGAAGTTGACCTGAATCTCAAATACATAGTTAGTCCTGATGGGTTAGCTGTTGACTGGGTTGGAAGGTAAGTGCACTGAAAAGCTAGAAAAATTATGTACATTGAATGTGTCAAGGGTCTGATCAGGCAGTGCAAAATCCACTTTTTCTTCCTTATGTACTGCCTCTGAAGATATCTAATCTCAAGGTAGTTTGGGAGACTACAGTAAGCTCTGTTTACCCAGAGAGCAGGCTAATAGGTCAATGTTAGGTTAATGTTGCTTACTGCACCATGTATTCTCTGAGGAAACTTGCATTACTCCACAACTGGCAGATCAGTTGTGCATCAGTAAAGTGATAAAACACTGGCCTTCATGTCAGGTGGATTCTTCAAGGACTCAGGTAAGCTGCAGGGAGCAAGCTTTCTCTGCTGTGGGAAGGAGACCTCCCCAATCCATAATGGAATTTGACTTTTATCTTTGTTCCTTTCTTACTAGTCTTGTGCTATATGAGCTAATCCCAAAGCAGAAGCAGCTCTGAAGTCTGATGGTATATGTGTTTTCTCAGAAAATGGTTACATATTTGTAATTGTGTCTCAGAGGGTTTTTTGCCCCTCTTCTTAGCTGTGGAATTCTTTAGGCTGAAACATGGCTATTTTTTAACTTAATCCTAGAAATCATGAGATCGCTGCTTACTTTCCTTCCCTTGGAAAAGAGCTGTGAGAAAGTTGGGCATGACTTTTGAGAGTTTGACACTGATGTCGATGGTGTAATTTCTTATTTGCAATTTAACTGTTAAAGGATGAGGTGGACAGACGTAGCTGTAGTTCATTTGGTGTAATGCTGAGATGATCCTGATGTTTGTAGATAGACACTATGAAATGTACTCAGGATTCTGTTTGAAGCTGAATGGACAGATGTTATAGAGATGAGTCAGTCAAATGCTGACAAATTTTGAATGTTCCTGGTAATGCAGCAAATAAGGTGAAGAAGGATGTTAAAATCATAGTAAAGCATGATGTTTCAGGAAAGCTGAAAAATAAAAGAATCACAGAATCACAGAATGGCAAGGGTTGAAAGGGACCTCAAGAGTTCATTTAGGAACTTAACTGTCTGCTTCCACTCTGTCATGTGGTTATCAGCTAAGTGGATGAATACTTCACCTTTTATATCCTCAACCAAAACATGATTGGAAGGTGCTTAAGATCTGAGTTGCAGCTAGGTAGCATTTAACTCTGAATTGTGTTTGTGGCAACAAACAAAGATTTTTTTTTTTTTTTTTTTTTCCCCCTAGTAATTCAAAAAGCTATTGTATGAGTAGGCAAAGATTGGGAAAAGATTTATTCCAGTTTGGGGCCTGATATGTAGCTTTCATTATCTGGACTCTTTGTGTTAGGTGATGTGTGCTATGTTAGGTGTTTTGTCCTGTGAAATAGTTACGGAGTTGCTCAGCAGGATAAAGTCTGGCTGGCTGAAGTGATTCACTAGCCTGAAAAATTGTGCCAGTCATGATGGAAAAAAAGTGGAAAATTGTGTCTTTCTCCAGCATTTCTTAAGTATATGGTAGACACATTAAGGTCTAGGCTAGCCTTCAGGCTATTTTGCTGTTTCCTTTGTGTACTGCAGGCCACCTGAAAAACCAAGTGTCTCTGAGAGCAGAAGGGAGTGTCTGAGCAAGGATAAAAGATATGTATCACCAGCATCCTTGTGAGGCTAGCATTTTCAGCAGGTCAAATGTAGTGTTACACTGATTCCAGAACAGTATTTTAAAAAAACATTTAAGTGTCTGCACATTATATAAGAACCGATACACAAGCTTTGAGACACTTAGTCCTTCTGCCCATCTGCAAAATAGGAATTACAGTATTTTCTCACATTCCCAAGCCAATTATGAGATAATTTATTCCATCAGAAGGCACCGTGTGATTAGTGAGTGCATAATAATAAGTATGTTTATTATCTAAGGTGAAAAAATACTAAAGCTTGATGATAAAGATAAGCAAAATTCAAGGAAGAGTAGACCAAATGCCCTGTTTGTAAGGACTAAAAGCATTTGTCTCTCATGTGGTAACAATTTACTCATTAACATCTCTGTCACAAGACAAAAGTCTAGAGAAGAGCTGTGGACTAATAAACTGGATACCTTCAGAACTGCTGTATGAATTACATGGTAACTAAATTTTTATTTGTGATGAACCTCATTGTCTCTTGGAAAACCAAATCTTTAAAGATGCTTATTAGCCACCTCTGGTGCTTAAAAGCAACAATGAAATTTCTCAGTAGCCCTTCAGTGAAGATTATTTGACAGGGAACAGAGGCAGCTGTAGAAACTTTGGTAGAGGAGAAAACTAGTGAGCCGACAGATCGCATTTGCTAAACTCACCTATATTTAGGGTCTATATGTTCCAGACTGAAAAAGTTCAGGTGTAATCAATGCAGCTTCATTATATTATATTAATTTTGTTCAGGTTTGATACAGCTTTTCTTCTTAAACATATATATATTATTAGTCTCCCAAGTATAAACTATTTACTTTTGGAATGTTTTGTGTTTTATGTAATTCAGACATCTTTACTGGACTGATGCAGGGACTAATCGCATAGAGGTGGCAAAATTAGACGGACGGTATAGAAAATGGCTTATCTTTTCTCTACTGGATCAACCAGCAGCTATTGCTGTCAATCCAAAACGTGGGTAAGTACTACAGAACCTCCCAAAATTATTTTCAATGCTATTCAATACCAAAACCCCCCGCAATGGTAAACTTTACAGGAAAGACTTAAGGGAATGCTTCCTGGAGTTTCCCTTTACTAATATTAGGAAATTTGGGTACATGGGGAAGTATTTTAGAATTAGATTTCAGATGGGTGCTTGTATTGGTGACAACAGGAGCTGGGTCAAATAAAAATCTCCTTTCTACAGTATTGTGTGCCCACTGAATTTCTCTGTTACTACTGAAATAGGGAAACTGATTGGAACGTCTCTTTACCAGCTCCAAGCAATTCAGACATAGCTTCTTTCACAGTGGAAAGCAATGCATATGCACTGGTCCATTCAACAGCTATGCTTGCTTCACCTTGTATTATATGATGGATCACTAGATGCTGTGATATGTGCTTCTCTCAGCTGGAGTAAAGCAGCATGGCTCCCTAAAGTCACCTGGGCTCTGCAGCTTTATTGTGACTGATGGATGTTCAGTGTTCACAGTCATTTTTCTTCCACTGAGAATGAACAACTGTCATTAAAATTACTCTCTCTCCAAATAAAGACACAAGATGCAAACATTATTCTTTTGCTGTTTATCTTCTGTACTTGAAACAAGCTTGTTCAGTGAACTCTCTGTGACTTTCCTGATCACATCTGCAAAACAGGTTGTTGAACAGCTTTATGTTCCACAACTGACCTTTTCCACAAACTCCAAAGAATAACCATGGTGACCAAATTCTGAACCATATTAAATTCTGGTTCTGTCCTTTCAGGCTCATGTATTGGACTGACTGGGGAAGGCAGCCAAAGATTGAATGTGCCTGGATGGATGGACAACAAAGACAAATTCTGGTCTCTGAAGACCTTGGCTGGCCAACAGGTCTTTCTATTGATTATTTGAACAATGATAGGATCTATTGGAGTGATTCTAAAGAAAATGTTATTGAATCCATGAGACCTGATGGGACAGACAGAACCATAGTATTACATGGAGGTAAGAACTTATGCAATTAATATAACAGTAACCAATATGTATGCTAACAAGCACTTGGGCTTAAAGGAGTGGGGCTAGATTTGGGAGCTTTTCAAAGAGCAAGTCTTGGTAGTGTTTTCTCCTCCTTTATACAGGGATAAATGGCACACTGGGTTCAGAGCTCATGATGCCTGGTAACTAGATTCCCTGAGGGTAATTTACATGACCCAAATTGGGGACAACATGGAAAATTGAATTCTTGCTTTTTTATGTATATTCTTAAGCAGTCTGAAGGTCCAGTGGCATGAAGTGGTCAGGCACAAGAGGTTGTGTGTATATATATATAGCTGCAGGTGTCTTAAAATGAAAGGATTAGATGATATATTGTTTTGTTTGGTTCCTTTGAGAAGTAGGCAGTCCATACAGCCTTGATGTCTTCGAAGGCCATTTATATTGGATAGCTAAAGAACGAGGAGAAGTCTGGAAGAAAGATAAATTTGGAGCTGGAGAAAAAGTGAAAGTACTGACCGTAAATCCATGGCTTACTCAAGTGCGCATCTATCACCAGCACAGATATAATCAGTCAGGTAGGTAATCAGCATCTTGGTGAGGAATTCCTTGCTATGAGATCGAAGTTGGTATTGATGTCTTCAAAGAGCTTAGTAATCTTCTGATAATGCGTCTATCAGTACGTGACAATATTCATTTCTGAAAACCTAAAAATGGAATAGAGGCTGGCAAGTATTTTCTGCATACCCGAAGTAAAATCAGCAGTGGAACACAACACGTTGCTCTTTACAGTCTCTTAGTTCTAAATTATGACCCTGTCCTTTCTCTTCTTCTCCTCCATCATGGAGTTGTCATAGAGGTAGCAGTCATAATATGAATTTATCCTGGTAACATGCAAAGTGCTGGCCATTTAATGCTGCCTCCAAGATATTTCATCTATGACATGTCCACAGTAATCACAGGGGAGGATGTCCAGAGGAACATCCAACATACCCCTCTTCAAGGGTGTTTTAGCTTTCAGAATCAGAAAGCTCCTTGTTGCTTGGAAATGTCCAGTTTCTTCTTGATGCTACGCTGGCTCCCAACAGCCATGGTCTCTCCTTCAAGAATGTAAGAAAAGGCAGAGAGAAGGTTTTGATATAAATGTGGTATTTGGGCATCAGTTGTTTTAAAAAATGGATCTAGTCTTGTTTAGATTTTTGAAGTGTGAGATTGATGAGATACACTACTGACTATGGAATTCCTTACCTCAGGAATATGCTGCATTGCTTCTTCAACTGCCTTTATCACTTTTTTTCAGTGCCTAATCCTTGTAAAGATGTCTGCAGCCACCTCTGCTTGCTGAGACCAGGAGGGTACACCTGCACTTGTCCTCAAGGGACTCGATTCATAGAAGGCAGCAGCACAGAGTGTGATGCAGGTAGAATAATTTGTCAAACTGGAAATGAAAGCAAAGGAAGCTTTTCTTTAGGAATGCAAATGCATTACTGAATTAGAAATATGGAGGGATGAGGGGATGAGCTAGCTGGTATAATAGATATTGGTAAGTCAGGACATCTGGCTTTCATTCTCAGCCATCACTGATTTGTGGTCACCTTGTGCATTTCATTTAATTTCTTTGCATGTCATTTGTAAAATGGATATAGATATAACCCTTGAACCAGTCCAGACCCAGCTGCAGAATTGGTCACAGTTTCCGATTTTTGTTTTGAAATTCCAAAATATTTTCTTTTCATTTTTTTCAAATTCATTGATTTCAGAACTAAAGAATTCCTGGCAAATTATGGTTTACAATTACGTTTACAATTCTGTCCCAGGTATTGTTTGATCAGTCTAATAGAATACAATAGAAACTTGAAACAAAGCTTACAGAACTGACAGTGTGAGAAGAGGTAACTTCTAGATAAATGCTGGAAAGCTTTTTAAGCACTAGAATTTAGTGCTTGGTTGTTGCATTGCAGCAGAGCCCCCATGGTGCTTCCAGGAGTGCCGATAAAATAGAATTGCTCAGCCTTTTCTGAGAAGAAAGAGCATACCACTGCAGGATTTCTATTGCTCTAGCTGAGAGTCTGCATTCTTAGCTTACAGTGATGTGGGTAGTAGCCAGATGTCCTTGTATTTGTCCTTGCAACATACCTCTAATGAATTATGCTTTATAACATTGTCTGGCATCTTTCCTGTGGTTATTCTTCTCTGGATTCTCTTCTTTTTACATTAAAAGAGAAAATGTAATATTTTTTTACACTGCCTTCCCTCTAAATTACATTTTTTTAAATAATTGTTAAAGCTCTCTCCTATTGCCATGTGGTGTGAGCTGCAGAAAGAAGAGCTAATAATATGATGCAATAGTGAATGGAAGTGTGCAATACGTTTTTAAATTAGGGATCAATAACTCTGTTGATAGCATTTGCTGTTTGCTGTTTATTGCTCTGAGGACACTGCATTTGTTATTCTTTGCTGAAACTGATTTGCATAAAATGTCCAGGAAATAAGAAAATTGTGCTTGATCTTACTTTGAGGAAAAGGAGGAGGCAGCAAATAGGGTATACAGTATTGTTTCCATTTTTGAACTTCAGCCAAGATGCTGGCACGATGAAGAACAGGCTTCTATGCTACCTGGTGCCAAGCCATCAGCCTGTGCTCTGTACTGACAGAAGACTCTGAGGACTTTACGGTTTCTCTTTCATTCCCACTGTCAGGATGTATGAGTTTAGAGGGCCCTCTTGTATGCGCATTTCCATCCACTGCTTTTCTTCATAAGTAAATGCATCACAGTTTGGCCCTGTCTGTGCAACTTCAAGCTGGTTGGATGGAAGAGTCTAGGCAAAGGAGATATATTGCTGCTTTCTGAATGAAGAGTTTTGAAGCATGGTGGGCTGCGTTGCACGGGCAAAAGAAAGTGGTGGGACATATGGCTTTTGAGTTGTCTGTGCCTACTCTTACTGAATAAGTTGCTATTTTCCAAGGACAGGTTTTACTTCAACTAAAATAAGCTAATTTAGCAGAAAAATAAATGTAAGAGCAACAAACGTGCTTAAAAGCAAAGCTTCTGAAAAGTAGCCTGTGAGTTCGCATATGCAAGTTCTGTAGAGATAAATAACATACTCTGTGGTAGTATTTCTTTTGTTGAAGATGTCTTGATAACACGTATGTGGCTTTTGAATTTTGCAGCTATTGAATCGCCTCCCACAATGCCACCAGCATGCAGGTGCATGTATGGAGGAACATGCTATATAGATGAAAGTGGTCTTCCAAAATGCAAGTAAGTCAGTATGTTGTTTGGGTAGTCCTGGGTCAGATTGTGCTGATCTAGTCTCACAAAACAATTAAACTCTTTGAAATTTGTTGGAAATGCTTCAGGTGTCATACATCTGCAGCAGCATGTTTGTAACAATCACAGAAACCCACATATATGCATAAAAATAGCAGCAAATAAGCAATGTAAACAGATCAGTTTGAAAAAAGCAAACAAACGAACAAAATCCCAAACAACCACCCAAAAAACCAGAAAGGCAAACCTCTGAAGATTCTAGTAAAAGGCTATACCAGAAAATTGTAACAATGAAGTAATGTTCAGTAAATGTAGCTTAGAGCACCCAGCAGGTGCCACTGGTGCTCTGCTGAAACCAAATCTTTTTACTTCATTGACAAGTTTTCTGACTCAGCAGTTTAGCAGTTTTTATTTCCACTTATGTGCCACTGGTGCTCTGCTGAAACCAAATCTTTTGACTTCATTGACAAGTTTTCTGACTCAGCAGTTTTTATTTCCACTTACGGTTCTATGAAGATAGCAGACAACTATTTTTACACTCAGTGTAATATGAATTACTGAGCATGGAGTTAAAATTTATGGCATGTAGGTAAACATTACGTAATATAATAATAAAGCTGAGATCCTAGACTTAATAAAAACTATTCAGTCAGTTGTCCTTCTTACATTTACAGGTGTTCTTATGGCTACACTGGAAATTATTGTGAAATAGGATTGTCAAAGGGAGTGCCTGCTGGAACAAGTAAGCTTCAAGTACATATTACACTTGACGTTTTGAGCTGAAGAATGTATAATGCTATGATACCTGTTCAGGGTCAAGCTTATAATTCTCTGGGCTCTTTTTTACACTGACCTATGCTTGCTTGAATGTTTGCTTGTTCTTCTGTCTTTGATAGCAGCAGTAGCAGTGTTGCTGACAGTCATACTAATCATAATAATTGGAGTGTTAGCGGTTGGAGGCTTTTTTAACTACAGACGAACAGGCTCCCTTTTGCCAGCACTTCCCAAACTACCAAGGTATGTTTTGGAGGCTTTCATAGCTGGAATATCTGTGCACTGAAAATGTATGTTCATTCCTAAATATTTCTCAAAAGCCCAGTTTGTTTGCTGTGTGCCCGTTCTGTTGGAATATGGGAAGCGTGCAGTGTTGCAGCAATTCCAGTGGATTTTTGATTCTAAGCAATATCTATCACAGCTGATCATTATTTTGTAACAAAGGACTATCGTAAAACTCCTCTACATTCTAAATTAGCTTTTAAATAATGAGCAATATAGAAGACTGTTTACCAGATCTGGAACTGGATATTCAGATCAAAAAGATACGAAAGACCATAGTTACTTATGTTTTACATTTTTATAAAAATTTGTTACAAGATGATTCTGGCAAAGAGATCTTTTTAACATCGGAAAGCTGAGCTCATCTGTAACACTGTATTCATCTGTTCAAAAATAATACAGGGCATGGGTAGTGATTTTCTATCTGTTTCCAGTGCCTGAAAAATCTGTAGGTTCCTGCTCTCCTGACAGTCATACTTTCCAATGAAAACCAGCGTTGTGAAGTATCATTCAAAAATATTTGATGTTTTAAATCAAAACAAGATGAAAAAAAATATTTTTAATGATTTTAAATTAGATTTTTTTTAAAAAAGATGTCTGAATATGATGCTTCGAATTTTTTTTTAGCTTAAGCAAGCTATGTGTTTTTAAAGGCATAAAGCTGCATCTTCGTAGACTTTGCGCTGATTTCACAGTAGTAGCTCTTAAATCAGTGTAATTAAATCATTGTAATTAGTAACGTGGATGTAGCTATAACTGATTCCTCACTGGAGGATTACATTGAACTAATTAAATTTATTTATGACTTGATATAGTTAAATCAGGGCAAAATTTTTGTGCAGATCAGTCCTGCAGGAGTTTGTAAGAGATCTCCAAGCTGCTCACTGAAATTCCCTGTTTCTTGCTTTCTTGAATGGAAATTTTCTGCATTGTCAGGTAGTGAACAAGTAGAAATCTTAATGCACTGACTCAAACTTTAGTGTTCAACAATACTTCTCACGTAAGTTATGAGGCCATGTGAAACGGAGATGTCTGTGAGGCTTGATTCACGGTTTTCATATCTGCCGTGAATATGCCTTAGTGCTGTCATTGCTCAATCCCTCTTTAAGCTGTCAACTCGTACCTTTACTGCAGAGTTAACTCAAGCTATAGCTTAGCTGTTACCCTTAACATGAGGCTTGTCCGTGTACAGGAATCATAGCTAAGACTTAGTTTTTTTAAATTGAAACAGCTGATGCCTATGGGGCAAGCTGGTAAAGTATGTGCACAACGCACCAGCTGTAGGCAAGAGTTTTAGCACAAGACAGCTCCCAATGAGGACACACAAATGGAAAGATTATATGAGTGCTTCTGTCTTCCTTCAAGTTAGGCAAATTTGACAATATGAACTTAAAGGTTAACTGTCTAGTGGATTTGTAGTTGCATGGTTCTGGGGAGTTGCATGCTCACAGTTCTGTGTGGAAGGTCCTTTATTCGGCTACTCACTACTATCTTTCACTGCTGCTATGATTTTGAGCCTGACAGTGTTCTTTCAGCCCATCCGGTATTTCTCATGCCAACCTGACATGCATTTGTGGTTACTGTAAATCTGTATGCAGACTGAACATTTGCTTATATGAAAACAGTATCCTGTAGGTACCTTCATGATTTGCATTCATAAACATCCTTAGTATAGGTGTTGTTGAAATTATAACCACAAATTTGTGTGCCATTTCAGCTGCATTTTTTCTTGTAGATCAGTTTCAATGAATTTGAATAACTGAGTGGATTCATGCATTTGTCTGTAAATCAACTCTGAACTAAGAGTAGTCAAAATGTAGGTAAATTTGGGGGACTTGTAATTAATTGAGTTCATTTGATGTCTACATGAGCACACATAAAGATAGTTGAGATCATTCTGAATGGGCTAACTTAGGTTAAAAAAATCTGTTGAACTAATGCAGGAGCACTACTTCTGGTGCCCTCACTAGATTGCTTATAGCCAGCAAAAATTCCAAGTCATAATTATGCTTAGAAGAACAATTTAATCTGTTTTATAAGCTTTCTTTCTTTATAATGTGGTGGGGTTTTTTGTTTGTTTGTTTTTTGCAGTTTAAGCAGTCTTGTAAAATCTACTGAAAATGGCAATGGGGTAACTTTCCGATCTGGAGCAGATGTGAGTATGGATATAGGAGTCTCTGGCTTTGGAGGAGACTGTGCTATAGACAGAGCAATGCAAATGGTAAGTTTTAGTTCTGAAATATTTTTTTAAATTTGTGTTCTTTTAATGCTTTTAATGTCATTTTTAGCTGATAGGGGGAAGTCTTTTAAGTAAAAAAGATAGTGAGATGATAAATGTGTTCTAGAAAAAGATATTGATAATTTCCTGAGATAGATTTTTGTAAATTGAAGGCAAGGGCAAGTGCAGTCTATTCTTCAAAGTAATGTGACTTTTCTCAAGATTTATATGGTAGAAATTAGTTGGTTACCCCCTTTCCTATTTCAGCATATTGATGGAGTATATGGGGAATGCATAGGCAAATGAAAATATTGTAACAAGGAATTTTTTTAGGGCCTTGGTGTTCCATAGAACAGTTTAAAATGTGTGGTTTTCAAATCCAGACTGTCTGTTAGAAACTTCAGAGGTAAAATTCAGGCCTAACCACAGGATACGCACAACAAATTATAAATTGGACAATTTCTTACTATAACAACTTTAAACAAATCATGTTTAATAGTTTTGGGGACATCGTAAAGTGTAACTCTACTTCATCCATGTTATGCACATCTGAGAAATAGCATGTCCTTATGTTTCCTATACCACAAGAAGTGCAATGTACAAAAGATTTTTACTTAAAGGAAACAGATCACAGATATGTTTGAATAACAAGCACTTGCCACAAAAGTCTATGCTGGGAACTCCCTAAACTTTTAATGTTAAAGATAAATCACAGGCTTAACTGACAGTAATTTAATATGAAATGAAACAGCTAGTGAAGATAAGCTCATACTCCATGTATAGACCTGTTTCTAGATGAAGAAACACACTCTTTGTTAAAACTAGGCAGCTCGTGTAATGAAACAACCATATAAACATTTCATCAAATACTGGGAAAATAGCTTTAGGCTTGAATATTACCTCAGATCTTTTTCATACATAAAAAAAAACTTTACAGTACTTTCCATTTTCTAGCCTAATGTTGACATACTGAAGTCCAACTGATGCAGTTTTTACATTGCTGATAACAGGTCTAGATACAGGCTATTTCTACTTAGCTGGCATTACTTCTTCCTGTGTATTCAGAGTATAAACAAAAAATTGTATAATTCACTGGGAAAGAATCCAAAGGGTTTGGTTTATGGCAGCGAAGAACTGTGGGATGTGCCTCCTAAAATTTTAACATCTCATATGTGTGAGTACATCTTTGAGGAATATTTTTCAGTGTGGCTGTTCTTAGCCTAGCTAGGCTAATTTGAGGGAGCTGAGAAGAGTTCACTGCGTGGCAAAGAGCTGTACTCTGTTAGCACAAAGCGTGAATCCTTACAGCAAGAAGCAGTGGTTTGTAGAAATGAGGCAAGTTTAAAGAACTAGCTGATATATTATACCCATGTTATTCCTCACTATTCCTGCAATGGGGCTATCCACACATGCATGGGCAAAGTATTGATTTATAATAAGAGATATGCTAAAAACTGTGAAACGTTTTATTTCTGACATAACTCACATATTACAACTAAGGGAATGCACTTACTGCTTTGTCTCAAAAAATATAGCGATCTCCCTGCTGGGACAAAATTAATTAATCCCATTCTTTTATATTTCAGGTAGTGCTTATTAATTTGTATGTCATTTTGAAGTCTCTAAAATTAAATATTCATTTGGGGATTATGCTTTCTTTGATATCTCTCCCCTGTTGAAGGTGTCATTTTTGGGAGTAATTTTTCCTTATCATAAAATACTTGGAGTCAATTATTGAAAGGGGAGGGGGGGTTGTCCAGCTAGGAAATGGGGTAATATTGGAACAATCAATGCTCCAGGCTGCTAAGTCAGGGAGTAAAATAATGGATGGTAAACTAACATATTATGATTTTAACAGATGCTAGATTTTGTCTAAGCCTATGTGAAAGTAAACATTCATAGTTCCCTGAGATGAAGAATTGGATTATAAATTAATTCCTAGGAATATGGATGTGTTTATTGCACTGCAGTTGGTTTGGTTTGTTTTTTTGGTTGGTTTTTTCCTCCATAGAATGAAAACTTTGCAGTGGAGTCAGGGAAACAGCCAATCACATTTGAAAATCCAATGTATGCAACCAGAGATGGTGGAGCCAGCACAGCCAGTGCAGTTACAGTCGTTCAGCCAACACATGTAAGAGAAACTTAGATTTGCCTTTCATCTTTCATTTTCCTTCTTCTTTGAAAAATGTTGATTTTCCTCCTTCTCCTACAGGTAGCAGCAGCTGGTAGTGAGGAAAATGAAAATTTTGAAAATCCTATGTATGACTCTGTGATATCTGCTAGTCCGAAGGAACCCCCTCAGAGTAGAGATGCACCTCAGGTAGGACATAGAAATGCTGTAAGGTTGCCTTGTTTGTTTTGTGCTCCAAATCAGGGAAATTTAATTGTTAGGGAAGCTGCAATATAGTTTAATTTATCTTTAAATAATGCTATGGAGTTGACGCATAATCTGCATTGAATCCAACTAACTGTACCATATTTACAAGTTTTACAAAAGCTGGTCAGGAACAATTTGATACGAAAAAAGCAGCGCAAGCACAGAATTGCCGAGAACACACACAGAATCACAGAATGGCAAGGGTTGGAAGTGACCTCGGGAGATCATTTGGTCCAACCCCCCTGCTAAAGCAGGTTCCCCTAGAGCATGTTGCACAGGACATTGTCTAGGTGGGCTTTGAAAATCTCCAGAGAAGGAGACTCCACAACCCCCCTGGGCAGCCTGTTTCAGTGCTCTGTCACCCTCAAAGTAAAGAAGTTTTTCCACATATTCAACTGAAACCTCTTATGTTTCAGTTTGTGCCCATTGCCCCTTGTCCTGTTGCTGGGCACCACTGCAAAGAGTCTGGCTCCATCCTCGTGACATCCACCCTTGAGATATTTGTACATGTTGATTAGATCCTCTCTCAGTCTTCTCTTCTTCAGGTTAAACAAGCCCAACTCTCTCAGCCTTTCAGTAAGGATCAATTTGGATTAAACCCCATCTTCTTCCTGGCCCACTCAGTTATTTTGAAGTGAAGAAATTGAAACTAGTCTGAAAATTGTAATGTAACTGCTGTAAATTGTTGTTGCTCCCCAGCTGAAATTGTTTTAACTAAGGGTTTACATCAGACTCTTAACAATTATTTGTAAACCCCTAATAAATTATACCTTGATAGAAGCAGCAGTGTGGTTTTCTTTCTCTTCCTCCTCCTGCCCCACCAGTACGAAAAGAAAACCCAAGAAAGATTACATTTTGGTTTAAAAAACCCAAGGTTTTTTGGTACAGAAAATTGAAATAAGACATTCAGTCAGTGTACTGTTGTCATTTTTTTCACATTTATTTGTAATTTTATCTATATTTAGAAGGGCTATCAAGGAATTTAAGACACTTGTTATATGTGTTCTTGCAGGATATTTTAACAATCAAGATCAAAGTATTGCCTCATCTTGATTATTCATGATTCATGGAAGATATATTTTTATGTCTTAAAATACATCTGAATGGGTTAGTGGCTTGCTTACAAGCCTATTTTCACACATTGTGTGATGAGCTTTGAAATGACAGCTCTGTCAACCAGTTGTTGTAGTTTCATGTCCCTCAGTAATTTCTCTTGTGTTGTTTTCAAGACCATTTTTTTCTCCTTTGACCAATTTCTGGAATTATAGGCTTCCATGAATTAATTTAGTCACTTTTATTGCCTTCTGGCCTAGCCTTGTGAATACTGCTTTTAAGTAAAATAACCATAACTGGTTATCTAGCAGGAAAGAAAGTTGGGTCCCATGCTTAGAATTACAGTGTGGTAATGTAAGAACATCCAGCTGAAATTACTGAGTTAGCAGTCAGTGCAAGTGAAATCCAACAACAGTGATGTTAGTTTCCAGAGAAGCTGTGAAAGAAATGTGTAAAGTTCTAATAATTTTTATGTTTCAGGAATCAAAGTGGAGTTTCTTCAAGAGAAAAATGAAACAAAACACTAATTTTGAAAACCCAATATATGCGGAGGTATTGCTTAATATTGCATAATTCTATTTTTCAGCTAATGTACTGTTGGACTTTGTTCTTGCTTTCATAGGATAAAGATTATGGGTAGATTCTGCTGCTAAGTGAAGCAGCTTAGACATTCCAGCCCAGGTCAAGGTAGGACTGAAGTGGTTTTGAGAAAAGTTATAAAGTCTCATGCAGAATGAGGTGTTTCAGTAGGCATCCAGCTCAGGCAGCACAGCTGCATTGCCCGCACCTCTGCTTTTCCAGCCCAAGCACTGCAGCCTGCTCCTGTTCCAGGATCTCAGGTGCTGGTTTAGGCTTGCTGGTGCATTCTGGTACAGCTCAGGGACTCAGCCCAAGTGTGAGGCTACTGTACTGCACTAGGACTGAAGTGTCAATTTCTGCCCTCTCAGTCCTGGCTTCAGCACTGCACAAAAATTAAATAGCTCTGCGTACTGCAGCCCTGTTTTTATAGCAGCCCTATTTTTTTCATTCATACAGTTGGATGAGACAGTTCTTTTAAGATGGTGTGCCAGCAGGTGGTATGTGTGCTGGAGGAATTCTCCCCTGGCTTGTGTATGAAGGTTTGGAGTTCTACTGACCTGAGCCAGTAATTCCAGCTGTTTTCATCTTACAGTTTAAAATTTCCAGATGGCCTAAGTGACTTAAGAACCTCAGTCCCACAGTCATATGACTAAAACTAGCTGCCTTTTGCAAAGAATTTAGGTTTCTAATGCTTCAACAAGGTGAGACAGAGACTTCAGGAAGCCAGGGATTCATTTCCCCAACACTAATGAATATCACTATTTATAAACAGTAGTAGTGCCAATTTTATCTACATTCATGTATGTGCATATAGATATATCAAGCTACTCCTGACATAAAGCATTAAAATAGAAGTCCCAATGTGTGGAGTAAGTTTGTAGTAGTGTATTTACTCAGCTGTACCATCTGAGGTGAAATTAGTATTTAATTTTGCTACAGGTGGTGATTTGCAAAAATAACTTATACCATGGCACTTGACTTTAGGAAAATACTTGGGTATTTATTTAACATTTCCGAAAGTTAGGGTTGGATGTTTTGTACGTTAGAATGTAAACTTGGATTTTATGATTATTGTTTCAGATGGAAAAGGAACAGCAACAGGTCACAGAAAATGTCCCTGCTCCTTCTCCGTCGCTGCCTCCCAAGATTACTCTGAAGAGAGACCCTCCACTAGCTTATACAGCAACAGAGGATACATTTAAAGACACCGCCAATCTTGTTAAAGAGGACTCTGTGGTATAACTAGGTAACTGATTTAGGGAAAATTAGACACATCCATTTGCACATATATTTTTTATAAACAGAAGAGTAAGGTTCACATTCAAATGCTTTATAAAAATATATACATCTCTTAGCCAGTGGCTGGAGATGTATATTGAAACTATGCCTTGTTTTTTGACAAATGCCAATTTCTATTTTTATGAACAATTCTCATGATGTACTATATGTATATCTTTGCACTGAAGCTGTCTGAAAGTAATGTTATAAATATATTGTACATTTGTAAATTTTTGAAAGATTATCTTGTTTGGTGATGTTGCTAATAGAAATCTGTGTGGAATTGGTTGTATCTTTAGGGACAAATTCATTATATAAATGCTTAAACTAAAAAAGAACCAAACAAGGTGAATATAGGAACATTACTGATTTACAGGATCTTTAGAGTATATATTTATAACAGCACCTTTTAAAAGTTCTACTGGTGCTCTGGGCATCTTTACCACCTATTTTATATACTACTGTGTGTAAAAATGGGTGTTTCTGTTTATCTTGTGTTAAAGAAAAGATGGAAGAGTCAATGCAGCATTATTATGCTGAATAGTTACCTGTGTAAAATGTTGTTCTTACAATGTTTTAACTGCCTGAGATAAAATAATTTCCTCTAAGTCCGTAAGACGCATACTTTTCCGCTAGGTTCCAATTAACACCATTCCATTAATAGTGTTTTTAAAAAGATCTGATATATTTAGATTTTAGTGCCATGAGGACTTAATTTAATGAGATTTTCTCCCGCTCATCAATGGAATAGCTCTGTTCTTGACTGGAGTCTCTGGAAGTAATTTGTACTATTAAATGAAGTAGCTAGATTTCTGTAACAGCTTATTTCCAAACAGCAAAATACAGAAGATATTGGTTCATTTAAGAAATTATTCAGGTTTTTTAATGTGAAAATTTAATTTTATTGAATATTTATTTCCTGAGGTGGACATTAATAGAAAGGGAAACAATTTCTACTAATGCAGTCTTTGTAGTTATCTGTTTTTTTCTGTAATGTTCTGTCAGAATACACTGTGCATCTTACTAGCTTCTCTATTAATTAGCCAAGGTAGTTTCCACAACATGAACCATTTGAGGCAACTCTGAGTACCACTGCAGGAACATGTTATTCAGCATTCCTGGCTAGCTACTCATAATTTAAAGATTCCTAAAGTTATAATCATTGAGACTTCTGCTATTTGATTGTTTTATATCTTGAGTTCTCAAAATATATACTATTTCTAATTAGAATGCTTATAATTACTTTGTAATGTATGTTGATTAGAAAAGACAACTGGAAAATGATGCTGCTGAATAAATCTAATAAATGTATTATTTTATCACATCCTTATTCCATAATTTGTGTCAAGGCTCTATATACTTTTTTCAGTTGTGGAAACTTCAGTGCACTCTGAGATGAAAACAACAGTGCTTTAGATGAAGTCGAATAAGAATAGTGCTTACTGCTTCACACAACTGTCTGAAGTTCTTGTTACAACATCACTGACATTGTATCAC
This sequence comes from Egretta garzetta, assembly GCF_000687185.1. NCBI lineage: Eukaryota > Metazoa > Chordata > Aves > Pelecaniformes > Ardeidae > Egretta > Egretta garzetta. Next base: position 2,910,852 of record NW_009260022.1, on the reverse strand, counting down.
TGTTAGTGTAAAAACTGCCCCATTGCACATTAAATAAACCAGCCCTTGAAAAAGGAAGCTTTTATTATTGATTGTAAGTGACTATCAAGGTAGTAAGGACACAAGCGATTAAAACTTTAGTTCAATTACCTTTGATAGCTGAGTGCTTTAATGCAGAAAATTCCTCAGAATCTGGGACACAGCATATGCATCTGTAAGGCTATGAGAGAGGACTTCTTTCAAGGGCAAGTTGATATTCTTAAAGAAAGAGTTCACAATGTTTTTTAAAGAGAGAAGGAAGGGCAAACATTTCCTTAATACCTCCAGTTGTGTACCCCAAGAAAAACTAGCATCAGTTTTGTGAATAGTCTTTGTCAGCAGAAAGATTTGGAACCAGTTTTGGAGAAAACTGCTAATATGTCAGCCAAGTATCAGAGATACTGGTTTTTCCCCTATAAGAATTTTAACTTTTCAGGTGTGATTGCTTAAAATACCTGATGGTGAACGATTCCTAAGCTTCAGCTGGGCCTCTTCCTCTTGAGTAGCATACCACAATGTACCCTTCTGATTATGTAAAATTTAATTTTTGGTTCAACAGAAGCTTTAGATTCTATTCCCAACTTTGTTTTTTGACTTGTGTACTTTTTCCCTTATGAGGACAGTCCCTGCTTGGATTCTTGAATTCTGGACTCATTCTGTTCCAAAGAAGGCTGATTTTTAGAGATTTCAGCACCTCTCTCTAGTCTGCCACTGTAGGGCTGATAAATTATACCATTAAGTGTTTTCATGCACATTCTCTTTACAGCTGTCAGGCCAGACAGAGAGAACTATCTCTTTGCAGGTATTTGTCATGAAATTAAAAAAAAAAAATAAAAAAAAAATTCTTGAAGCCATTTGCCAGAGAATAGAACCTTAATGAAATACTTAAAGGTTACTCAACACTTTTCACATTCTGTCCCTTTCGTGTGCATGTACACACACACACGCACACACACTTGCCACCTCTCACACACACAAAGTGATGAAACTCCTTTTCTTACATTTGGAGTTCTGACCTGCACATGGTATTTTTGTAAGCTTAATTGAATTGCACATTAATGATTAATCACCAGCACAGCTCTTTAGCAAATAAAACCTTTACCCCTTCAATTTTAATGTCTCTAGGAACACAAGTTTGTGAGCCTCTGGCCAGTAGCTTAACAGATAGAAATGGTGTACAAGAGGCACAGTAACCTCAACTAACATTTTGCCATTCTGAACATGCTCTTTGTACAGTCAAAATAATTTGCCATAGAATACGCTAATAACCTGTTTCATCTAATGAGTGAAATAATCATCCTTTTAACTTGCAAAGCACACTGAGGATGAAAGAAATGTGAATGCATATTATTTTTAATCTTTTCCTTATAAACTATACTAATATTAGTAAGAAAGTTAAAATATAGTTTGGAATACTCTGTTTGCATAGTAACAGAGTACAATGTAGTTTTGATTTGCCCTCTAATTGCATATCTGTAAAATAGCTTGTGTTTTATCTCTGCACAGTTGGATAGTCAGGTGATTAGATGTGGTCACATACCGCAATTTTAATTTTTGGAATATGTTAGAGTCGCTGGGCTTTGTTATTATTTGATTTCATGTCTTGTGTTCAGAAGCTTGTGAAATGTAGCAGCTCCTCAATATGACCATGAGTAACCCCCCCATGAAATAGATGGCTAAATATGACTAAATACATTCTGTAAGGTACATATGAGATGTTCTGAAAGGCCATTGTTTTATTTCAAGTTCACTGTCAGCCTATATGTTGATGAAGTCTACTTGAAAAACTGATTCTTTTAGTGATCTTATTTTTCTTATTTAAATTTTTTTTTATTGGTGGGTAGCATTAACCAGCTTTGTAGCTGAATATTTTATGAATGCAGATCCTATAGAGTTATCATTTCTCAGCATAAAAATGACCTTCAGAAACTTGCCGGATTTACAAGCCTAGCTGCAAACTCAGAAATTCCAGGTAAGGAGGGGAGGACGGTGGAGAAAGTGTCTTCTGAAAGGAATTTAAGCAGTCTAGTAAATGGTAAAGAAAAGGACATCTGGTTTTGACAGGATTAATATTTATTTCCACAGAGCTGACACTGGTTTAATACTAAATGTTAAATTGAACTCCAGGAACTGATCTCCCAGTAGCTGCTGGAGCTGGAAACATCATAGACAGCAGCATGTCGGATAAACAGCTTGGGGCATAGGAGAGAAACAGCCAAAAGAACTTTGCATCCCATCCAACTCTGTATCGAGTCCTGGGGTACTTTGATGTCAGGGCATGTTCCGTACATTTTATCACCTTAGAAATATCAGTGTCACACAGTCTTTTCACTGATGATCTTTGCGCTTTTATATCTGTAAAGAAGAAAATAAACCTGAAAGTATTTATATATGACATTCTCTGTGAGAGGATTCTTTATATTTAAAGGTTTGGCTACAGCTTCAGGCTTGCTTTAAACTACCAGCTCAAGTACTGAGAGCAGCATAGCTACAGCATAGCAGAGACCAGAATGGCTGCACAACACCCAAGAGCCCAGTAAACAGAAACCTCACTGGCCCATATTGTGAGCCAGATGTTCCCTACAGTAAGTACAGCATGACACAGCACAACTTTTCAGGTATCAGTAAGGCATATGGTCATAGCAATTCATTTCCCTTGGGCATTCTACCTCTAAGTATGGAGGGACTAAGGATGGTAGCATGACATCACATCTCACCAATCTCGTATGGGAACTAATAGCACAGGCCTCACCTAACATACACATAGTCCAGAACAGACAGCAATGGATTCTTAATGAATGTTAATGAAGTCCAGCAAATGTTCACATAATCACAGATGGGTTGAGGTTGGAAGGGACCTTTGGTCCAACCCCTTGCTCAAGCTGGTTTACCTAGATCAGGTTGCCCAGGACCATGTCCAGACAGCTGTTGAGTATTTCCAAGGATGGAGACTCCACAACCTCTCTGGGCAACCCATGCCAGTGCTCAGTCACCCTCTCAGTAAAAATGTGCTTCCTGATGTTCAGCAGTAACATCCTGTATTTCAGTGGGTGCCCATTGCCTTGGGTTCGGTCCCTGGCCACCAGTGAAAAGAGCCTGGCTCTGCTGTCTTTACAGCCTCCCTTCAGGTATTTATATGAGTTGAGAATATCCCTCCTGAGCTTTCATACAGTCCTTTTTCTACTTACATTCAACAAAGTATTTTTCTCCATAGGAGTCCCTGATCTCAGGAGTCAGTCTGTTCCAAAGTCTTAAGAGGTATTTCTCAATGACATCCGAATTAATTAGTCCTGCCTTAAAGAAACCATGCTCAACAATGCTTACTTTCACTCCAAAATGCTGCATCTCTATCCTAGAAGAAAAAAAACAGTAACCATTCCTGACCACCGAATAATGGCACAACTATTAAACATAAGTAAGTTGAAAGTCTGTCACATAAATAAATATTTGAGACTTTGATTCTTATCTTCAAAAGACAGAATAATTTTGAGATGTTCAAATTAGCTTCATAGTGCTGTACCTATCCTGTAAAAGCACACCAGGCAATTAACTTTTAAGGAAAAAAAGCAGCGTCAAGTAGGCTCACAGCTTTCTGTGTGGTTTATGTTGGACTGATGGAAAGGATGCAACAGCCAGCTGCATCTTAGCCATGTATTATCAAACTAAAACTTTTGACTGTTTGAAATGCTGTTCCATCATTGAAGCTTCCAGCAGGAACAGATTATTAAAGTGCTTGGGAAAAAGTAAAAGTCAACAAATATTTTCAATTGGATTAGAACTTTATTCTCCATCGTATTGTTAAATGGCTATGGATAAGTGATTAAATGTTAGTGCAATAAAGGTTAGTGTGTTTTCTGGTAGTGTGGTTCCCTGTATGTAATTCTAAGTTGCAATGCAATTTCTTGCGGATGAAAACCGCCTCTTTGTCTTGCTGAGCAGCTCAAGAGACCCAGGCAGCTATGTTGCAAAGTGTACAAAGGAATGGACTGCATGTACTTTAGCCATTAGTTTATATTCTATATCCTTGGGGCATATACTTTCTTTATATAAGCATTCATAATGGTTTGCAACCAACTTTCCTAGTCTTTGTGAAGACTTGACTCTCTGGGCTAGGCCTTAGCCTTCCCAAGGCAGTACAACGCAACTGGCTTCTGTGAAGGGTGCTCAGTTACGAGTACCTTTGGTAATGTGGTTGCTGCTTGGAATCACCCAGCCCAGACTGTTGTGGAGCATTAGAGCAAGATAAAATGGGTTGGAAATAGGCAGTAAATGGGCAAGTACAACTAAATACAACTTTCCTAGAAAACTCTGGGTTTATGAGCAGGCTATACCGTCAACTTACTTCGGTGCACACAGTGGATTCATGTGCCCAAAAGCTGCATACTAGCCATTTATCCAGGATATAAAAATTTTTCCCAGTGCAGTTTCCTGGAAGGTCTGTTCATAGCACTGGAGATTGAAATCCCAAACAAGTGACCAACATCCTCTTATTTTCCTTTCCCCCTTTAGGCAAGATTTCCAGAGAGAAAACAAGAGGGAAGAACATAACAGTCACCCTTCCTCAGCACATCTAGAATCTGTTCTTGAACTCATGCATGTATTTCTAACTACTTACCGTAAGGTGTCAGAGAATGCTTCCATGCCCCATTTGGACAGGCTGTAGCCACCCCCTACAAAAGCCATGAGGCCTTTGGCGTTAATTAGATTGACTACTCTTCCCTCAGCTTTTTTCAGAAGTGGCAGAAGCTTGAGCGTGATTTCAATCAATCCCAGCAGACTAACATCCAGCACTGCGTGGAAATCTTCAATCCTCAGCCAGTCGGTGGGTGCTACAGGTGCTGTTCCTTCAGCATTGCTCACCAAGCCAAAAAGCCCTAAGAGGATTACAAACCCATTTATTTCAGTATGTGGCACTATCTTACCCTAGAGTTTCATATGTAGCATTGGGAACCAAGCACATGGTCTCCAAAAACTTCAGTGAGATAAATACAGTTGTCTGGGGTTTGCTTGTAAGACCTACTCCGTACACCTGGAAAAATTTGCCAAAGGCTTTAGGCAATGTCTCTAAAAGAGCATGGGTAAAGTATTGAAGGAAAACTATTTCAGTTGGAGATACAGGCCACCGTACTGGGCTTTATTATCCAGATCCGCTCAAGTATCTGGGCTCCTAATATACACTTACGTTCTTGTGAAAATCAAGTAGTCTACATAAGAGAGGCTGATTTTTTGAGTTGGGGTCTAAAGGTCTGAACCAGATGTGTGGGATTTGTTAATGCTTCTGAAAATATTAGCTTAACCCTGTGTATTGATAATACTGCTTTACTACCTTATAAATTACTTGAGGAACTTCAGATAAATAGTGACGCTTCCAAGAGTTTGCTGAGCACAGCCTGCGCCTCAAGGGAGAGTCCAAAAGTCCAGCAATCAGCCTTCATAATGAGTTTCTCAGACTGATGTGACAGTATTAGCAGTATTACCCCGACCGAGAACGTGCAGCTTTCCACAAGCTGGAAGCAGGGGCCTGCTGGAGAAGGTAAGCACTAATAATTATGTTGTCCTTGCCCTCAATCACTACATTCAAGAATGGTCTGGAACTGTCATGATGAGGCCAACAGTGTTTTATAAGCTTTGAAGAGAAATTACTACTGGTAGAAGTTATGTGTTTCGCTGTTTTAGCTAGTTAATTAATTAACAAGCTTACTGAATATTTGGTATAACGGTGTGTTACAGCTGGTAGTTGCAGTGCTTGTGATCCCCTTTGGTGGCCCTTAACAATGTCTCGTCTGAGCTAGCAGTGCTGAGAAAGAAATATGTATTGCCACAGTTGAGTATATTTACCACACAGATCTTTATCACGCTTTGCCAAAACTGACACTTAGGTCTTGCTTTTTAACTCCACTCATAGGTATCCAAGGACAAACTATTCCTTTTTTAGAGAAGGGCTCAGAGGTGTATGATAGCAGTAGTGAGAGCTACCTGTGTAACAACTCAAAGAAAACTGGCTGAAATGGCAAGAGTTTAACTGTTACAGTCAATGCAGTGCATTGCAAAGGTTGGACTTATTCAGCCATGCAAAAATTTTATGCTTACTAGAGGAGGGCTGAAGAAGACCTGCAACATCCATTTTTAACCCACCCACCCATTGGGTGGGCTGGTTTTATTGTCAAGAAAGTTCTTTCTGACACCAGTTAGCACCTTCCCTGCACTGAGATTCTTCAACTGCAGCAAAAAGAGTCTGAAAAACACACCAGGGAATGATCTGGTTTTAACAGACTGAGCAACTAGATTTTTAGGCACCCTGTTGGTGAAAGTTAGGGAAAGCCCAAAAGCATTGTTGGAAAGAATCTCTTTGAACTGAGAAATGACAGAATTAAAGAGTGAATGCATTTCATCAGCAAGATGAAAAACGTCTCAGCGGAGAGGGACCAGAACTTTTAGCTAGATCAGATTCGGTTATATTGAATCATTTTTCTGGGAAGTTACCTTGCCACTTACCCTTACCAGCTGTCTCTTCAGTCACAAACACCATAGCCCTGGCAATGCTGTTGGAGTCAGCTAAGTTCAGGTTCACTGTCTTCAGTGAGAGTGAGGAGCAGGACTGTAGCTCTTGGCCTCCTTTTTCTGTGGCACATGCAGCAATGACACAAAATCCCCTTTTGTCAAGCCATTTAGCTAGTGAGTTTCCAAGTCCGGTGTCACAGCCTGTTATGAAGACATGCTTTCCACTCAGGTTTGTCACTCTGTGACGGTCTCTAATGAGCCAGTAAATTATAAGAGACAGCATGGAAGCCAAAATTGCTATGTGCAGTGAATCTGAAAGTGAGAGCTACAAGCAAATAGGTTAATGATCTAGAAATGCCATGAAGCAAATGTGCTCAGCCAACCCCCCAACTTCCTCAGGCACAATTCCCGTAAGGGGTTTTGTTTCTGGCGGCAGCCCTTCCAGCTCACTGTAAGTTAGGGGAGAGCAGGGGTGGAAGCTTTGGCACAATGTGATCGGGATCCATGAATAATACGTGCCTTGGCACAACCTTCCTTATCCTCTTTTTCAATAGATTTCCACTGTTTTCAAGATTTGCTGACCAATATTTCTAGTCAGCCCTGTCCTTTCACAGAATCACAGAATTGCAAGGGTTGGAAGGGACCTCGGGAGATCATCTAGTCCAACCCCTGCTAAAGCAGGTTCCCCTAGAGCATGTTACACAGGGCTTCGTCCAGGCGGGCTTTGAAAATCTCCAGAGAAGGAGACTCCACAAGCCCTCTGAGCAGCCTGTTCCAGTGCTCTGTCACCCTTAGAGTAAAGAAGTTTTTCCTCATATTCAACTGAAACCTCTTATGTTTCAGTTTGCACCCATTGCCCCTAGTCCTGTTGCTGGACACCACTGCAAACAGACTGCTTCCATCCTCGTGACTTCCGCCCTTAAGATATTTGTACGGGTTGATAAGGTCCCCTCTCAGTCTTCTCTTCAGGATGTTTCAGGCTGAAAGGAATGACTGCGTCAGTTCTCACAGTAGCGTCTGGGGGTTTTGTGGATGCTGGTGATTATTTGTGCTAATAGTGGGACAGGATTTCCTCTGGGATGCCACACAGGTTGCTCTTCTAATCTGTAGCATGGAAGCAGAGTGACACCCAAAACAACCAGAAAAGCCTAAGCTGTAGTGATGAGTCTGATGACTAATTAGTTGTGTGATGGTGAGTGGTCTGCTTTCTGCCCCTTAGACAAGGTAGACTTTGGGGCAGTGCCTGTGCCTTCTGTCTCCTTCCTCATTGCCTGTTTAGCACTGATACACAGCACAGTAAAATATGTTATATAGGAAGAGGAAGTGTGGTTGTATAAAGAAATGGGGAAATGCATGGAGATGTTGCCCTCAAAAAAAAGCACTGAGGGCACACAAGGTTTCCTAATGCTGGTGGGGAGGGTACTGTTTGCTTATTACAAAAATTTTTGATAAATGTAGAATACAGTTCTTGCCATCTAAAATCTTCATGATTGATTATGATATTTCTATGTTTATTTTTGGTTTGTGCAGGAATGAAACCAAAATAATTCATTAAAACCAATATTTATGGGAAGGCTGGTAAGCATTTTCCAGATATCTTGTTAAAAGAGAAACTTTTTTACAGGTGCTAAGCAGTCACTTGGGCTCTAGTTACCTACATACGAGTAGAGGTACAGACATCTGGCCTTTATGATGTGATTGTATTCAAAGAATGAAGTGGCACTTTAAAAAAAAGGAATTTGTGATTATTTTTACATCCCGAAAGTACTCAAAGAGGAAGGGGTCTTTCTTCTCTAACTCATAGCTGTCTGAAGTTAAGCATTCATTTGGCTGATTTTCTTGTAACATCCTTGGTATCTTAAGACATTAATTTTGAAGGAAGCCAAATATATTAGGCCTGGTTGCTAGACGCTGTCTGGTGTTCTTGTTCCTACTGAGTTCATGGAGTGATTTGGATTTTTTCTGATTCTAAATTTTGCTGTCACCTCACCAAGTAAGAATGGAAGGAATCTCAGAATCTGATAGTGAATGAATGTTGGACGCTCATTAAATAATTAAATTAGTCACATAGCTGGTAAATGATAACAAATTACAACATTCATTGCCCCTTAATAATCTTATTTTACATAATTGGGTGCCTCAGTAGCCATCAATATCGACTTCTGAGCTAGTGGTTAAGGCTCTCTGATTTTAAAACGTTAAGCAAATATATACAGATAAGAGTTCACATCTCTTTCCACTGCAATCTACAGGGAGGCTCCCACTGAATTTTTGGGGTGTTAGATTGGTCCCTGGGCTGCAGTGGTTATTTTAGCAGCCCATCTCACTTGTTTTGAGGCTGATGTAATCGTCCCTCTAGTTCAGGTACTTCACTTTGATACTTGGCTTTTTTGCTGTGAATGTCCCTGTTAAGTCTGACAAGGATTGCAGTGTTCCTGAATGTGTGCACTTTGGAATCGTGTTTGCAATGTTTCACTGAGTGGTGACATTTATCTTCTGAGAGGACTCACAGAGTGTGCTCTGACGAAGTGCCATTAAAACTGTGTGAAAGAGCTCAGGCTAATTCAGGCTTCTATGCTGTAAAATAAAGTCTGAAAACAGGATGTTGCAGCAGCCAATCATAGATACCCCCACTCCATTTGCAGCGATGTGCCAGGCAATGACATTTCCTTTGACTGCTGATTTAGAACTTGGAGCTGAGAGAGACACAAAGAGAGAGTTGCTACCAGCAGGCTCTTGTAACCCCATACCAATAAATCTCAGCAATCTACTCAGCAAGCTAGATATATCATTTTAGGACTCAATTCACCATTATCCCCAATATAAAATTAAATAATTAGAGATTTGGGGAAAAGATTAATCTAATTGGAAACAGGACCTGTAAATCACGCCTTCTTTCCTTGGCTATGCTGTAGGGAGGAAGCAGTGGGCAGTGAACTTGCACTACTGGAAAGCAGGTTAAATTTGAAACTGGCCGTTGTGGAGGAGTCCTGGAATGTCTGGCCAGGATGCCGACTTGGCTCCTGTAAAAGAAACAATGTGGGACTGCTCTGGTTACTGTTAGTTCCTCTGTTTAGGTAGCAATAATTGGCACAGAAGTGCTGTAAGACAAGGGGCTCTAGGGGCAACAGCTGAGGGGGCAGCACTGCGTGGAGCCTCTGCTGTGCCTTGTGCCCTTGTCAGCCCTGCACCAGTGTTCCTAAGCCTGTAATCCCGAACTGCTTAGTTTGCCCTGAGTACCAGTGCTCCTCCTCTGATAACACAGGGATGTTTGGTGCTGAGCACCATGGTGGGTTTTGCTCTGCTGGAGCCCTCTGTCAGTATGTATTCTGCTAGATAATGTCATTGATGCTGGAAGGAGTCTGGGGTCAGAATCAAAGGAAATTGTCTCAGTTAAAGCTTTCTTCCAAGAAAATTGTCTAGTTCTGTGAATATACAGTGTTATGCAAAATATTTCATGTTTGATAATTGTGGAGCACTAAAAAAGCCACTTGTCTTCCAGGGGCATATCGATTTTGAAATAGCTGCCTGGAGTGGCAAAGAGTGTGTTTCCAGAGAAAATGCCAGCATGATATTTCAAGAGTATTGACATATCCTCATAAATATTGAATTCTGATTACTAATGTAGCCAGTAAATAGCTAAAGGCAAATTATACTTTCCATTAAAACTTGATATTTGCCTGGCAAATTGAGAACTCTTGGCTTCTTACGCCCAGACAAGTGCCATTATAAAAGCAATTGATTTTAGAGAAAAGCAGCATGACTACACCAAGAGCCCTTTAAGACCCTTAGAAGACTGCAAAATACAGCATCCCTCTGCTTTTCTGCACTAAAGGAAACTGAAGCCCACAGACCATACTGAAGGGGAGTGTTACTGTTTTACTCCCACAGCAGGTTTGCTTTGGCAGTTGTGCCAAAGCACTTCAGGTTGGGGTGAGTTTTGGGGTCTGGGTGTGTTTTGGATTCCTTCATCTGCCACTGTGCTGGTAGTGCAAAACTCCAGAAGTTAGTGCTCTGCAATGGGTTAGAGTGACCTGCCAGGCATGCTGAGGAAGAACTGCCAAGGGGAAAGTTAGGGACTGGGGTTCTTCAGAAACAGCACTCATGTAGCTCTCAGTAGAAGGTTTAGATGTATCAGACAATTCTCTGACAGTTCACCCAACAGGCTGCCAGACTCTAGGAAGTACAGACTTTAATATTTTAATCAGTCATCCTGGCAGAGCTACAACCCCCCTGGTCTTCAGTTAGCAAGTTGAACAAATATGCAGGCACAAACACATCACATCTCCCACTCCTAGGTGAGCTATTCCTGCTTGTGCAGGGCTTTGCACTTTTGTTTCATGGAAAAGGAGTGCTTTTTCATATGCTGTGTAAAAATGTCAGGGTGATAATTCAGTTTGGTGATCAACAGATAACCTAAGATCTTCATTAATATGTCATCTTAAAAGAAATAAATCTCCAAACTCTCCGGCTCAGCATTTTGTAGGGAGATGAATGTAGAATGGTACAATGGGGGCAGATTTCTCAGCATAATTGGATCTTTCCTTGTATGGCTCACACTTCAGATTTTTATGACAGCATTGGTAAAAGACACAGGAAAATAAACCCCTGTAAACTCTTAGGTGACTGGCCCAGTAATTCAAACCAAAGGAGTAGAGAAGGATTCCAGATGTTGAGAAGGACATTTCTGAGTAAGCATTTTAACCTCAGATTCTGGAGGTGCTTATATAAGCAACAACTGTTAAAATCATTCTAGAAAGGAAGGGGACTGCATGTTCTCTTGTCTGTGCGCTCAAAAACAAGTCCTTAATTTATTCTCTTAGCTATTCTGCAAATGCATGTAAATGGGTACTGCTCACTATAACGAAATCACGAGTTCTGTTTTTGTGGCGGTACTCACATTCTGGGGAGACATCTGCAAGCTCAGTCTATGTCTCCAGGTGCTCACGAGTTGTCTTCATGAGTTATTTCCAGTGTCAGAACATAGAACCTGCCCAAGTCAAATTTAGATGGTGATAGTTTCCAGAAAAACTCACTGCAAATTCTGTGTCTGGTGGTGCTTTCTGATCGCTGTACATCGGCTCATAAGCACAGCCCCTCTCCCTGCTGTTGATAATGACTTGTGCTGTGATGCTTCTACTGTAGGGACTTACTGGGTATTAACCTTCTGTATACGCTCCATGCCTGCCTATCCTACCTATGTTGTATAACCACTGCTGCCTACATATAGTAATCTACAGAGCCTGGGGGACTGTCAAGACTCATTAGGGAGAACTAATCTACTCAGCTGGGAAGGACTGATCTGTGCTTTGTCTTGAAACCAGCAGGGCTCTTTCCATTGATTTAACGAGGCTTGGGTGAGACCTCCATCTTTTCTCCTGCGCGTGAGCAAGTTGTTATTGATATGACTTGATCTTTTAAGATGCATACTTGTGTGTGAAAACTTTCAGGGATTAAATTATTTTTCTAGTCTAGGGGCAGCTTTTTGCACAAATCAATTGCCTGAGTAACAGCAATGTTTTTCAAGCAAAAGCTCAAATTCTACAAACTGCAAATGAAGCTCTACGGTTTGCATGGGAAAAGACTCTAACATCTGACTGCTAGTCTGCCTGTTCGTTTGGTACCTGGCCCAGAGTCATCTGGGCACTTCTGATCAAGCTCTGAGGGCTATTGTGTCAACATGTAAGCACAACTCCTTTTCCCCCACACTTCATGCCTCCCCATTCACAGTGCTGTGCAGTGCCGGATGCTGCAGGAAGCGAGGAGGCTTGGGCAAGGACCTTTCTCAACAGCAAAATGAATGAATAAGCTTTTTATGAAAATTGATTTGAAACTAAGTGAATGAGAAGGAAATTAAAACTGGGAAAACCAAACACGTGCTCATTTTGGCTTGGGGCTAGAAATTCTTGCTTCTTTTGCCACTCAGCCACACCAGCCTGAGCTGTGCTGTTGGTTGTTACGGCACTTTCAGGACTCTCGAGGCAGTGAGGAGATGTATGCATCTCACTGGAGACTTGGGGATTCAACTAGTGGCTGGCAGGGATTTCCTCTCCAGCACAAGCCTGGCAGACACGCCTGCTGGCCCTTCCCACTCTTGTCTGGCCTGATTCAAACAGCGTGGTTGAAATGACCACGAAACAGCATTCCACCAACAGGCAAAGCCCGTCGCAGGGGAACGTTTCTCCAGCAGTGTCAGCTCAGGAGTCCTGCTAGTGTAGGTAGTGATCCTTTGCCACACAAATGTAGGAGAGAAAAACATAAGAGGAGTTTCTCTTTCTCTATTGCTGATTTTTTTTTTTTTCCGCAGCAAACTGCTTTTGAAATGTAGAAAATAATTTCAGAAAGTAGAATAGGTCCTGCTTAGCCTCTTGGAAAACACTGAAATGGGGAATTTTTCCAGTAAGTTCACTTTCTCACAGGGGATCCTCTGACTTGCTCAGAGCACAGCATGCAAGAGAGCTTAACAGAAGAGAAACCACATAAGCAAAATGTAGCTTTCCATTAGAGAGCCTGGCATGAGACAGTCTGTCATCTGCAGAAAGCAGCACCTGACTGTCTGATTTCTCATTGACTCCTTAGGTCTATTTCATAATGAAATCCCTGAGTCCTAGAAAGGATGTGGAAAAAATGCTTCAAGCAGGGTAAAACATTGACAAAGGAAATTTGGTTCTCAAGTGAAAAGCAAGAAGTTAACGTTATTTCTGCTGGACAGCTGAAGGTTTTGAAGGCACCTTTGTGTGCTGGCTCTCACAAACTAATCAAGGCCAAGTCCTGTGGATGCAGTCCCCCAGGATGTTCTGACCTTGGGGAAGTCATGGGTCTTCTGAATAAGTCCCTTCTAGTCCCTAAAAACGTATGTCTAAATATTCACCTCCCTCGTACAGTCTTGTGAGCAGGACAGGTTTTTGATAGCCATAGCAGAGCACACTGTGGTTGGCTCATTTCCAGAAGTCACTGGCTTTTGTTGCTGGCATTTAAGTAAACGAGGTGCATGGTTCCAGGAGAGAAAATGCCAGCAGAATCTGCCCTCCATACAGTGAGAAGTAATACATCAAGCAGCTGATTTTTTTCCTGTCTTTCTAGTTTAAATAATGTATTTACAGCTAGTGTGCCCTGTCCCAAATTCTGTTTGTATTTTCCTTTTAAATGTTAACCTTTGCAGTGCTAGTGTCTTGCAGCAGCTGACAGTATACTTGTCATCTGACAGGGACTGAACTAAACTAGCCTAACTATAATTTCTAAAGATAAAGATCAGTGTAGGTTATATCATTTCATACTATCTTTTTTCCCTAATCCCAAGTAATCTTGGGGGTGGGGGAGAGAAAAAAGTTTTAACTTCTAGAAAGGCTCTGTGTGAAATGACACCAGGGCTGTCTGTTAAGTTCAGAGGACAGGCCCAGTGCTGCCTGCTCTGCAGGAGCCAAGGATTTCGCTGACTTGAATGGACCGATCTCTTGCCTGGAAAGCTAACAGCTCAGGCAGACTGGGACAGGGAAGCTACTAGCTCACCAGACAGCCACAAAGCAACCTCTGGATTAAATGTTAAATAAAGAAAACTTGGTTTTCTGTCACTTTATTTTAAAACAAACTTTTTGTCAATAAAAATCTACTACAGCAATGCCATCAATACCTCAGTAAGAGTAGCCAGTTGAGAGGTATTCACCTCAAACCTGCTCTAAAAGGAATAGCTTATTGTCCTGGTTTTGGCTAGGAAAATTTTCTTCCTAGTAGCTGTCATACTGCTGTGTTTTGGATTTAGTATGAGAACAATGTTGATAACACATTGATATTTTAGTTGTTGCTAAGTAGTGTTTATAGCAGTCAAGGACTTTCCAGCTTCCCATGCTCTGCCAGGGGCACAAGAAGCTGTGAGGGGGCACAGCAAAGACAGCTGACCCAAACTGGCCAAAGGAGTATTCCATACCATATGACGTCATGCTTAGTACATAAAATGGGGGGAATTTGCCCGGGGGCAGACGTTGCTGCTCAGGGGCAGGCTGGGCGTCGGTCAGCGGGTGGTGAGCAATTGCACTGTGCGTCACTCGTTTTGTATATTCTCTTATCATTATTATTATTACTAGCTTCTCTTCCTCAGCTGTTTTATTAAACTGTCTTTATCTCAACCCAAAGGTTTTACTTTCCCCCTTCTCCCCCTCCCAATTCTCTCCCCCATCCCACTGGGTGGGGGAAGAGTGTGAGTGAGCGGCTGCATGGTGCTTAATTGCCAGCTGGGATTAAACCATGATGCTTATTCAGATAACTGAGATATAAATCAAATGATCCCACTAAAGCCTAAGCATAAGCTGCACTGAGAAAAGTAGAATTGATGTTTTGCAAGCTCCATAGAAACTAAACTGAAACCCAGCACTATTTGGATAGCCACTGGGTAACTTGCTCTGTAGCTCGATCATGTCATAGCAAATTCACCAGCATGAGGAAAGCATTTGCTTCATTACTGAATAGTTTCCATGGCAGTGGGAAATGGCTTCCTGAGCAATGTGTAGTTACAGACTCAACGTGGGGTCTCTGCAGTTCTCAACCACTTTGCCATGATTAATTCCAGTGGAGCTGGGTCTTAACAGGCACTTGTGTCAGGAATTGAACAAGAGCAGCGCCTCTCCACAGGAATTACTCAGCATCTCACAAAACACAGGGCTATTATTTTTATGCCAAGAAATAGCTCCCAGACTTGAAGTCTTGCAAGCTCAGCTTTTTTTTTTTTTTTTTTTTTTTTTTTTTAATAAAAAGCCCCCTTAGCTCTTCACTACTTTAACTGCGGGTATTGGGCCCCTGTAATTGGATCCACAGTCTACGTTTGTAGCTATGGATCCTTTACAACAGGTGGGTAGAGCTGAACTTTAGAGATCCTCAAGATTTAGCATGCTGACCAGGAAAATGCCTCACCTAAGCCTTGCAAGGTCCTGTGAGTAGGAAGGTGTATGAATCCCAACCAGCTCAATGACTCAGGCACTTTATTTTGCTCTCTCTCCAGTTAGGACTATGAAGGAAAGGCAACCACAGTTTTCTTGGCCTCAAAACTGAATGGGGATGACTGCTAAAGAAAGCAGCATCAGGAAGAGGATTTTCTGCCTTTCTTCCTAGTTTACATTGCAAGAGTTCACTTCTCTCAGAGGAAGGCCCTGTTTCCATTGCCTCCTCTGCCTGACATGACCAAACTCTTCCTGCTGGGGACTTAAAGCCAGAATCTTCCCTATTTTCCTGGGATACTTTTGTCTTATGGATCTTTGTGAAAAGTGAAGCCTTCAAGGGTTCTCAAACTGAGCACCTTAAAGGAAAATGAAATAATGTAGTGGATTTTTTAATAGTAGCAGGTATTGGACAAATAGATGTATTAATTACATTTCTAGGGAATGTGTGTATATTTCATGCATTGTTTGTATCATGTATAAAGGGCAGATCTTATAGAATCAGCCTTGTCTGTGATGGGGGATATATTAGCAAATATTTACTTTGCATGGGAAAACGCAAGCTCTACTCTGTTCCGTAGCAGTAGGAAGTCTTGTATAACTGCTGGCATTCTTGAGAGGGGACTCCAAAACAACTTAGCATCCTGCCCGACAACGTAATGGGCACGTGGGTGGAGGCTTGTTAAGGCATGTTCCATGCACTGAACAACTGGTGAAATGTCCTTGTTAAGACAGATCTTGGACAGCTTTTCCTTCTTTGCTGCATCTGTAAAGCTCAAAAAAAGAAGATCATTTAGTGACAGCCAGGCAGGGTGACTTTAACTCTTCCCCAACACTGATCTGTGCAACTTCACTAAGGAGCTGGTATTTCTTGTTTCTCCCTACACAAGAATTTGTAGCAGTTTCTGGGGACCAAGACCCCATCCATAATGACCTTGTAATATAGTTGACCCCAAGAACAGTCTAGTTACCCTTAATTGTGGAAGAGTTATGGCAAAACCAGGCCTGTATGGTCTGAGGACAAGCAACCAGCATTGACAGTAGCTCAGAATAAACATAACTATATGAGGCAAAGGGAAACAGAAATGCTGAAGTTGTAAATGAGTCTCTTGTAGTAAGGAAATAGCTTTGTGGGAAGTTGTGAAACACAATTGTAAAGAAATTTGAGGGACAAGAAAGTCCAAGGATCAAAACACAAGCAGCTCCTGTTCAAGCAGGCTTAGCAAGTGTCTGTCAGATAGGTCCTAAATGGCTTCATCACCACTGGGGCTAGTAGAAGCAAAGGGAATCGTTCCCTTTTTGATTACTAAATAAATAAACAATAATGACAGAAAAACACATCGAGCACATTGATTACATCATCGGATAAAAGTTTTTCTGTTTGGGAGTTTGCTCAAAAGCTTCATGGCAACACGAATAATTAATCTTTAACTGAGATTTGAATAAAGCTTCCCAGAGCAAGTCTTTTGTGCAGATAGTCATACTGTGATACAGATACATTTGAAGAGTAACTTTGCATCACAGTCTTTCCAAAAAGTCAGAACGATTAGAAGATAAAATGCTACTTTACAAGTCTTTCTCAGCAAGAAATGCATTGCTTCTTTTGACACAGATGTCTGGAAATTGCCTCACCTTTCTGAAAATACTCTTCTCCATATTGCTTTTTAATATCAGGGGGAAGCTTATTCCAAATATCCTCCTTCTCTTTCAAAACCCTTGCTGGATCGGATAATGCTGTTTTGAACAGTCCAGGTTGAATGCAACAAACCTTAACTCCGAAAGCTTTCATATCTCTCCTGCAAAGACAGCCCAATGATTTAATTGCATTAGACATTATTATTAATACTGTGGGATTTTTTTTTCTGTACTAACGCTTTTCTTTCTGTCTTTACATGGCACACCGGCACACAAATACTGTGAGGTTCGTTCATGGTTGTGTAACTTTCAGCTTGTTATCCCTAAATGAAAGAGGAATGAACTATCTTACCTGCTTCACCAAGTGAGAGCGGGCATGGGCACTGACAGTGCAGTAGCTGGCATAGTGTATTTCACATCCTAGTTCTCCTTGCAGAGCTTGTTAGTTATCTGACTTGTCTGTAAGACTGTCTGGCTGCCTAAATGCACGTATATAGAGCCATTTTACATGTCTTAGGGAACACCTCAGCTTCTGGCTGATGCTCCACATTGGTACAGTTCCTCTGGCCCCATCTTGTATCTGTCAGCCCTGTGTGAGTGTCTCAGTATTCTGAAATAGCACTGTGTTTAGGCACACATATCGCTCCCTGTCTGTGCTACAAGAAGAAGCCATGGTGATCCCCTGCATTAGTTTGCTATGTTCTCTAGATCTCTCTAGTGATAATGGTATAATTAAGAGAAGATACTTTGGAGAACAAAGCTTAGACAAAAGTTACTATCATGCAATAACTCATGGTATGTGGGGGTTTTTTGGATGGGTGGCTGCTGGAAGTTTCTGGGTGCACTTTTCAATTAGGAGAATTAGGTTCATATTTCAAAGACATCTCAGTTCCCTCGAGTGGAGCTTCCTCTACAATAGGCCTCTGTGCACACTAAGATAGGTTAGTTGTGAATCTATGAGAGTACCAACTGTGCTTCAATAAGACTTGAGGACAGCTTGTGTGCCCGGCAGCCTTTGTACAGTTTTAGAAGTGGCATAGTCTGTGTTGAGCAAAAGAACTTTTAAGAAGAATTAGTCCAAAGTGTCTAATGTTTTTCAATTTTATACCAAGTGCCAGGATTGTAAATCATCTACTGTTCTGCATGTGCCAGTTTTTAGCTGGTACCTTAGGGAAAAAAAAGAGCGGTCTTTTCTCATAGTGAGTGTTATACCTTAAGCTGTCATTAAATCCTTCTACCCCAAACTTTGAAGCAAAATAGCCTCCACCACTGAATGCTAGGCGGCCTCCAACACTGGATACATTTACTATCCTTCCTTTTGCTTTTTTTATCAAGGGAAGCATATTTATTGTAACATTTATGAGTCCGATTAAGTTAACTTCAATTGGTTCTCTGAAGTGCTCAATATCCAACCAGTCTGTAGGAGCTGATGGCCCCATAATCCCAGCATTATTGACAAGTCCCCAGAGACCTGTAGGGACAAAAAGAAGAAAGTCAGGAAGCAAATTCTCACCAAATTTGTCAGATTAATTGAGCTGGGTGAGACTTCACAGAAAGTCAGTGAGGGATCAAGACAGCAATGAAGATTTGGAGGAATTGCTTGAGAATGTCCTGTAGTGTTCAGCTTTACTCTCAGTGTCCAGGTTTTATCACCATGCTTTCCATCACCCTTTGTGTAGTCTTCCCCCTGCCACAGCATTTTGGCTAGGGGCTGGTGTTGGCTTTTTGTTGGAGAAGGGGCAGTAGAGGAAGGCCAGGTATGGCAAAGAATATTGGGTAACAGGAAATGGGTAAGAAATAGACGTGGTCCTTGGTACAAGTAGAGTGTGCTGAGAGACAGGTAAGCATGCCCTGGTTCTGAGATGGGTGAGATGCCAGGACAATAAAGAACAGCTCTTGATAACAAAAAAAAAATAAATTAAAAATATCCTTCTCAGAGGTTTGAAAACAAGATGGGAACTGTGTGACAGAGAAGGCTTTCACTATCCTTTTTCCCCACACTGATGTTTTTGTTGTAGCAGAGAACTTATGCCTCACATTGACTGACATGCCCCAGCTAGAAATGGGAAGGATTTTTTTTAAATAAACAGCCAACTCCAAAAAATGAGGTGGAGGCAGGGAAAAACCACTAGACTGATCTGAAAAAATTTCTGAGCCCTCAGAAGTGGGAGGGGAAAACACAAAAATGTAAAACCCATTCTCTTGTATCAGCTGTTAGAGTTGTGTGAATGAATATTTCTGCTGGTCTGACCTTGCTCAGTTTTTCTTGGGGAAAAAAATCACTTTTGGCCTGAAACCAAGCACAGTTTCAAATAAAGGTGATTTGGCAAGTTATAAACAATTTGATGAAGAGAGGAGAGGTAAAATGGAGATTGGAATTTAGCATTAAGTATAATTGGTACTATGGCACATCATAATAGACCAGATTTAGACTCAAAGTTAGCAGAATCCAGCCCATAGGATCTTGGGCCTTTGTAAACTCTACTGCAATACCACTCCTACTGAAATCAGCTAGCATCAGTAATGGCAGCAGCATCTTGTCTTGCACAACTTGTTGGGTCAGAGATATGGTATTTTTCTATTTTTCAGATGGTCTGCAAGCAACATTCCAAAATAGCTAAGTTCAGATTTATTCAATAGAGTTCATATGTAATTTTTGCTTTTGATAGAATGAATGATTACTTATAGGTAATTTATTACAGGTATTCAATTTGTAAAATAAAAACTCTTTAAGGTTGTTAAGTGGAATTTATTTAATTTGTTCCCTAGCTGGGTAACACAGCATGGGAAGTGCTGAGCACTCATGCCATAACCCAGATATGCACGTGAGTGCAAACAGTCCCAACCAAGGTTCCAGGAACTGGATTCCTGTTCTGACAATGATGTATTGATAAGACTGGCTTTTTGAGCACATTCCCACATATTTACCTATCACTAACTAGATGTATAAAACACCTCTCTAGTGAGATCTTCCATGTTTCTGGAAGGTGACAAGACATCCACACACACTTGTCAAACATCAATTAAAATAAGCTGTGAATGTAGCATGGTATTTTTGGGAAAACTTGCTTTTTTGTTTTTTAATTTATTTTTTTTTAAAGACAGGTATCCTGGTACTCACCTTCTGACTGAACTTCAGCTTTGACCCATGCAGCCACTTTCTTAACACTGTCTGAATCTCTTACATCTAGCAGCACTGTCTGAAGCTGCTTCGAGGTCACAGCTTTTAGCTCTTTGGCTCCTGCTTCAGTCAGACAACTGGCAAAAACACGGAATCCCTTTTTATCAAAAACCTTTGCTGCCATATTTCCAAATCCTGTGTCACATCCAGTGATGAATATGTATTTTCCAGTGAGATTTTCAACCTTCATCCTGTCTCTTGCCCTCCAGTGCCACCACAGAGAGATGATGCCAAGAAAGAGTAATATATAGAGAAGCATTTTTACCGAAGTCTTCTGGACACGTTCTCCTACAATGAAAACAAAAAGAAAGAAGGGATTGTTAGTTGGTTGGGTTTTTTCTTTTTTTCTTGAGTTGGCTAACTGCAACTATTCAGAGAAGCAGGCACAATTCAAAGCAGTGGCCTTCTTATGCTGAAACAAATAAAAAAAATCCTTCGAGCAGAAATGATAACTGGAGATACATTATAATAAGGTTACAAAGAATAATGCATATTAGGCTACTGCTGCCAGGTCAGTAAGCTCCCATTGAGCATATATGGGAGAAACGCTGACTGGAAGTGTACCAAAAATGAAGTATTTGCATGGAAACCAACACAAATGTCTGACCTTAGTGTTACTTCACAGCATATTGAAGAACAAGACTGGGAGCAGATGGCAACAAAAGGTCAAACCAGATCAGCAGGATCCAGAACCTTTCTCGTTACTGTGGATACTTAAGCAATACTAGCCAGGAAAAATTATTTACTCTATTTTACTAAACCCTTTTGCTGTCAGTGCCAGACTCTCAAGGAAGAGGGTAGCAAGTACTTCCACTTTGCCTCTCAGGAAGTAAATTCCCACCAGCCAGGCCGTGGGACTGTGCATGTGGTCCCTGAGCATAGGAAGGAGGGTGCAGGTTGGAGCACTTCACCTGCTGGAGTGAAGCTCAGGCAGTGTGACAACATCAGTACTGCAAAATATGTTTGTGAAGAGCCTGCATATCTGGGATTATACTCCAATTGACTTAATAGTGAACTTAATAAGTAACTATTTTTGATGGATGACATTCGGCTTAGAGAAAACAATTCAGTTATACTTCCACATGAGCGCTCATGG
The DNA here is from genome assembly GCF_000687185.1 of Egretta garzetta. Taxonomy (NCBI): domain Eukaryota; kingdom Metazoa; phylum Chordata; class Aves; order Pelecaniformes; family Ardeidae; genus Egretta; species Egretta garzetta. The sequence continues at coordinate 2,889,494 of NW_009260022.1, read as the reverse complement.
CCCGGAAAACAGGAGATGCCTAATGCAATCAACTAAAAAAAGAATTCTAAATAGACATAAAGGAGTAAAGATCTTTTTAGAGATTGCTTACAGACAATCCATCTCTGCAGGGCAAGATGCAGTATAGTTGCATTTACTATTGCCAAATTCTCCTCTGGCAAAACTTAATTTAAAAGGAAATTGCAAACACCTGACATGTTTTTAAGCATCATAATAGGAACAGGAACACTGCTTCTATTTTCTACATGTAGAACTGCTTTCTGCTCTGACATGACAGGTTCAATATAGCCCCATTTTTATTGCAAGCCCTGTGGCTGCTCATGGTGCTTATTTACATAAATATGCTGTATGTGTGCTTACATACATAAGGTGCTGGTGAAATGCAGCTTCTTGTGTGGGCTGGAAGTTACCCAGGGTGTTGCTAAAGTTGCAATGCAGAGATGCTAGTTTTTGTTGCTTAACTTCCTCTGCAGCATCAGTAATGAAGAAAGTATGAAGAAGTGATTAGGTAAGTGCCCTCCCCATGTAGTATTTCATGGTTCCTTTGTTAAGACAAGGAATTTTTTTCCCTCAGCATATGCATGCACACATGGCAGACTCAGCACAGTGGCTGGCTTTCCTTCTCCTGCGACCCTTATTAACATTACCATTCTCTTTATAAAATCCCTTGCTCCTCTTGGAGTTACCATATTCCTTCACAGCTTTTCTTTACCTGCAGCTGAGTAACAGTCCAGGCAGTCCCTAGCTGTTACACGTCAGAGCCAGGGCCAGGCTTGCTCCCGGAGGCTGTGTGCAGACGTGCCCTCCTTGGCAGGAAAGCACTGTGTTTCCCTGCCACTCCTGCCCTCCCACACCTACCTGCCCCTGGACCTCAGCCATGCCTGATAGCTGCACCTCGTGCATGCTAAAGCCTCCGCAGGGTCTGGCCACAGCAGTAAACGGGGGGCCCAGGGATGGAGAAGGTTTGAGAAGAGCCCCTCCAGAGAAGGAAGAGGCAGAACTGTGTTTCATCACACCCTACTTCAATTATAAAGTGGATATAAACTATAACTAGTAAATTAACATAAGTAAAACAGAATTTTGGCCTGATCTGTAATCTGGTCAATTAATAAAAATAAAAGCCAATTCAGCCTGACTGAGGGAAAAGGCTCACCTAGGCCTGTTTTTGCCATGGCAAAAGGCACATCTACAAACATGGGACTTGGGTGAACATGGTTAACTTCTGGTCCCTGTGATCTTTAATCAATGGGTCAGTGGGCCTTTATATCAAATTAATAAAGTGCTGAAATGAAAAGGTTTTCAGTTAGAGTGCTTTGTGCAGGCTGCATTTCCAACTCCAGCCTGCCAGGGAGACTGACAGGTCCAGCACCTGCCCACAGTGGCTCGCCTCTGCAGTGTAAAAATTGACCTCAAATTTTTTATAGGGGCCACAACAATGGCTTATCAAGCACAGATATATTTTCCTCTAGTTTTCAGGATGAAGAGTGAGAAGAGGCACTCAGTCGGAAGCCCCAAAGGTTTTTGAGTGGTGGCATTTGAGAGTAATTGCAAAAGCAGAGGCGCAGGAGACAGGCAGGCTCACATGGGCATGCCACCTTCTGACAGGAATAGGCAAGGTGACCGAGGGGCCAGTTGCCCAGTGGGTGGGGCAGGCGCTCTGAGAGATGTCTTTTTTAAAGGACTTTTTTTTATTTTAGCACACTGAGTCAGTTAATTTTTATATAAAAGTTATAGTTTGCATTTAAAATTTACTTTTTGGGTTTGGTTTTTTGTTTTGTTTTTTAGAAGTGTTGTTGCTATCTCTGCTATTTTTATTTGCACAAGTGTGTGGAATGGAGAAAAAATCCTGACTGGCTGCCAGACTTGGGTAGGATCAACGGGATAAGTGAATGCTTGTCCTGCTTCTGGTCCTTTCCAAGAACAGATGGTGAGAGGCTAACTATAGAAACAAGGCGAGTAACTAGAGGTAAGTCCTGTGCTGCCTACCTCCCAGCCTCCCTGCTGGACCCACTCCAGACAGTACTTTGCAGTTTCAGCGTAGCTTATTTCTGTGACCAAGAAATAAATACACCATGACTATGTCCCTGATTGTGATTTAGACTGTGGGAGAATAAATAAGTGTGTTTCTTTGTGCTAGCCTCCCACCTGGAGTTACCTGCTCCCAACAATCACCGACTTGGACTTTTTACTTTCCATAACAAGAGAAAGGAACAGAAATGTCTCCATTGTGCCCAGAGGTACTTTCCTTATTTCACTGTAAGGGAAGTATCTGCTCTTACCCATTTCTCCTTTAGGTTGGAAAAGACCTTTAAGATCATCAAGTCCAACTGTTAACCTAGTGCTGCCAAGTCCACCACTAAACCATGTGCCAAAGCACCACCACATCTATGTATTTTAAATACCTCCAGGGATGGGGGGCTCTACCACTTCCCTGGGCAGCCTGTTCCAATGCTTGACAACCCTTTCAGTGAAGAAATTTTTCCTAATATCCAATCTAAACCTCCTCTGGTGCAACTTGAGGCCATTTCCTCTTATCCTGTCACTTGTTACTTGGGAGAAGAGACTGAGACCCACCTGGCTACAACCTCCTTTGAGGTAGCTGTAGAGGGCGAAATGATCTCCCCTCAGCCTCTTGTTCTCAATGCTAAACCACCCCAGTTCCCTCAGCCATTCCTCATGAGACTTGTGCTCCAGACCCCTCACCAGCTTTGTTGCCCTTCTCTGGACATGCTCCAGTGCCTCAATGTCCTTCTTGTAGTGAGGGGCCCAAAACTGAACACAGTATTTGAGGTGGAGCCTCACCAGTGCCAAGTACAGGCGGACAATCACTTCCCTGGTCCTGCTGGTCACGCTATTTCTGATACAAGCCAGGATGCCATTGGCCTTCTTGGCCACCTGGGCACACTGCTGGCTCATATTTAGCTGGCTGTTGACCACATCCTCTTCTGATGGTCAGCTTTCCAGACACTCTTCCCCAAGCCTGTAGTGTTGCACGGGGTTGTTGTGACCCAAGTACAGGACCCGGCACTTGGCCTTGTTGAACCTCATACAGTTGGCCTCAGCCCATTGATCCAGCTTGTCCAGGTCCCTCTGTAGAGCCTTCCTACCCTCAAGCAGATCAACATTCCTGCCCAACTTGGTGTTGTCTGCAAACTTACCTGAGGGTGTACTCAATCCCCTCATCCAGATCATTGATAAAGATATTAAACAGAACTGGCCCCAAAATGTAATTTGACTGCAAAAAAAAAGGAAATTGACTTCTTAACAATGTACAGCTTTTTGCTTGCAGCAAAAATGATAAAACCCAGGCATCAAAAGAGGAAATCTTGCTCTTAGGTGCAAAAAAGATTTCCGTGTAGAACTCCTGCTAAAGATCTTTGGAAAGGACAGTAACTTTTTCAAAAGTCATGCTGCGTTGAAGGAAATAATGTACATATGCACTTCATGGGATTAACATTCAATTTTTAATAACATAAATCACAAATCAGTAAGCTCAGTGTAAAATTCACTTTGCATTGGATGAAGTGAATACTAAGTCGTGTTTGTGTAAGCCCTGTGGTGCCACGAATGAAGACACAGCATGTGGGTACTTGCCAACCTGACCAACTGTGTGTGTGTACTGACCTTTCCTGTAACTTCCCACTCCTCCAGTCTCTGCCCTGATCAGAGTCCTGCAGAGGAGCTTGTTGTCTTCCAGCCCCATTTGATTGGTTTTGTCCTGTAGATACCTTTATAACTGTGATAACTTTTTTCAGATTAATTTCATAAACAGTATTTAACAGGTGATACTCCCAGAACAGATGTGGAAGTCGTCTGCCTAATAATTCAAGCTGCAAGCTGTATCTACTTTATTTCAAATGTCCCTTATCTTAAAACAGGGTACCAAAAGAAAGCTATAACTTGCTTTTATTTAGAGTTCACTTTAAGTTCACCTTACTATTTAGGTGAAAAAATTGTGATAGCATATGAGGCAAAATAACAAAAAGTATTTTCAAAAACTGGGAGAAATAAAGAAAAAGTGTTTTCCTTTGTTTTTCAAAGGATCAGAGGAGAGGAAGTTAAAGCATCATGCAGAAGCAGAAGTGTGCAGTATTGAGATCCGCCTTATACTGCTGACACTCTGAGATGCTATCACTGTAAGTGGCACACTTAAGATTATACCCAAGTGAAAAATCCAGTGTCTGGCTTCTTTACCCTGGAACCAGTGTACACTAGCTACAAAAATAAATTTGGCTATGAATGGTTAAAAAGTAAGTTAATGAACCATAAGAGCTGTCTGCTCAATGCCTTCTGTCAGACAAGAGAATCCAGACTGCTGTAATTGCATACAGACTTTAGTGCAAAACACAGAAACAACCTGGCCATCCGGAGTCTCAGCCTGCAGTACATGGCCATTTTGCTCCCGAAGAAGCTGTCAGGGGAGAACGAAGCAAAGCAGAGTGCTGCTCCACCACATAATTTTTCTTCCAGCCTTTCCACTCCTGTGCCCTGCACTGCAAGTAACTTTTTTTTTTTTCTTCTCTAGCTTTATGATGTGATGGACAAAACGATTAGCACTGTGACATTCTCTCAGATAGTGTTATTTGCAAAGCTCTGCTGTGTATGTTGGTATAGATGTAAACTTCTTTTTGCTAAGAAAATGGGAGAAGACACCTGGTTTATGTTTGGTTATGCTGTCACTGTGAACGCAGTAATGATGCTAAACAGGGAAAATGGAGTTCTGGTTAACTACATTTAATCATGATGCACTTCCATGCATGAGGAAAATGGAGGCTTTTGTGCATGGAAAAGTTGAAAGCACAGAAGATTTGAGGAGAGCTGACAGTCACTAAGATTAAGGCATTGCCTTTCTATCTTGTCCTATCAGTGAGGGCTCTCTATAGTGAGAACTGATTTCAGAGTAGAACTAAACCATGTTTGCCATTTCTCTCTAAACACTGTGGTGACATTGGCTGAGGTCATAGCATTGTCCTCACCTATGTCCCTTATTGAAAAATCCATGGAGGGCTCATGTCCAATGGGAATTCACTACTACTCAGGAGCTTCCAGGTTGTAAAATCTTTGTTTTAAAGGAAGAACGGTAAAATATTAGAAGCCATGGGGAGAGGGACAAGCTATGGGTTAGAAAACAAAGCTTTTGAGAAAGTTTTTAAGCTGAATTTAATTTAATCTCTGGACCAATTTTCATATTCTTCAGCTGATTTTGGTATTTACTGCAGGGACAGTAGTGTGCACTGAATTATTACATGGCTAATAATGTGATTCTATATTAATGCTGATAAAATAATGCTATAATAATCTCTTCCCGTGCATTCATTGTGAGGGTTTTTTTTCCAGAGAACCGCCTGGTCTCCTTCATGTATAATTGCTTTCCAAGTGCCCTGACTTTATGTTGTGAGATTGCATTAGTCAAATTTAAACCCTCCATTAGATGTCAGTGAACTGTAACCATTGTGACCACATGGTTATTGACCCAGGTGCAAATAGCCAATGCCCAATTCAAAGATTTCACTTCTGACAAATGGGTTAGAATAATGAAAACGTGATGGGAAATGGTTGGGTGCTTCACTGACTAATTGAACAGGATCCTTGCAATTTGTTCTATGATACATGATTTTTCACAGCCACGGGTGAGTAACAAATCTATCATGCTTAATGTTTCAGAGTTAACTGATGAAACTTCCTGAACTGAAAGGTACTTGTATTTTCCATTCAGAACAATTTAAGCTAAATGCTAATTTCCCTTTACACAGTTAGTGGTTTGTTTTGGGGTTTTTTGTTGGTTTTTTGTTGGTTTTTTTTACAGGACTGGTTGAAGAACAAGACATTCAAGTTCTATTTTGAAGCAAAAAGTCCTTCTGCATGTATGCTATCATTAATATCCGAGGAACGTAGTTTCAGAGAAAAATGAAGGATAGTGCTTTCAGGGCCAATTTTCATTTATTCCTCCCCCTCCCCCCCTTATGTTAAATAAATACCTGATCTGAATAAAGATGTGATTTAAAAATTTCAAATGGCTTTGGATCAGGTCCTAATGTTACTTCATTCTGTAGGATATGTTCCTTTGTTAGCATTTTCCAAGTATTACTTGTTTAATTCTGGATTTTGAGTTCCTTAAAGATTTTTGTCCAAAATGCAGCAGCCATAGCTTAATTGGCTAGAGTAAAATCCTATTTCACTTTAGTGCAGTTTCTGAGGTATTCTTTGCTCCTGGTTTGTATTTTGCACACACGGGAGTATATGGGATGATCTAATGCCTTCTATTATCTCTGATTTCTAATTCTAAATAATTTTTAATGCAGACATCAGCAACAGTATTTTCAAGATGTTGTAAGTGATTGCCAGTTAAACATTCAGACCCTGAAGAAGGTTATTTTCATATTCTAATACAGCATGCTAATCTGCTGTACTAATCTGTTTGTTGAGCTTTAGAAAATACAGGAAAAGTGTGTTTCCTTTCAAAAATGTGGGACAGTCACAATTTTATTGGAAAAATGACATAATTCCAGAAAGTTCAGCTCTAGCAAGTGTTTGTAACTAGTATCCTTATTCAAGTCTATCAATCAGTGGGCTTTTTTTTCTACTTTTCCTGTTATTTAAAACTGCATCAGCATTCAGGCTTAAAAAAAAAAGAGTTGCAAAATACATTTCATAGTGTTAAAATACAGTGTCAGAGCAAGCACTAAAATGAGACTTCCCAGCATGATGTTCTATACCGGCATTTAAAGGACAGATTGACTTTTACCGTGTTCCATTACAAAATTTTGTATAGATGTTACGATTGCAAAGTCAAATAACATGTAGCTGAAAGAGGGCAGGCAGAGAGAGTGGCTTTGCTTTGCTTTACTTTTGCCTTCTTCATCAATTTACAGTATGACATTATCCATCACCTTTCTGAAGCAGAAATGCAGTGGGGGTGGTTTTTTAACCACTTCATAGTTTTTCACTGGGAGCCACATTCAGTAATATGCTTTATACTTCTGTGAATTCGTAAACTGTTTTAAAGCTGCTGGAATGTGTGTATAAATACCACCCTTAAAGTTTAGCTATATTTTGATAGCAGAACAGGTAGGAACATTACTTCTTTACTCCAGCAGAACCCATTTTGTAATCCAGGTGACATTTCCAATTATACTAATTTCAGTGTAGAATCAGCAGTTTGTCTATTAGCTCAACTTTCTTCATACCATTCCATTACTTGTGTGCTAAACAGTGCAAAGCAGTCAGTACTAGAGCTAGAAGCAAATGATGGCTTCATGTTTAAGGACAAATTGCTAGTAAAATTACCATTGCGGTGAACTGCTTTTTGCAGAAGAAAAAATGAGTGTATGGTTGCAGTTGGTATCTTCTGGGCATTACTGATTCAGCCAATGATGCTTTAACCATTTGAACCAAAAATCTGAAAAGCTTTAACAAAGATACAAACATTGTGATTTGATTATTTTTCTTGTACTGGTGGCTTTCTTGGAAATGTATTAATTCGTGCTTTTTAGAACAATGTCATTCCTAAAAAACATCTACTTAAGGTAAAAAACCTGGCCAGCCTTAGGCCAATTGCTTGTTTAAGTTGTATTTTCCTTAGAATCACCTCACTGTGAAGGGGTCCCCAATCTGTGCTACCACTATCAAACTTATTTGTAAATGGAGCAAAAAGTCTGTGTTTTCAGATCTCTAGCTCCAACCTCACAACTGAATTGAGATATAAAAGAAAAAAAAATTGTCTTGAGAATGTGATCACTGACAAAACTGCCAAAAATGAGCTGGCTGAGGAACTTTATTTTTCTTAAGAAACTTCTGGAACTTTAGGATGATTTGAACAAACAGGTTTTGGAGAGCTTCTGTTTCAGACTATTTCAATCAATCAGACACCGCAAAAGAAAATAACTCTGTTTTCACTGAAGAAGTGAGTGAATTTTTTTTCTCCCACTTGGGGAAAATTGTCACTCTCATCTTCAGTGAAAATGTAATCTCAAGGGACTTAAAGCTGCCAGGAATATATGCTTGCTTTTTGGAGGAATCTATATTTATTTCCGTATAAACCGAATAATGTCATCTGGAAATTAAGCCCTTGTTAAATCCTCTTCCATATGCTTGATACAAATCCAGTGGAAGTGAAATTTAATGATTTGTAGAGAAGTCCTATGTGAAACAATAATACGTATGCGATGCTTTCTGGGCAGTTGCATGCTTTCTCTGTTACATAAAAGAGCAGAAAGAGAACTTGGAAATGTGCACATGGTGAAGATTTCAGCTGAGGAAGTACCATGGCTTGTTCAGTCCATTTGCCGTCTGTCTCAGAGAATGGAAAAATTATGATGAAGATTATAAATTTTTTCGCTGTATGTGGGGATGAGTTAAAAGCTCCTGTGATTTTATGTTGTGACTGGCCAGACATTTTGCTACTGCAGTGGTGATTTGGCTTTATGCATATACTTAAAGAGAGAATTTGGGTAACAATTTAGGGGGTCACAGAATGCGAGGGGGTCAGAATTTACTGAACAGGGGATGAATGAATTATCTCTGCTCATCAGAAACTTTTAGGCAAGAAAAACTAAGTCCATAGAGTAGCAATCAATGAATCAATGTGCAAATGAATGGATGTACGGAACGAAGTTCTGCAGAGGTCTGTCTCCAGTAATAATTAATCCAGTAATATTGATAATTATGCAGATTACACAATGGAGAACACCCTTATTAAATTCTATCATGACATAAAGGGAGGACAGACTACAGATATGCTGAAGAACAGGACTAGAAATAAAAATCCCCTTAAGAAACACATAAAATGGGCTGAAGAATATAAGTTGCTATTAAATATGGACAATGGCAGGCAGGATTAATCAACTGTAAAAACATAGTTTGGAAAGCAACTGGCTCGAACAAATTGTTTGCAAAAAAATTAGTGGCTTTGGTGGATTACAAACTGAATGTGAATCAACAATGTGATACTTCTGGTAAAAAAACAAATGTCTTACAGGGTTGCATAAACAAGACTATAATCTGTGAAATGTGAAATATGAAATAATCCTTCTCCTTTGCTCAGTGTTGGTAAGACTGGTGCTGTAGTGCTGTTATACACTCATCACTTCAAGAAAGATGTGCTAGAATCTGGAGGAGAACAGTTGAAATTATCAGAAGTTTAAAAAATACACCCTACCAATGAAAATTGAATGAGTGAGTTTCTTCATCTGAATAGAGAGACTTTCTAGTACTATTCAAATAAATAGAGCCTATTTACAAAATGGAAGGGAATTATTATGTTCCATATCCTTGGTGGACTGCACAAGAAGTAAGGGTTTTAAATTGTGACAGGCAAGATTCGGATTGGACATTAGGAAAAATTATTTTAGCAATAAGGATAGCAAAGCACTAATTGCCTGGGGAGCTCTTGAGGCATGTTTGATAATCATCAGTTAAAATGACACAAGAATAATTGAACTTTGCCTTGGATGCTTAGGATTTATCAAGAGACTTTGGTCTTTCCAGCCTGACTTGGAGATGATTCAGTGATGTGCCAAGAGATGTACACACAAAATTCAGAAGAGGATAGAAAGGAGAAGGGCTTGGCTGGGAGTCAGCAGTTTCTGAAAGCCAGTTTAGAATCACAGAATGATTTAGGTTGGAAAAGACCTTTAAGATCATCAAGTCCAACCGTTAATCTCTTTGGAGGGAAAAGTAACAAAAATGAAAAGTTGGGACTTTATGGGAAGTGAAATTATTAAAAGTCACATATGCATCCTGAACCACTGGACTGGCTCCTATTATGTTGCTCCAGTTGGATCTAGGAATGGGTGTATTTCCTTCATCCTCCAGTAATTTCAGAGTCGAGCTTTGTCTCAGTCCTTCCCACTTGTAAGGAACTGCTCAGCTGTGGCTAATCACACAGCTGTTGCCAATATGAAGGTTTTTTGTAGTTTTAATACAATTAGCAGAAAAGAAATGGTTCCTTTAGAGGGCTAAGTGGGTAAAAGGTAAGATGGCTGGGAAGGCAGGTGGTGTAACACAAATAATCTGTGGAAATGTGTCTTTTACACAGAAAACTTCTTGTGTCACTTGGGTAAAAGATGTTAAAGCTTTGATATTGGGAAGTGTAATAAGTTTAAAATGAGAGGTTGTGAGAGGTTTATACAGAAGTATAAACATAAAAATGTTTTAAGTATGCTTTGGGATACATTACATTAAACAAAGGTGGGGATGACATGACTTCTGTTATGAAAGGGCATGTTTTGGGGAGGGCTTTTGCAGCACTTTTCCCCAGGTGCCATCTTGGATGCCAGGCCTGCCTGGCCAAAACTAGCACTACCGGCAGATTTTACCTCACAAAAGTGCTTATTTCAACAAAAAAGTGTTAACTTTGTCTCCTTATTTCTGCTCATGTATGACATCTGTGCAGCATGTCAGTGTGACTAGTTAGGAATAAACCCGTCTGGAGGAGCAGGTCTGCTGGGTAACTCATCCTGGATGAGAGCTGTGGGAGTGCAGCTGGTCGTGGGGTGCTAGTTCTGCAGATGTTGGTGTGGCCCTGGGATCCCCCACAGCCACTCCTTTTGTCCCCCTTTTTTTGTCTGATTGTCCCCCTGTCGTGGTCCTGCTGGCCGCTGCCAGCCAGGATGGGACAAGGCAGGGGCAGGTCTCCTGCCTGCCGCTCCCTCATAACTGAGGCAGGATCTGTCATGTTAATATCTCACTCTATAACCTATGGACCTCACCTGCACAAAACCAGTAGTTTATTTTAATACAGGCTTTAATGGGGCTGTTTGCTGTGGGCTGCAAGGCCCTGTGTGGCAGCCCTTGCTTGAGGCAGGAGGCATTGAAGCCTTTCAGAGACCATGCAACTGGGGGTGAGTTGGGCATCCTTCTCTGAGGTGTTTTTCTACTCTGTAGTTTCACTGTGTCTGGGACAGCTATTTGTTGTAACTTGTGCTGTAATCAGTGGCATTGCCCTGGGATAATGAGGGCAAAGCTGAGGTAAACAAGAGTTTGACGTAATATTGTCATATGTTCGTGACAAATGTATGCTGACACTCTGTTTTTCCCCCCCCCCCCTTCTCTTCAGGACTTCGGATTTAAGTAACTAATCATCATGTCTGACCCTGTTGTTCTGCGTAGCATCAAGAGACTGGGAGAGGATAACTATGCTTTTGACTTGGATGGTAAATGTAAGAAGATTATTCTTCAGTCACTTCCTTATTTTACAAAAAATGCAAAATAGATTGTTGGTAGCCTAAGTGGAGCAAATAGTCTACAGAATACAAAGCAAATAGCCTGTGGAATAAATATAGAGTTATGTGGTACCTGCTGTTATGGGTGTGCTGCCTGCAAAATGACTTTTCTGTAAAAATTACATATAACAATCCCTATTTGTGGGCAATCTTTACTTATCAACCTGCGAGTTCATGGTATCTACCTAGGTTTTTATACTCAGCACTTTGGTGTACAAGTAAAGGGCATTTACTGGGTGAAAAAAATAAGAAGTTCTGTCTTCCATAGTTTCTAGAGCTGCTTTCATCAATTGCATCTCTCTGTAGTCATACTTATATTAGGCAGAATTCTTATGAGCTATTGCTATGTGAATGCAGATGCAGATGCATTCCTTCTCCTCATTAGAGCTTTTCCTCTTCCACTTTTCCTTCGCAATGTGCACTTTTCCATTTTGCCAATCCAAATGTGGCAAGAGTCAAGGAGAAACATGAAGAGAAACTGCTAAATATTTTGAGTTCTGTTTATAAGACTTGAGAAAAGATGACAAAGAGAGGGGCGTTAAATATTTATACTGAATGTAAAGTACAAAGGAAAACAAAACAGTAATACATAATGGAGGATAAATTGCAATACAATGCAATGTACATGCTCCTCACATAGAGTTAAAGGGGTTCACAAAAGGATTCCAGCACTCAGATATCACCAGATTCCCTAACCATGCATACGTACATTTTGTATTTTCAAATTCCCTGACAGCTGTGTCCTAATCCTGGAAGTGTTTAAGCTTCATTAAAAACATTCTCCTAGGACCCAATGAAATGCTTCATACCATGTGTTCTAAATACAGGCCTTACTGGGATTTACAAATGTGATATTCACTCCCACTTTCACCAGCTTCATCACAAAAAATAGGTGCTCTTGGGTCAGTTCTGAATGAAAACACAGCTTGAGGAAGAGGGATGCTTTTTATCGTGGGTTCTTTTTTTCTTTTAATTCATCAGATGTATTGTTAGAACAATCAATCTGGATAGTGGTAAAGACTATGCAGGGTTTTTTTTCACTTGAAATACTTTATGACAGATTACCTGCAGAAAACTGGAGACTCGTGTTGAGAGACAGTCCCTCTTTCTTGGAACTATTTTTCATGAACAAAAGGAAATCAAAGCAAACCATACTAGCCTGAGTTACAGTGAATTTTTTCCCCCTGCCTGGACAACAGCTCAGGTTTAAGGCAGTCTAGCCTCAGCCTTTTTCAGTCCACAGGAACCATGCACCTACCTTTTGTTAAAATTTGTGGCATGCAGAAAATTTTTTGACATAACTATGTATATAATGGAATTTCAGGCAATGATAAAACTTTTCCAAGATCTTATAACTGATTTTTAATCAGAGAGCCCTCTTCAAGCATCTTTCCCAGCCATATAGCAGCACAGTGCCCCAGCTATAACTTGATCTGTGTTGTCTGTTATTTTTTAAAACTTATTAGTTGCTGATTGATGCTAAATCTGTATTTCAAATCTAGTATCATTCATTGTTTGGGTTTGAGATTTCCTTCTGATCTTTATCTGTAATAGGATGTCTCATAGGACTGTTGGCGTAACAGTAGAGTTTGAACACATTTGGAGTATTCAGTCTGAGTTTGGACTAAACCCTGATTGTGGTTATCTAACATAAAAGCAGCTGTTCTGTTAGAAGACAGTACATGTGGGGGTTTTTTTGGTCTGTCACTAGAAACTGAACAAGGGCTTCATGTGCAGAAGGTATTATGTTCCCACCTTCTGTCTCTCTGTGTTAGCCAGATAATTCCTTTGGTTTTAACCATCCTCCATCAAATCTCTTTCACTTTGCTGGGATTATTCTCCTAGACTAGATAATCTCCTATTCAACAGATTCAAAGGTCTGGTTTTGTTAGGAACTTCAAATCTATTGTTACAGCTGGTAAGAAGATAGTATAGGAAATTATTCTCTGAATAACTTGAATGTATTCTTAAAATCAAAACTGACATCCTAGATTCTGCAGCTGATTTTAAAGTCTGAAACACAGCAGCAGCAACCTCAGCTCCATGACTGTGAAAGAAACCTATGTGAATGTTTTCTGAAAGTCTGCTCTGTCCCCAGTATATTGCTACCCCAGCACACTGCTCTGCATCCTGCTGGAATGAGCAGCCATCTGCATGCTTAAGCAGTACAGATCTCCCCACTCCTCTCCCCTGCCATGTTTTGGTTTGTTTTTAAAACTTCTCACTTCAGCTGCTAATTGAAGGCAGTTTCAATGCATGGAGCATTGTGGGCTCTAACAATGGTGGAGAGTGGGGAGGAATGAGGAGAAAAGGGAGCTAATAGGTAAAGGGGTATGTCCTTCTACTTCTGGGACAGAAAACTGTTCGTCCACTTACTTAGAGCTTCTCCCAGATTGCCCAGATTTATCTAGCTGTTTTGAGGGGTTGGTATTTGTCTGTTAGTTTGTCCTACGTACTTGTCGCTTTTACTTGTAGGATTTTGGCAAAAGACTTTCTATTGAGAAAAAGCTATTCCTCTTTTCACAGTTGGGTTTTTTTTTGGCCTATCCAAGTGAGTTTGTCTGATTTCTCAGTTTCCTTGGAAATGCACTGTGTTTTCTGTTTAATGTAGTGAGCAGTTTGTTGAAGAGCACCTTTCCCAAAGGAAGCATACATTGCTTTAAAACCCTACTGACATTGTGCAGATTGATCTCTTCTGCTCTGTAATGTCCAGTGAGTTTTGTTTCAGTAACTCTCTTTTGTACATATTAGTGAGAATTAGCCCCCTCTGGATCAACCCTTGAACACCACATCTGTAGGTGTAGTTAAGAGCCAGCTTTAGTTGGGAGCCTTTTGAGTGCAGTTTTTCACCACTTGAGTTAAGTATCAGATTTCCTCAGGCTTAACTTTTACTGTGTTCTCACAATACCAGTAAAAACTCAAATTCTTGGCAATGTTCTTTAGCTTTTCCTTGATTCTGTGCTTTTTTGAAATAATAAAATTTGTCTTAAATGCCTTAGTTCCCCTTTCAAAATTTTTTTATAATTCAAAGATAACTATAGGGGTTTTTAATTAGGGTTAGTAAATTCTTTCATCTTCCCTATATTCTTTTCTTTTCAATACAAATCGTGTTCTATGTTCTTTTTCTATTTTTTTTTTCAGTTGTAGCACTGTGAACTGTTACTCATCTGTTTTTTTCTTTCAAATTAAGGACAGGTAACATCATTCTAAATTCTACTCCTGCTTAAAAACGCCTGGCCCACAAGAGCTGGCCTACAGTTCCTCACACTCCTGAATAGCACTGATATACTCTTGTTTCCCTCTTCAAGTTCATAGATCAGGATTTCTTCACCTTCAGAGAATGCTTATTTTGCTCTCTGAATTGATATGACTCAGAAAGCTATTTCACCAGACTCTTTAATTCCTCCCATTTTCCTCCCAGTACCCAATTCCTTCATTTTTTTGCAAAACACTTTGCATTACCACCCTGAGGAGGAAGCTTTCTCTCAACCTCACCTTTTCCGATAAACCCTGGAGAATCTTCTAGGAATGGTTTCAAACCATTACAGCTGTTACCAGCTGCCCAACTTCAAAAACCTGCAAACAGATGTTTCTTTTCCTTCACAATCAGTTCTTTTCTAACACCGAATGATTCTTTGTAATAATAATTTTACGGATTAAAACCTTCCTGGAAAATGTCTGGGATAGTCATATAGAATCATAGAATCCTAGGTTGGAAGGAACCTCAAGGGATCATCTAGTCCAACCTTTCTAGGTAAGGGTACAGTCTAGACAAGACGGCCCAGCACCCTGTCCAGCTGAGTCTTAAAAGTGTCCAATGTGGCGGAGTCAACCACTTCCCTGGGGAGATTATTCCAATGGTTGACTCATTGTGGAAACATACGTCCTTATTGAAAGAATCTTTTTACCATCCCTGAATAACAAACAGAGCAGGATAAACCCAATAGAGTAATTGTTAGCTAAAGCCAAATAAAGTTATCTTAACAACCCCAAAAAGGAGAGGTAATCAGCTGTTCTCTCAGTCTCAAACTCAGACCGCTTCCATCTAACATTGTTGCCTTGGGAAATGCAAAACCCTGGAGACAGTGGAAAAGCCTTCTTCCATTGGGTAGGAAAATGGAGGCAAAATTGTGGCTGCAGTGACTTCTTTGCACCCTTATTGAATTGCGATGTAAAGTTCCTCTGTGTTTGCTGTGTGAGACAGGCCTGTGCATGCTCAGTGTTGTGTCACTAGATGTGAAGAAAGGAAGGCACTGCTTGGAAAGCATACCATGTTTCTGAACCCGGTATACCATGCTGAACTGCCAAGTGCATCGTAAATGAGCAAGGTGCATATGCCCAGTGCCCTTAGATTATCCAAACTGTGCTGTATACATAAAACTAGCTCTTTATTCATTGTCATCTCAAGCGATGCACAGCAAATATTTTCTACAGCCCCTGCAGATACAAACTGTGCTTTTTAGGTATGACATCTTTAACAACATCCCTTGAAAGGGAGCTAAATCCAGACCTGTTCTGGGGACTAAGGAGTTGCCCTACAGCATAACAATATCTTGTAGTATAATTCCATTTCACTGAGATATGTATCTGAGAGTATCCCATGAATCGCACATCAGTGTGACAAGTTCATCTCACCCTCCAGTGGCACAGCTGCCCCTCTTCCACAGGATTTGCAGTCTCTAAGTTGTTGAAAGGCAAAAGTGAAGATCTACTGCTCCTCTTTTCAGGGAGCATGAATGGACTGCCAGGAGAGTAGCATTCCTTGATAAGCCAGTGTCCAAGAGAACTAGTTGAACACTAGCAAGCAGTTTGCGATGAAAATGAGTTGACTTTTGGCAATAGTCCTGAATAATGTATTCAGCAACAACCATCTTGTCATTTGGGGGATTGAAAACTTGAGTCTACTTCTACAAGAGAAAGCAGGCATAAATTGGTATAAACTTACTAAGGAATTCTTGGACCCATGTCAGTTCATGTCCCTGGCTAGATGTACCAGTGGGAATAAGATGCTTATAAGTCAGGAATGGTCAGGTGCCATGGGGTTCTAGGGTTTATGTTTCACATGTTTACCGAGGATTATGTACTTTAACAATAATTATTAACTAGTCTATGCATTTGTTTTCCCTAACAGGTAACAGCTTCAAGAAATCAGAGTAAGTCGTGTACACAAACAGAACAATCAATATTTCTAGGAATGTTCAGAGAAGTTAATGTCATCTGATCAAATTGATGCATTTATAGAATATATGGTATTTAATGAAAAGATGTTCTCTAGGAGTTGACCTGCCTTATTTGATACAGCTGACACAGGTAGACCAAAACAGTCCTAGAAACCTTTAAATTCACAGAGTAATGGCAGCAAAACATGGTCTTTCTTCTGAAAATATTTTTGATATTTGAATTTATCTTTCTTCAGTGCTTTTAGTTTGAGAAATGAGTTTTTCAGAAATTTTAATCAATCTTGATTAATTTTTCTTAAAGCATAACAGTGAGAGTTTAAAACAAAAGGAATTCGCTCACATAATTTAAGCTCAGATATTAAGATTTAAACGTAGAATTCTAGATAGTTAAAAGCTGAAATGACTTAGAGACACTGACCTTCAGCTATAATCTGAGGTTTGAATGGGGTTAAGAGCCTACCTCTTGGGGCAACTCTGTAGCAGACTGGACATCCTACTGTGTGCTGTAATTTGTGCCAACTCTTTCTGACACAGTGTACACAGACTAAGAACTACTCCTAGAATGAGGAAGCAAGAGCATCTCTTAATTTTTGTCTTTGTCAGGTTGCCCACCTCAAAGAGCACCAGCCCAGTATTCAAGGTCTACCATGGTCCTCGCACATCTTGAAACCCAAATTCTGTTGGACTTTAACATATAACACATATATGGTCCTACCTGCTACACATAGGAAGCTTCCTTCAGGCTTCCTAGGATCTGGTTTCTGAGAACTGTCCATGACAAATAAAGCTTGAATTAATTTGATTCATTAAAAATATAATATCCAAATTCAAAATCCTCACTCATTCATCACTGAATGTACACATAGCAACACATAATATGAGCACTGAAAAAAATGCTGTATGGTAAGGTGAGAGATTGTACTGCCACTGTGGACATATGAACATACAGGCAATATAAGAATGAGTGGGAATAGGACCCTTGTCTAGGTCTAGCCAACAATTTGGATGGTAGGTTTTTCTCTAAGTGACCTTTAAGAACCCACAATCCACATTATAGCAACAGTGTTTTGAGGAGCTGCTTATGAAACAAAGCATAAACCTTCAGATTTTTTAACCTAGCCTCCTTTCTAGTCCCTGTCTAAAACTTAAAAGAACCATCAAATCACTGGTTCTGAAAGAAATCTGAAAGAAACAGCCTGTCTCTCAAAATTTTGGGCAAAATATCTCAAATAAAATGTAATTTCAGAGAAGTAAGCAAGAGAATAAAAGAATTAATGTAAAATCTTATCCTTTTTGCTAGGAATTTCTACACATCTGAAGAACCTTTTATAGAGAAGAAAAGTGAAAAGTGAGTTAAGTTCAATTCTGTGTACTATCTTTGCATATAGAACAAAATATGTACTGAAATACAAGTTTCTAATTTTATGTTTTTCTGTTCTTGAAGGTCATCAGAAAAGAAAGAAAACACTATTCACATTGGCTTCTTTCAGCTGGTAATGAAAGCAATGACTATAAATATTTTATGTGTATTGTGCTGCAGAGTAAGTGACAATACGGTTGTTTTGGGGAATAGCTGTGACTAAGCCAAACTTTTAAGGATTAAACCGTTTGGCATGAAATCTTGCCATTAAAGTCAATGGGAATTTAATAGAATCCTTTGTCATTTTGTCAGCTTGGTATCAATTATCAATATTTGTGTCATCATTGTCCATTAAACACATTATATTCAATCTACAGGTATATGTGAGGAAAAGAATTAGGATGCACAGCAGGGATCTAGGTGACCTTGGTTCATTCTTATTTCTGTGAAAAATTTGCTGTGTGATCTTGGTAGATAATTCAGCTCCCTTGTAATTGCTCCATGGATATTAGAAAATTTGGTAACTACAGAAAGTTGGGAATGTACAATACTGGTCTGTCTAGCCTTTGATGGGTCTTGAAATGCCATACGGTGCATCTAAATTTTAAAATTAATGTAGTAGATGTCCAACCCAGCAGCATGCAGCTAAGAGGTTTTATTACTTCTGTTTTGCGTGTACAGGCAATTAGCCTGTAATGTGTCCAGACTAATACGGTCCTGACTGTAGTACTGCGCTAGTGCAGTTACATCCATGTGGCTTGTACTCTACCTGGTGAAGCATCTAAACTCTTAGTTGGGTGGAGAGAACAGTCTGTCCACACAGAGGGCTATGCCTGTCAAGCAGAGGGGTTTGAGTTCTGTACCCTATTTTGGACAGATGTTTGACTCCTAAAGTACAGTTGGTAAACACAGTATGTTTGCATTAGGTGTGCTAAGAAACTAGATATCACATATCTGTACATTTTCTGTGTGTGTGTGTGTTTTGGTTTTTTTTTTTTTAATCAAGGGAATTCCTAGACTTCTTATGACCAAGGTTTGCAGAACAGTGGTAGGGCTACAGTTTTCTTCTGACTTTTTTGTAGAAAGACCTTTTATTTATTTCTCTTTTATGTTAACTGACTTGTTTTTCCCATTATCTTGTCTCCGCCCTAATGCCCCTTTTCCATATGTGGTCCAAATTCCCACCCTTTCTTCTCTTAGACACATTATAGCACCTACAGAACCTGGACAGGTTCTTCAGCAGGCTATGATTCCTCTTTACACTCCTATTTCAAAATAGATAGCATCTGATACTGATAGTCTGTATGGACAGTTTGATCTATATATTTATGCATGACTTCAGCCTGAGAACTTCACACAGTCATGACAAAGGTAACTGAAGTTGCTGTATCTTAGCCAAGTCACCAGCTGCATGTGTGCGGCTCTTGGCCCATTGTAAATTTAAGGTAATAGGACTTAGCTCAACCCTTTTTTTACTGCTTACTATGTCATATTTCTATACATTTCTCCCAGATTAAGAGCCAGTGCACAATTTCTTAGCTCAGCCAACATGTTTTAGAATATTAATTATGAGAACTTGCTCTGAGACGTTTAGTTGGCTTTCTACCATAGCACCCCAGACTTTTGAGAAATTGGCTAATTCTATTCAGAGGCTCTGCATAATGCCTTAAGGCTTTTTCCTCCCTTCTCTCTCCCTCCATCCCCACAGGAAATCTCTGAAGCACACTATATATATGGATTATAATTACTATTCTTAATCTTTTAGCTAGTTTCTGGAATGATGATAATGTGGAATGATATTGAGCTATTAATGTTATATGTTAATACATTCATTCACATGGTCAGATTCTGCTGTCAACTAAAAGGGAGCTCATCGTAATTTATGAGGCTGTAATCACAAGTGCAGTTAGATTAGATTAGAGACAGTCATTTGTCTTCTTTCTGTATTGAAGATAATTCTGAAACTTAAGGAGAATGATTCTGTATCTGATCCACCTGATTAATGATTTATCAGTATACAGCCAGAATGAAGACTGCCTCTCAGCAGAGACCATATTTTTTTCCTGTCTCTTTAGTTTCGATTTTCTTCATCTATGGAAATTTTAATGATGGCTGTTGGTAGTTTCTGTGCTATTGTTCATGGAGCAGCCCAGCCAGCTGTGTTGCTTGTGTTTGGTGCAATGGCAGACACATTTATTGAGTATGACATTGAAATGCAAGAGCTTGAAGACCCAGGCAAGACATGTGTAAATAACACCATAGCGTGGATTAATGGTACTATTCATCAGAATGAAAAGAATGCCACAATAAGCTGTGGGTAAGTAGTAGATGTATTTCTTTTCATTTGTTACTATGGCTTGTCAGAGAATGTATTGCTAGTGAAAGTCCATTTCAGCCTTTAAACCTTACATTTTCTATCCATAAGGCAGAAAAGGGGTATGGTTCTTGTTAGAGTCCTGTTTCTGAGCTGGAGATACTACCTGGAGGGAGAGAATGACATCTTGGGTCTTGGTCTTTCAGCTATAGATGTCAGCAAGAATATCCTTTGATGATGATCTGATAACAGGTGTATCTGCTGCACATCTAAGTTCACTAATCTGTTTCCTTTGATGACACTGTAGGTAATAATGATTCTGGTCATTCTGGTTAGGACTTAGGTACCTATAGGTGCTTGCTGACTTCTGAGCAAGTTAGCTAAACTTTAGTCATTGAAGAGAAATGGGTGCTTCTAGGATGCAATTCATCTTAGCTCATGGGAGATGTCTAAGGCAAGTCAGAAGAACTGCCCTATAAGAGTGCCTGTTTCATTCTATTAACTATAATAAATGGAGTCTAGGTGATTCATTCAGATACAGATATCTGTCAAAAGCAAATTTGAACCTGTAACCTTTCCTAAGGCTCATTTTTCAGTGCATCATTCTAAGAATTTTCTAGTATCTGAGTGACATTTAATTAGATATTTCATTAGAATTAAAAGTTACTTGTCTAAAGGTCTCTGAAATTCAGAGCACGTGGGAAGTGATTCATATTCCTAGATGTAGGTGACTGGGCCCAAATTATATGCCCCAGGCTGTCCAAGCCAGCTCTCTGAGATGGGGCTGGCAGATAGATAGAATACAGAGTTTGCTACAGACCCCTGATCCTCTGAAGCAGCAACTATGCACCAGGCAGGATACATTAAAGCATTAAAAATGGTACTGGCTATCTGTGTCCATCACCTGAGTTGTTTCCATGATTGTTTTTTGCAAGAGATTGGGTCAGATGTATAGTGTTCCCTTTTGGCTTAAAATTTCAGTGTCCAAATTCTGGGTAAACAGAATAAAATTTGCTGTCTTCAGGGTGTTTTAAAAAAGTTGTCTAAAAGCATAACTGATAATGACCTGAAATGCCTATTTCAAAGCAATTTACATGCAATAGCAGCAACTCAATGCCCTTCACTGATATTAGGAGTAATTTAATACTCCTACTTGAGCTAAAAGAAATTATCATTTCAGATTCACAAGCTTATGGTACAAAGTAATACTTGAATTCGACTTTAGCAGCCATCATTTCTCTCTGTAAAACACTGTTTAAATTTGAGTGTTATTAGTTGGTATCAGGGCACAAAGCAAGTGCATTCAACATCTAATGAAAAGTTGTTGGGCAGCTCTCCCCTGAAACACCCTCTCACCTGTGGTGTTTCAGAGCATGCAGTCTGGTGGGGTTTCTCAGAGACTGCAGGGCTGCTCCAGGATGGCAGAGCCCTTCCTGGTACCTCCCAGTGCCCTACCCCTGTGCGACAGGCAGAGTGAGCAAAACAACCAATGCTAGCAGTAGCCTCAGTATTGGGAAACAACGCCTCTTACCAAAACAAGCTGGCTTGCCAGCTGACGTGACTCTAACTTGAAGAAACACCAGAATAGAAGTCTGTAAGAAACTTAACTTAAAACAGTATTGCTAACTCTTTTTTTTTTTTTTTTTTTTTTCCCCCCTTTTTTCAGGCTGCTGGACATTGAACAAGAAATGACCAAGTTTGCAGGTTACTATGCAGGAATTGGTTGTGCCATACTTGTGTTAGGATACCTCCAAGTCAGTATTTTATTCCCTACTTTGATTTCAAAATTTAAATAACTAAATAATTAAGCTTATAATAATTATGTTCCCTTTAACTGCTTAGTCAGCTGCCTGTTTGAGCAGAGCAGATGCTTTCAGTTCTCATTCTATCGGCTGAAATAGTTTAGCTCTGGCAATCTGAGAACTCGTTGGATTTGGGTATGCATACCTTTGTACAAAGATACGTTTTACCCAGTGAGAAGAATGCATGCTGCTCCTTTCTCATCACAAGAAATACTTGCTCAAGTGTAGTTACTATGGAATCTATATGCCCTCCCAAAATAACAGCTGAAGGGCAATGCAGATTCCCAGTAGGCATCTCAACTGTGTTGAGCCCCGTGCTTCTATTATAGATATTACAGACTAATACTAGTGTAAAACTAGTGTTGGAGAAGAATCACACCCTACATATTCTGCAGTAATGCTTCAGTCCTTATGACTGAAATGAGCCATAAGCTTGGATGATTCCTGCTAAAGGGTCTACTGTTTTTGAAGCTTTTTATAATCATAAAAATCCTTGTCATTCTCCTTCCTGAAAACTATCCCAGAGTTTGCTGAGCTAGGATGGCTATGGCTGCCATCCCTACATTACTTACAGCTGTAGATGGAAAAAATTTTTTATGTACGACATTCATGTAACAGCACAGGTAATTTAACTTGCATCTCCTCTCAGCCTATCAGAACTGAGACAAATGCTTGATCCAGAGGCTTTATAAAATTATGGGATTATTTAAAGATCAAAGGCATAAAACAACTATCATGTCCATGTAGCTAGAATATATTTTACCTGAATACTGATTTTATCAATAGCCAAAGTTCTTTCCCATTTTAGCCAAATTGCTTTTTCTTATTTATTGGGAGTAGGAAGACTTTTTACTGCAATTTATCAGCCATGTTATGCTTTTCCCAGATCTGCTTTTGGGTTATGGCTGCAGCTCGTCAGATACAGAAAATCAGAAAAGCTTATTTCAGGAAAGTAATGCGAATGGATATAGGCTGGTTTGACTGTACATCTGTAGGAGAACTGAACACCCGAATTTCTGAGTAAGTAATCTAGAAAAAACATATGCTACAGAGAACATTTTGCACTTCTTTCCTAACACAACAGATTCTCAATAACTAGGCATTTGACAAACACCTTCTAATATAAAATACAGCTATGTTCCTGGGAGCAGGGACCAGGCTGATTATCTCCCCCATCTTTGAACTGAGTGCCATAACTGTTAAGCCACAATTGTTTCCCTTTTGTGCCTTGTCTGTCAGTAGTTGAGGAGGTGGGGGTTGTTGGATTTTGGGGTGGGTTTTTTTTTGTCAGCCTGTCCTATCCTTCTCTTTTCCTCCTGTGCCCAGTCCTTTCAGAGTAATCTATAATTTGGCTGCCACTGCACACTTCCCCGAGGGAGGAGATGTGGGTTTGAACCGTCTCTCACTTCCCAGAAAGAAAAATTACATTAGGGGCACACTTTGCTTTTGTTTGCTTTTAAAAGAGAAGAGTGAGCCTTGCTTAATCTTCTGCTAAAGAAGGTACAAGCACCTACCTTTAGAAAAGGACCCAAGGAGATGGAGAAACCTTCTTATCCTGGGCAAACATTTAACCCTGACAAAAGCGGAGTTTAAGGCTTGCACTTTTTTTAGTGGTTCCTGTTTACAGGCTGAAGGCAGCTGCGAGGCGAATATGACGACTCTAGATGGCTCCCTGGTGTCAGTTGTGCCTGCATCTGCAGAAGATTTTTCTGTACTTGAAGGGCATTTTTTTTGCCTTTACCCACTGCTCAGTGGTATTTATGACTTCCTGTGGTGTTCTTTTTATGAAGAATCAATGCCAAGTGTAAGTTGCTGTGACGAATTTCTCTGGCAAAAAAATAGGAACTGAGCATGTATTTGTCTAACAAATAACAGTTCCCCGTTTTTTTGAACAACATTGTCCTGTGCCTGCAAAAAGCTTCCTGACTGCAAAAAACATTATCCAGAAGAAATAGAAACATGTTCTTCAACTCAACGCTTAAATTTTTCAGTAGAGGACTGTAATTTCACTTGATATATCAATGAGCTAACAACTCTGCACTTTAAACCTCAATGCCACTTGCTCCTATTTATTCCAGGAGTTCCCAGTTCTTCTAATCTCAGGGGTGAGGTAATAGCCAAGAGTGGCAGAAGTATATTGTCTGCTTTGCTTCAAGACATTTTTTTCTGTGTTGGCAATACATAAGAGAGAACAAATGAACTCTGCAGCTGCCTAGGGGTCGAATGATGTTAACCGTTGCACCACTGTCCCCCATGTGATAGAGCTGCCATGTTTTCCCACTGCCTCCAGTGATAAAGTAGCCCTTCTCCCTCTCATTTAGAGAACAAACTACCTGACAGAGTGGAGAGAGAAACAGGGAGGTGGTGGAAGGTGGAACTAGAAGAGAGTTACAGCCCTCCTCCCTTTTCCTGCCCCCTCACCAAGGCGGTATGGTACATTCTCAGTGCTCCGTGATGGGAGGAATGCCATATCACCTATACTGTTTTTCCACTATCAAATAGCTGCATCCAGCTGCCCCCTCCTTTGAATCAGCTGGGACACAGTAGTAAGAACCAGTGAGTGAATGGGTCCGCTGACAGGGCAGCTTTTCCTGGGAAAAGACAGTATCTTCTCTGCAGTATTCGTGCATAAAAGTCTTCTGCCATTGCAAAGGCACCAGCTTTTCTCACTGTAGCCCAGGGTCTTTGGAAGGGGGGATGGTGGAAAGAATAGGGGTGAGGAAGGGCCCTCTCCAAGGGAAAGCAACTAACCCGAATGTGGCCAAGACCTGCAACACAAATGAAAGATATGCTCACCATCTTCTGTTGTTTTTTTCTTTTTTTTTTTTTCCCCAGTGATGTAAACAAAATTAATGAGGCTATTGCTGACCAAGCAGCAATCTTTATCCAGCGCTTAACCACCTTTGTGTGTGGATTCCTACTGGGCTTTGTCAGTGGCTGGAAATTGACCTTGGTTATCATTGCAGCCAGCCCTCTGCTTGGGGTTGGAGCAGCTGTCTATGGCTTGGTAAGTGAATTGTGAGAGGTTCATGTTGAGGTATGATGAGCAGGGAAGGTCATGCCATAGAGCTGGGAGTTTTGGTGGACGAGAAGGCTGTTACACCCCTTTAAAGTCAAGAGAGGCAGATTATGGTCACAGGAGCACCAGCGGTGGGGGAGCAGGGAGGTGGGCTTCCCTCTTTGCTTATTCTGATTCCCGGAATAATGCATCCTGCTTCTAAGATGGGAGTGTAAGCATACCTTCTATTGGGTCCCGTGGTTGGATATTGTGGTTGCTGAGACCAGAACCTGGCCTACACCTCTCTATTCCTACACACCTAGTTTAGATGGTTACCAGACATGGGGCTTGATTTCTCTATGTAGATTAGAGGTTTTTAGAGAGGATCAATCTTCGGAGTTGTAAAATAGTTGAAAACAACTGCTCAAACTTACCTGAAGCTGTCCCTGCTCCTGGCAGCTGCTGTGTCCTCTCCCAGATGTTCCTGTTCTGCTCCTCCACCTGCTCCCTACAAACTCCCTGTTGCTGTGCAGAGGAAGGACAGCAAAGAGGGAAACTGCAGGATCCTTTGCCTTCTCATGTCTTCCCTCACACCCAGCAGGGCTGGGCAGTTCCTGCTCCTCCTCTGCACTCTCTCACACTGCTCTTTGGTGCTGGGTTCAGCCCTTTGGCCATCTCACTCCTTCCACGTCAGGAACAGTTTGCTATCATTTTGTGATCAAACCTCTAATGTAACTCTGACTAATTTCTTGTCTTCCTGTTCTCCTTTAGCACCTTGTGCTGGCTGCAAGTAGATTACATGCATAATGACTCAGTGTGAAGTGGGAGAGCATAATCCTGGCAAGGAATGAAATAAACCCCCAAATGCCTCTTTCCTTCATTTTCAATTCCTTTCTGAGCTCATTCCCCTTTATGTTTGCAATTTTCCCCCTTTCCATTCTTATTTCTCTGTCCCCATCTCTTTCCTTTCACATACCCACTGTTAAGTGTTTCCTCCTTACGAGCCTTTCCAGCCCAAGTCTTTGTTTTTTACCATAAAGAAAACAGACCCAAGGTCAATCTAGCCTGGTTTCCTGTCTCCAGAAGTGGCTAGTAGATGCCTGGGTTAGAGTATTTGATGAGAGAAAGCAAATAATGACACTTCAATTTCTAATGATATGTCATTCACAAGCCAATGTCGTATCCTTGTGTAGAATTGTACATGGCTACATTTTCTTCCACTAATTTGAGCATTTTTTTGAGTCTAAGTAAGCTTTTTGGCATCCAGTGTGCTCTGGGCTGCTGTGTAGGGACCTGTTTGTTGTCAGCCCAAGAAACAAAGCACAGTGGTGGGCAACATCTGTTTCCGTCCTCCCCCATCAGTACCATTACCTCTCCTTCCTGAAGCTGGGCTCTGCCACAGTGGCTAAAGGGCTGTCCTTCCCACTTAAGCTCCCCTTCCTCCTGTGATGCACGAACCCTCAGCCTGCAATCTGCTTAAGCCCAGTTAGGAGCAGAGAGAGAGTGAGGGAGGGAAAGTAGGTGGTGGTCAGCTGCTCTTTCTAGCTACCTGGAGCAGAGCTGTTGGCCAAGGGGATAACTGTTCTGCAAAACATATGCTACAGAGGTATATGCCCTAATACTAGAAGACAGAAGTCTTCAAGTGTGCAGCATGCCTAATAAAAGCCTGCTCGGAGCGGAGGAGGTGGCTTGCGGCACAGCAGGCAGTGCAGTGTGACAGCCAGCACTGCATACCACTGCCTTTGCCTGCGCCTACAGTTCATGTGTAACCAGTACTTTCTTATGCTTTTGTAGGCTGTGGCAAAACTAACAGGCCGAGAATTAAAGGCTTATGCAAAAGCTGGAGCTGTGGCTGATGAAGTGCTTTCATCCATCAGAACAGTGGCTGCTTTTGGTGGGGAGAAGAAAGAAGTTGAAAGGTTTGTTTGGATGAATTGTAAGGTCTCCAGTTTCTTTTGCCTGTAGCAACGTAATGCTGTAAATGCACTTCGGAGTTGAGAATTATATGCATGTATGTTACAGAAGTTTAGGTTTCAAATAACATTACATATGCAAAACCAGTTTCATGATTCAGTCAATCATTGAAATAAATCATCATCAGTACTGTCTTCAAGTCATTCCCACTTGTAGGAACATGCCGTCAATTTTTCCCCTAAACATTGTCTGATATATCATTTTTGTAGCACGTATGAAAACTCTGAGTACTTTCAAGCTAAGTAAGAGGACTAATTCCAGCAACACATAATGATTTGATGATGTTAAGCTGCAAATCTCTCATAAATTCATTTAAAACATAACATGGCTGTAGGACGTGCCCTGAAGCGTTGGCCAAATTCTCAAATCCTGCATCACTCTGTTAAAAACGCAAACCCTGTGGTGCAGTGTCTGCAGTGAGTGTGGCTTTTCTTGTGCTTATTACAGTAGAACATATAAGGATTTAGTGATTGGGGAGCATTGCTGGTTTCAGCAGCGGTCTCTCGCTTCAGAGTGAGAGGTATCAACCTTATGTGGACCCTCTGTTAACTGTAGCACAGGCAGTCATTGAAGATGCCTCATTTTGTTGGTCTCTGCTAATTTTGCATTTTCTGTCAAATTAATTTAATCTCCTTTTATTTTTCTCTGTTTCTACAGATATGATAAGAATCTGGTGTTTGCTCAGCACTGGGGAATTCGAAAAGGAATAATAATGGGATTATTCACTGGTTACATGTGGCTTATAATTTTCCTGTGTTATGCATTAGCCTTTTGGTATGGCTCTAAACTTGTCCTTGAAGAAGAGGAGTATTCACCTGGCACTCTTCTGCAGGTACCCATTTTAGCTTGATGCAACTTTTTTTGACTGTTTCTTAAAACATTAATTCTGGAACATGTATTTGTAGCGTTCTGATACCTGGTGGCTCAGTGGTAACAAACACTGTATGTGTCTTTTAAAAATCATTACTCAGTATATGTATGAACGTATATGACACAATTGGATAAGATTAAGAAAAAAATCCATGTTTATTTTAAAGATTTGAAATGCTGCCTACTGTGATCAGAATAATGCTTTTGTCTGACAGCCTGCTACACAATTGGCAGAGGTCTGAAACTAGCTTTCCCATTTTGTGGGTCAGCATGTGGCTTCTGGGTTATTGGCTTCTCTGAAGAACTTGACTTGGTGATGAAAAGCCCCATTGTGGTAAAGAGAAACCTGACCAAAGAAAGTTTTATCAAATCTAATATCTCTTTGAATCACCCTTTTCTATTGCTAATTGCCCACCCAGCTCTACAGATGACAAAGAACATGTAAACATATATGCTGATAAAACCACACATGGCTGTGGCTCCTGCAGTGTATATTAAAAAAATACTAACCTGCACAGCACTCATGCATACACTTCTGCACAACAGATGCTTTAGACACTGATGACCTCAAAGCAATAAAACCAACATCTATAGATATTTTGGTTATCTGCTTTAAGCCAGGACTGCCCAAATGGCAGGCTCCAGTCCAGACCCAGAGTAAATTTTTCCTGAACCTTGGTAAGTCCTGGGTGTTCTGATGAGACATCTATTTCTGATCCTTCTCTGCTTGTTGCACACCACGAGAGCTCCCAACCACCAGCAGCATGCCGTGCAAAACTTCCTGTTAAATGGACCTCGGTAAATTACTCTGAGAACATTGTAAAATTGAGTCATTCTGTTCAAGGAGGATGTCCCTCTCAGGAAATCATTTGCAACTGCTCTTGACACCAGTAGTTGATACAAGGTGGTGCTGTGAAAAACAAAGTGCGCAATTTCACTGCCTTGCACATGATAACTACAGTTCAGTGCTTCCAAATGACAAATGGCAAACAGTGGGGAGCTACCCTGTAGCTGAAAAATTGTAACTGTCAATGGAGAGAGTCTCCCTTATGTTCCCCTTCCTCTCTTAGTTTCCAGTCATCTTTCTTGTACTTTGTTTACTACCATACACTCCTAGTCTGGCAGGGGGGAGAAGGGGAGGATATGTAGATACAAAACATTTAGATATGCTTTTCCTGGTCTCTGAAAAACTGTCGTGCACCAGCCATACTGCATTGAGATACACTAAGCATTGCCTTCCCTTCTTCTATCAAAGGTACAGAACCTGCTCCATCATGTTCATTCTGACATGCATATAACCTATTTGCTTTGGGATTCATTCACACAAGAAAATTAATTTGTAGTAAAGCTGAACATGAACTTATGGCATGATCTATACATCACAGCGTAGATGTTTGCAGTGCACAGTATACGTGCAGTAGATTCTTCCACTTGAGCCATGGGGTTGTTCTCAGTAAATATCACTATGGTGTAAGGCAGAAGTAGGTCCTGTGTCCTTTTATTTCTCTCTCAACAGTAGTGTTTCCTTATACACCTTGTCTATTTATCCTGACTACTGTTTGTGGCATTCAGAAGGCTAGCTGAGTCCTTGATTGCTCCTTAGCAGAATTCTCAGAGATTCCCAAACTGCAACAGAGGATGACATACCAGTTCTCCTAATGCTCAGGGTGAATGTTCAAACTATTAGCCATGACAAAGCAAAAATTATTTACTTCAGCCTGGAAGCAAAGTTGTGAAAGTCAGTGAAAATCCCTTCTAAGATGCATTTGGTTTTTTTCTTGTGGGCTAATTATGCTCATATAGTGAATCATCACAGCACAGCTGATGCACAAGAAGTCATTAAGCCACTGTAGTTTGATTTGCCTGTCTAAGCTCTACACCATAACAAAAATGTGATGTCATATTTTGTTAACTTCTTTGTTCACTTCTTCAGGTTTTCTTTGGTGTTTTAGTAGGAGCTTTAAATCTTGGCCAGGCATCTCCCTGTCTGGAAGCCTTTGCCACTGGCCGTGGGGCTGCAACAAACATTTTTGAGACAATAGATAAAGTAAGTAATGAATTTCTAAGCTGTGTCACTTTGTAGTGAAAAGATAATTAAATAAGCCTCAAGCAGTAGTGATTTTATCTACTGTATAAATGAGGAAAAAATTAGTGCAATTAAAGAAAAAATGACTATGCTATAGAAAGGTCTAGTGGCATGCACATGAGAAGGTGCAGTGGCAGGCTCAGAGAAGGTCCTCAACAGATTTCTGAAGTGACCTGTTTCTGAATAATGAAGTTTTACCTCAGCTACTACTGTTTCTTAGTGCCATTTCTCCTTATGTATAATTACTAATCAGTGCTGGCCCACAGAAAGTGTACAGGCAGGCAGTAATAGTCACCTCACAGCCAAACTTGCAGCAAGCATCTGGCTCCCAGCCTCCAGATGGCATCAAAAGATGTGGCTCTGTTGGCATTAGTGGCAAAGGTGGCCTCTGTTGCCTGTCTTAGAGCTACCCTGAGTTAAAATGAGACCAAATAAGCACAAGCACTGGTCATGCAGCAGTCATGAATATTAATCACAGTATTATCTAGACAGGTAGATATTTGAAATAAGGTTGTATGAGAGAGTCTGAGAGCCACTGGCATTTATTGATGAGGATTCCTTTCTATATCTGTATAAATTTAGTGGTTGGCAAAATACTACTGCTTTCTTAGCAGTATATAGTATCTTTGGTCATTGACAAGCTTTATTGTGCTAAAAGCTGTGTAAACACATTAAAATGCTGCTTGTCTTTTATAGAGCACAGAAGGGTATATAAAGAAGGCTAGAGGGGCTGTGGTAATGCTAACGGACTTTTTAGTAATCCTTCAATGTTCTATAATAATAGTAATAACACATATATGCCTTATCAATGCACTTCATAAGCTAAAGCTCTAAGATAAACTGAAAAAGATGAATAAAAGAAGTGGTTTTTAGAGAAAATTTTAAAAAGCACAGAAGAGTTGCAACAGTAAGAATTAATCACAAAATTTCAGATAAGGCTGAGCCAGATAACCTTAGGGTAAAAAAAGTAAACTGAAGTGAGATTTCATCCGTCTAGAGAAAGGGTGACAAAATTAGATCCATCTGCTTGCCGCATTTGTAGATTTGTGATTAGACAGTAAAAGCACAGCTCTGCCCTGATACAGATTTTTTTCTGGCACTAAACTTACAGCCATGCTGAGGTTCCCATTTGCAGGGTAAGTGAAACTTTTCTTCATAGCTTAGTATCTGAATTTAAGTAAGATTCCCAAAGAGGAACCAATCTTTTAGCTGCTCTTAACATCTTAGTACATACACATTTCTTGTATTAAAATTCCCTTCAATCTGGTAGGCTACATAAAAAATCAATTATCATAAAATATTGGTGTTACTACAGTTTTAATTCATTCTCTGTATTGCTTCAAAAATCTATCCTTAGAAAATTTGATTTCTTTGGGACTACTCAAATTTCTCTTAGTTCTCTGCTCACGTCTAGCAGTCCACAGTACCCAAGGCCTGGACATAAGTATGTGAGACCCAAAGCACTTCACGGGAAAACTTCAAATCAGGACTCCAGCTCTTAGGACTGGGTGTGCAAGGATGGTTGTTTTAAATACAAAGTGGTGAAGCGTGAAGATTTTCGGCAACGAATTGGTTGTTCAGTGTTGTAGGAGAATGTTTATATGAGCGAAGTAGTGCCATTTTATTCCTGAGGAGCTGGCTAAATTAACTTAGTCAAAATGCCTCACCAAGTCAGCAAAAACTAGCTGAGTGTTTGACTGTGGTAATTGCAGTAAGCCTAAAATGAGAAGAGGGTGCTTTCATTTTGCCCATACTACCCACCGGTGACAATTCCCCCATCCCTGTGGCCTTCAGTTTCATGTCCCTTGCCTGCTAGCCCTGGCCTGCTGCTGGCTCAGTGCAGCCAAGTGCTGTTCAAACATGCAATGCCATGGCTTTGCGTGGTATTGGGAATATTTATGTACTGCAGCAGAGTTGGCTGTTTAACAGCAAATAAATAACACAATAAATTCTATCCTAGAAACCCACCATTGACTGCATGTCAGAAGATGGATACAAGCTGGATAAAGTACGAGGTGAAATTGAATTTCATAATGTAACGTTCCATTATCCCTCCAGACCAGACATAAAGGTAATTATTCATCATCTATCCTGTGAACACAATTACTGTAAACAATCAAAATATGCCAGTTCTGCAAGCAATTGCTAGATTTTCAGTAGTTTGTTTTCCAGAAGCCCAGACCCTCTGTTTAAAAGTAGACTAAATAGTTCTTCTATTAGAAGGTGGTTCTACTTACCATTCTGCTTTTTTTTTACCATCCTGACATATCTATTGCTATTCATATTCCTTGCTGCTGAACATAAACTTGTAGTAATTCACCTGCATACAACTTCTCTTAAAATCAATTATGCACTTGTATCAACATGCGCTAGGATAGGACACAAAGTAATAAGCTGAACAGTGCAAGGAAATTTTACAAAACTCTTCCATTACCCTGGGGATGTGCCATGTGACACATTAAAATGCTAGGAAAAGGTACAGGAGCATTGGCTGTATACCCCCTTATTTCTCTACTAGTGTGTTTGAATTGACAAATTCTCCTTGGAAAAGCAAATTATTGGACAAGCAAATGAGCGCTATTGCTTCTAAACACAGAAGCATATGAAGTATCAGTTTTTCTACGTAATTTCACTGTTACATTCTTAATATTTATGCTTTAGCAGGCATTCATAATACAAGTACAATGTTCTTTAGAAGGGATTTATTGCCCAGTTCTCCAATGGTATTAACTTGACTAGTTCTTAAAATGGAACAACAGGAACAAACAAAGATCAAAATCTACTTGGCTGTCATGGAAAACAGTGCTCTGTATTTATAAAATCTTGAAACAATGTAAAAATATTTGGCTTTCTTTTTCCTCTTTCTTCATAATATTTTTCTGAATTTTGTAAAATTTCTTTCAATCTCCATTTTAAGATACAGAATGTACCCACTTGGTTGTATGACTGTGTGAGAATTACAATGGACAGAATCAGTTTCCTTTTTTTTTCCTCTCCAGATTTTGGATAACCTTAATATGGTTATTAAAGCAGGGGAGACAACAGCTTTTGTTGGAGCTAGTGGAGCTGGAAAAAGTACAACAATACAGCTCATCCAGCGTTTCTATGACCCCACTGATGGCATGGTGAGTGTGCCAGTCTAGAGTGTGTTTCTCTAGCCTTAGGGACTTTAAAGAATGACATGGCTTCTTCTCCAAGGTGGGAAGGAAGACTCCTAACTTCATTTTCTTTTTTTCTAAAAAATAAAAATTATGTGAAAGAGAAAAATTATTAGGAGAAAATGAAAATTCAGTGCTAAATCTGATCAAAAACTATAGCTATAGATATGATAATTCAGGAGTTACAAATCATTTCCCATTCTGGAAAACACAGTATTCAACATTTAATCATTATCCCATAATATTGCTTTAGTATATGCAATTACCATTTAGTAATGGATTGGCTAAGATTATGAATTATATCTATTAACATTCTCATTCCATTTATGTGTTCCTAGTTGGCACAGTTCACTTACATAGTTACCTGTATTTGAATGTATAAAAGACAAAGAATCAATCTATTGTAAACAAATAATCATAATTTTCATTATTACTTTCCACCTGGTTTTATTTCCGAGGCCAAGCAAAAAGAAATATTGGGAAATGAAGTCAAAGAGCACAACTCCTAGGCCCAAGAACCAGCATATACTACTGCCACTGCATTACATTCTTTTATGTATGAAAGCTGGTTTTTACACTGGTCATGGAAACACAGCATCACAGGCCCTTCATTTCCACAGGTCTTTGTCTCTGGACTGGAGGGGATAACGTCCCTGACTTTTTTTTCCTTTTTTTTTTGTCCATGTTTTAATTGGCTTCCGTAGATTACCCTGGATGGCCATGACATTCGTTCCCTTAATATCCAGTGGCTACGCTCACAGATTGGTATTGTTGAACAAGAGCCAGTGCTGTTTGCCACCACAATTGCAGAGAACATTCGCTATGGTCGGAGTGAGGCTACCATGGAAGACATAATCAAAGCAGCCAAACAGGCCAATGCTTACAATTTCATCATGGACTTGCCGCAGGTATGCTGTGCCTTGTAAAATGTTTGGCAGAATTTTGTGGAAAAACAAAGATTTCTTTTGTCCCTCCCCCCCACGCAGCCATTTGTGCTCAGGTGGAAGGGCAGAAGATTAATATAGATAGTAGGCAGCAACCTTTCCTTTGAGTAATTAGGTCTTACTAGATACGTGTCACCAAGTTTAAAAAAAACCCACGAAATTAGAAGAATTATTTCCTTGGGAATCATATGCACAACATTCAATATCATTGTTTCTGCTCAGGCCAAGAGAAATTTATAGCCCAGACTCTCACTGGCCAGCATATGTTTTTGAGCAGTCTGTACTGATCCTCACAACCTCCTCTCGTTGTACGACCTCTGTAAGTTAGCAGGAGGTTCCCTCTTCCCTGGTTCCTTCCCTTATGATGAGAGAGCTTTGAACAGTCCTATGATATCCTCCTTACAAAGCCTAAATTTGATAGTACTGGGCTGTTTACTTTTCTAGAATGTTATTTTGCCAAGTAGCTTCTCAAATGGACATGTTACAGCAGTGAACCTGACTGACAGGACTGAAGTACCATGAACTGATGTCAGTACGTACTTTTCATCCTCCATCTATGCATTTCCAGGCTTCCGGGAAACTATTCATAGAAAGGCAGTGTAAAGGTCCCTGTTTATTTCCTGGAAATGGAGGAATAAACAAGATTTGGCTCTAGGAGAATATAATTATCCTGGCTCTTGAGATGTTAGGCTTTATGTGTTTATTGAATTCTCTACCTGAACCTGATACTACCAGAGTATGATGTCCATGAATCACAGACACGGTGTTCATGAGTCACAGGCCATCAGCGGACAAGTCCAGTTCTATGGGAAGTTCGCTGGTGAGTCATCTGATGGAGAGCGGGTAGGTGTTTCCTCTCTATTTCAGCTTTTGCTGGTATAGTTGTTTTGAGCCAAACCAGAACATTTTGCCTTTTCATCAGTGCATATTCTTGGCTTGGGGTTGGAACACCCATTCAGGCAAAATGATGTTGTTTATTATGAAGGAAGTTATTTCAACAGCTCTCCTTGGAATCTGGTGCACTAACAATGTTTCTGTCTTTCAAAGATGATAATTTTTTAAGTCTACTTCCAGGACAAATCTGAGAGATGTTTTACCAATGTCTTCACCAGAAGCTTAACAGACCCTTTTGTTATCTGTTTCATTTTCATTTTTTTACCTTCACACAGCAATTTGACACTCATGTTGGAGAGGGTGGAAGCCAGATGAGTGGAGGTCAAAAACAGAGGATAGCTATTGCTCGAGCTCTTTTGCGAAACCCAAAAATCCTGCTACTGGATATGGCTACATCAGCACTTGATAATGAAAGTGAAGCTACTGTCCAAGAAGCACTTCATAAGGTTTGCTATAGCATAGCATAAATCAGACTTAAAAGGGCAGAAATTATTTTTGATGCACTCTGGAGAGGGTGCTGCCGAATTGCAACAAAGCAGTGAGAAGCTTTTCTTAATAGCTGTTTCATATGCACAAGTAGAACCTTAGTATAATTGACAGAAAATAATTTTTGCATACATTGGTACGTAACAGAAATCTATAGCTCCCTTTTCTCAGAAACAGATGCTGATCTATGGGCTATGGATGGAGTTCAAGTCAAAGTCAGCTGAAACCACTAGAAAGACTCCTGTTGATTTGACCAAACTTTAGATTACACAGCGCTAGTTCCAAGCATTTCTGTTTGCTGTCCTGGGAATGGGGTTGTTGTTGTTCCCTGTCAGGCTCGCCTTGGCCGCACAGCAATCTCAATAGCTCACCGCCTGTCAGCCATCAAAGCTGCTGATGTCATCGTTGGATTTGAGCATGGAAGGGCTGTGGAGAGAGGAACTCATGAGGAACTCATGAAGAGGAAAGGGGTGTATTTCATGTTGGTGACCTTGCAAAGCAAAGGAAACATGGCACTTAACAGAGAAGCAAAGGGAAGTAAGCATTTTGTTTTCTTTTCTAAAATGATGTAAAATTCCACAGAATGCAAAGTTGTTGTTGTTTTTTTTTAATGAGGGCTAGTTGCTGCTTCTTTTTTCTTCTGCCTTTATGGCTGAATTTTAGCATTCATAGAAGTATGAACAGCCAAAGTATTTTTACTACATATGCACTGAGTGACCTTCCTAATATAGATCTGCCCTGAAACATTAATTGTGACCTGCAATACCCATCATTTTATGGCTCCATTTAGTGCTGACAGTCCAGTCCTGCTGCATTTGAAATGCAAGCAAATTACAGAATATCCTGAAATCACCCTATTTGTTTTACTGGAGGCAGATTTGAATCAAAGCTTCTGGAAATGGAGGTCTGATAGAATGTTGTCTTGTATTTTTGTGAAGCATCAAACCTTGGATATTATTATCTTAAAAGAAGAGAGCAATTACAGTGCTAAAATAGGGAAACAGCCTTTAGCAGTCACATCCCAAGTGGTTCTTGGGTTAATATTCATATAACTTTATCATGTCAAATACAAATATAAAACTCGTGGTACATGTAGATCCAGCAGCAAGGTTGTTTTGTATTCCTTGCCTTCTACAAAGTATTCCTGTTATGACTTGGAGACACAGCACTTTTTGCAGAGCCACACTGGACTTAGGTTGCATTCAATCTTAGCACAAACTGAAGGGCTCTATGTACTGTATTTTACAGCAGCAGAAAATAACGTGGTTGAGCCAAATCTTGAGAAAGTCCAGTCATTCAGCAGAGGAAGCTATCGGGCCAGTTTGCAGTGAGTCTTAAAAATGATTGTAAATCTCAATATGTTTCAAGATCTCTATACTTTGTCCTACTATTCAAAAATCCCAATAGTGTTAATGAATCACTTCTCTGTATGTTGTGTAAAAGAGGGTGGAAGGGCTGCAAGCATTTTACTAAGACAGAGTTCACTTGGAAAGAAATAGCTTGTCTAAATTAGCATTACTGACTGAAGGCCCATGGATAAATAGTAAGACTCTTCATTTTACTCCCCTTTCCATCCACAGTACCTTCTCTCCAGTTCTGGTCTACTGTGTTCATGTTACATTTTTAATATTACTACCATATAAGCCATATATTTGTATTACCTAATGCACTTTCAGTCCAGTCACTTGAAAAATTGCTGTGCAATTACTAGAGAAATCAATGCAATGTACAAGGACACTTTTATTATGGCTTCTACTTGATGAAAGTTAAAGCATTTTACAAGCCAGTCTGTCTTGTAGCTAGACACTTATTATTTCTTTCAGGCAAGCCCATGTCAGACATATGCAAGTGAATACATGTCTCCTGCATTACAGGGTTATGTTTTATCGGGAAAGAGGTGGTTTGTTTCAGCATCCTGTTTTGCTGAACTGAATTACTTGATAGTGATAATGGTGAATTGACTTGGTGGCTTGTGCAAATATAGTAGGATACACCACAATTTTGCTTAACAAATACACAGTGTGGGGTACATATAAGACAACATCTGAGTGGTGGGGGAGGAATATGATTTTGAAAAGTATTTGTCCCTGTTGTGGGCTATTTTCCTCTCAAAAAGTTGAGAGAACATAGAAAAAGAAAGAAAAAGTGCATTGGATTCCTATGATTTGCTTCAGTGAATCCTGATTTAGTTGATATGAAAACTGCACCTGCTGTGCAAGCAAGTGTTGTGTTACTGAGCTGTGAAGAACAGACCATTTCTGTCCTCTTTACAGAGCTTCACTTCGTCAGCGCTCCAGATCTCAGCTCTCTAATGTGGTTCCTGACCCTCCATTATCCATTGCAAGAGATCATGCAGAGTCTATGTATTTTATGCCTTCTTATGGAGATGATGATGGACAAGCAAAAAAGGTCAGGTCCAATAGTTTATTAAACTTCCAACCAAACAGGTTATATTACTTGGTAATGATAACCTGTAGATAAATGCCTCTGTTACAGGAGTTGTTGGCAAGTATGTCTTCTTGGATCAATCCTTTTCTCTTCTTAAACCCACAGCTTCAGTTCTTATACTCTGTGTAAACCCTAGACTTCATTTTGATGACTTATGCTTATTGGTCCATATAAAATTTCTAGTAGGGCATGACCTGTTGGTAAATTGATATATGTTGTAGATTAAGTTCAAAAAGACATATTTGTAGAAGCTGAAATAACTGACAAAAAGCAAAATGCTCAGTACATGCAATGTAATAGCCACTCAGTGATACAAATTACACTGGTTCCTATTCAATGAAGAGTAAATTCACTTTTGTCTCAAAATCATCTGGAGACTTGAGTAAAGAGAGATCCTTGCTGCAACCTAACCCAGAGTCCTTTCACTGACAGTGTCCTTGTGCAATCAACTAGCATAGCAAATAAAACCAGCATGCCTTAAAATTATGCAGAATATGTAGGAATATACACAGTGGGTTTCCAAAGTGCTTATGAAGCTCCCTGCACCAATTTTCATGGCTATGTTTTTTTCGGTGCAGACAGCAGCAGTTAGAAGTCATTGTTCTTGCTATTGCCAAGCCTATTTGTGGATAAATACAGGGCTTTAGTGCTGTCACTCTGGTACTAGCTCAGAAGGAAGAGGAAATACAACATACTTCCACCCATTCATCCTTGCACATTTCCAGCAGATAGGTCTTCACAGTGTCTGTTTTGTCTGGGCATTTCCAGTCATAAGTGCTGAGGGAGGTGAGTGAGACTCAGCACACTGAGTGTTACAAAAATTCTGCACAAATCAAACTGCAGGGTAAGTTATAATTTGATGATGAATATTCTGCTCTTGCTAGGAATAATTATGGAAATTCAGTGTATAGTCTGAGGATGTTTCATAGAAGGAAGGCATACTTATCATATGTAAAGCCTGAATCCAGCTATCACTCTGAGATCTCCCTTGTTTTAATTATATAGCATACCTGTTAATTTGATGCAGAGTCTGATCAGTATGTTCACCTACAATACTTTAAAATAATATTTGTGAAGATTCCATGAGTGACACAGAAAGCTGCTTGTGAGGAAGAAGTTTAAGTTTTGGCACTGGGTATTGCATCACACATCATCTGGAAGCACCAAAAAGGGAACAGACTGAGTTTCAGTGGCAGAAAATCTTAAACTGGTCATAATTAACGACTGCAGTTGGAATCAGTAGAGATGCACAAGGCATGAATCTCTCTCTCTTTCTCCAGGGACAATAAAGGCAGTAATTTATGTAACCCTCTTGTGACTCTCTAGCCCTAAAAAACCGTTCCAGACAGCAGCCAAGACCCATTGCTGATCCTTCCCATACAAAGCTAGAGCAGCTGTTTGGGCACTAGATGGCCATTTAACAGATTATGCTAACTATTTTATCTCACTGGCAAAGGAAGAAGATCACTGGGGGAACACATTTGCTTCATAAATCCAACCTGTTTCTTTAGGAATCTGTTGTTCTGGAGGAGGATGTCAAGCCTGTACCATTTACCAGAATTTTGAAGTACAATGCCTCTGAATGGCCATACATGGTGCTTGGATCTCTGGCAGCAGCTGTGAATGGAGCAGTCAGTCCACTCTACGCTTTGTTATTCAGTCAAATTCTTGGGGTATGTTATGCTAAGATTTTAAAGTGTATTTTAGCTCTCAAGCAGAGGGGAGTGAATGTATGATGCAGAGCTTGACATGTTTTGGGCAAATCTTTAGATCTCGTCAGGTAAATGGGGTTAGCCTTCTTGCCTATAAACAATTATTCAGTAGACGTATTTATATCACTGTCATCACGCTATCGTTTGAGCTGTTTGAAGGGGTAGGCTCATTAGCATTTGTCACGCATTCTTCATTATCTCTCTTGTTCACTTTCCAGGAACTGTTAGGAGTGGGTTTCTATATTTGCATACAGTTTATTTTATATGAGACAAGATGTATCTCATGTGCAGGTACAGTGCAGAGAGAGATGTGCAGAGGTCCTTCCCTGCAGAATTTTATTCTACAGACTCGGCCAGACCTTTGAGAAAACTTTGGATGAGATAAAAAAAAATACTTCACTTTTTTGTTTATGTATTTCAGGCTTTTTGCTGCCTGCTCCCTGCAGAAGGCCCAGGGAGAGGTAGATAATAGTAACAGGATTCATAACTGCCAGCAAAAAGTAGACTTGCATCAACAAGTTTGGAAGGCAAGCGGGAAATAGGAATATACTCTAAACCTTGGCGTTCACTAAAGGAATCATTGCCATCAAAATCCACAGCCTCACTTGGAACTTTCAAGAGTTCGACCATGACTGTTTTTTCCTTCCAAAACTTGCTGTAATAGAAAGAGGATTCTTCCCCTTCTGTAAAACAGCTTTTTGGGGAAACATTTGCCAAGTTAGTGGGAAACTGGAGGGCTGCCTGAAGAAATTCAGCGCTGCTCTAACTAACGCCTAGGAAAGTGCCCTAAATTTTCAAGAATTGGAAGGATAGAGAAAACCCCTCTGTTGATGCTGTTTCTTGTTGGGTAAAGTAATGACACATTCACTGGGAAGAAAATGGGAATGCCACTATAATTTTGTGGTTTGGGTACCCACTTGAGATAGGATAAAACTTGTATTGTGATTCCCACCTACTTGTTTAGGTCATGGTAGGTACATATGCATGCAAAGACTATATGCCCTAAAAGGCAGACACTCTTCTAGAAACTGGAGGTCCGGAACCTTTCAGGCAGGGATTGACCTTTTGCTGTTTGGGTTTTTTTTTTTTGTGGGGGTTGTTTTGGCTTAGACATTTCTCTCTGGGAAGTTACTCAGGGCTTTGAATCACATTTGCTTGCAGCTTGATGTTTGCTAGCTAAGATCCAGTGAGCGGCAGAGCAAAAGATGTTCCTGTCCCTGTCGATTCACTTAGTGGCTCCTGGCCAACATGCTTGACCTTTTAGCCATAGGTGTGCCATGTCCAAACACTTTTTGTGTATCTAGACCTCATGCCAAGCACTGTGGCTTTCACTAGACAGCAGGTGAGACACTGCTACGTGCATTCTGCAATGAATCTAACCTTTGATTCCTTTTCAGAGAGGTTTTCTAGACGCTGGGAGGTCTGGGGCTGATGTCATCCAGCAAGATGCTAAATGCTCTCATTGCCAAGGATGAAATCCTTCTCTTGAAGGTCTCAGTCCACCAAAGGAGACAGGCTGCAGGAAAAAACAAGCCATAACGAACATGAGCAAAGTCCAACATCTGTGTTTCATTATTCATAAATTTAAAACATTTCTGCCTGGTGCCAAGGCAGTCAGGCAGATGGAATATGCATCTGCTTTCCAAGCTGTCTGAATATCTGCAATCATGTTGTGACAGACACGTGGGTTTGTACTCTGGGACCAATATGCTGGGGAAGTGAGGGGAAGAATCCCCACAGCTATGAAATGAAAGGATAAATTTAGCAAAGTCTGCCTTGAAGGTTCTCAGAAATTAATCCCAAAAAGTGAATGAAGAACTGGATAATACTGGATATGTCTTCTGATCAGTTCAGATCAGAAGTGTACCTTTGGAACAAATTTCTCAGTAGTTTCTTCTTACTATGTTTTGGTTCCCACTGGGGAACTGTCTCAGAGTATGGGAAATGGATCCTTTCCAGTGAAACTCAACTGGAAGATGTGGTCCGACTGCTGTTGGGCATGTAGCCTATGGCCCCAGATAAAAGACAGTCCATGCTAAAACTGTTGAAACTTGTATAACCTGAACATGGACACCTCAGCAACAACTCTCTCTTTATAGACCTGGTGCTATTCTCCATGCTACATCTTACTGTAATCAGTGTTATTTTTTTAAATCAAGAACATAGGTCAAAATGATAGCTGAGCACATTAGGATAGCTGCAGAATGTGGGAGTTCAATTTCATGGGACAGATTTGCATGGGGAAAAGAAAAAAATCCTCTGCAATACAGAGACCTCTTCCCACTGAATGTTATCCACATTTCCTTCTGTAGAACTATAAAGTGCTATTGCTCTCAGCTTAGGGAGAGCATAAGAATGTACGTTAGCCCATTGCTTTTCTTGAATTTAGAGCTTGAAATAGAAATCCCCGACTGACCAATAACTGGCTTCACCAGAACACTTCAAGGTGTCTTGCAGACATTGCAGTTCTCTCAGCCTTTATCTAGGAACAATGGAGAGCCTGGCCACAGGAACTAGGAAGGCCTTTCATAACATATTTCTTGCATAAGAGAAAGCAGGGGAACCACTTTGACTGTGGGTGACATGGATAGAATATTAAAGCAAAGGCTCACAGCACTCTCCCTTTTCATGAGCACCTTTCATAAGCATAAATATAGATCCAGCCTCCCTGAAATCAGGAACCGTGTTGCCTTTGACTTTCTTGAAATGACTATTACTTAATCTTGCAAACCATCTAGCCATGCAGAAGCAGTGAACAAAAGTTTTTCTATAACTAGCATAAATACTTACTGGGACTCACTGTAGGGTCCTAGGGCAAGTGTTCATCTCTCTTTTCAATGCTCAGTCTTGTATCTGATATTTATTTATTCATCTAGAGAGAAAAATTTCAAAGTGTGAAAAGAAAAAAATGTTAAGTTCAACCCATGTATGGGGCCATCCCAGAGTTTCTGGGTAACTGTGCAAGGACAGCATGCAAATCACTTGGGAAAAAGCTGTCAGCATCTCTGAAGAGTAGTGGTTTTTGTCCCAGTTCACAACTGTCTATTTATTGTGATCCATCATGCACTCTGTTTATCATACTGTTTATTAGTTTTACTCATTAGAATTCCTTTTCATTTCAACAGAGATTTTGCTGATGTTTTTTCATATGAAAAAGTACCACAGCACTGTAATCAACATGGCATACATGTTAACAAATGTTCACAGTGATGAGTAGTTAGTTATTGCCCTGGTTATGTTTTAGGCTAGCTATGCACGTGGCATGACCACTACTATGAAGTGCATTTTCCCATTCATGTCTAGATGTTGCATACCATGATGATACAGAAAATACCATCACAGCAATTCTAAAGTCCAGAATCCTCATAGGACACAGTTTATGCATGCACTGAGTTCGCCTTGTATCTTATTCAGTCCAAGTGTTTAACTAGGATATATTCTGCAGAAGAAAACCCCAAAGGAAAACCAGCAGTATCATTTCTAGATATGTAAGTTACAAAGATGGATGAAATCTCCTCACAGCCTCTTCAATTCAGCATCAAACATGATTGTACAGTGGATTTCATTAGGGGTATAGGAACAGCAGCAGACCATTATGTTTTGTTCTTATTACGACAGATTAAAACATACCTGATGTTTTTTTTTAAAAAAACAAAGATTAATCTGAGAATGTAATATGCATTGCTACTGATAGGACAGCATGGCACTGGAACAGCTCTGAGCTTGAAACACTAAGTACCATTTAGATATTATCATTTTGGATTTGGCAGGATTTATTTTGTTGCTAAGGCACTGATGTACAAAGTCAAAATACTTGAAGTGGAATTCCTACTAAAGAACAGCTATTTCTTTTTCTCAAATTCATGCTCTAATTGCACCCTGTTACTTTGATGTACAGCTCACTTTGAACTGTAAATAGCTTGGGTTGACCTTTTAAGACTAGTACTTAAGTTAATTTTTGTGGAATTTTTCTATTCTGCAGCTGTAATGAAAATTCCTTCTTCTCTTTCTACTGTTAAATACTTACCTAGAAGAATTTAAGCTGGTTTTGATATAAGTAAAAGGTGAATGTGCATGTTATTTTTAATTGCACCTTGCAGATAACAGGTTGAGAGTTAGTCTATTTATAGTAATTATTACCTGTGAAATCCAATGAGGATTAATTTAAGCTTAGTAGAGAAGTACAAACATGAGCTGTGGTTATACTTGTAAGTAGCAGAAGCAGTTTAACAACTTCAGGTAGGTTAACTGATCTACGTATCAACTGCTCTGACTGAAAGGCATTGCTAAAGGATGGCTATTTAGATTTGGACCACTACTTCAGCGGCAGCCAGTAATGCTGGCAGGTGTTGAAAAAGACCAGATATTAAGAACAAGAGATCAAAGAGAGAGACTGGATACCATGGAGACTGAGGCAGAATGGGGTGGAGGGGCTCTACTTTAAGCACTAATGCTTTTTCTCAAGTACCCAGCGGTAAGCTAATGGCTCATATCCACACCTCTTCAGTAAAAGAAAATTGGTTCCTCTTGAAGTCTACCTATAGCAAGAATAGATCCGTTAGTGTTGTGCAGGGAGAGTCATGCTAGGGTATAACTACACCGACTTCATTTTGTATGGCCCAATAAAGTTGCAATTGGCGTAGGTTAGTGAGAGGTAAGGGAGCTGCTGCACTGTTGCTTTGTTGCTATGCTATTTATTGCATTGCTATTCTTGGTTTATCACACTGGATCTTGCTTCGAGTGGGGGGATGATTGATTAATTACACCTGGGGATGGGCAACAAGTAATAGCAGTATGTGAAGACACTGAGTATAGTAAACTTGTTGTTTAACAGGAGTAATAAGCATTATGCCATACCCAGGCTCACCTTGGGATGAGGGAGAGCTCTGTGTTCTGGCTTTGTTTTAAAGGGTTCTGCACTTAGCAGCAGGGAGTCACGAATAAATTTTGCACGCAGCAAAACCAACACTTCTAATACGATGCTACCTGTTTTTTTCAAAGACCTTCTCCATTCTTGAAGAAGAAGAACGAAGAATCCAGATCAATGGTGTCTGCCTGCTCTTTGTCTTTATTGGAATTCTTTCATTTTTCACACAGTTTCTACAGGTAATAGCAGTCTAATATGGGTAAATTTTGTTTCTGATCTCTTACTCTGTGGGTATCTCTTTCATGTACAATATTTGTATTTATCCTTATGCACCCCAGGGATACACCTTTGCCAAGTCTGGTGAGCTGCTTACGAGACGGTTAAGGAAAATTGGTTTCCAGGCTATGCTAGGGCAAGACGTTGGTTGGTTTGATGACCGGAAGAACAGCCCTGGTGCTTTGACTACAAGACTTGCAACAGATGCCTCACAGGTCCAAGGGGTAAGACCTGGTAGCTTAAGAATCATTTTACTATAAGCACTGGTTGAAGGCCTATTTTGGCACATTGTCACAGAAATCAGCTAGCACTTAAGCAGCGAGGTCAGTGTAGATCAGTCCTTGGTCAGTCAATTAAGCTATTTCTATTTATCA
The DNA here is from genome assembly GCF_000687185.1 of Egretta garzetta. Lineage (NCBI taxonomy): Eukaryota > Metazoa > Chordata > Aves > Pelecaniformes > Ardeidae > Egretta > Egretta garzetta. Next base: position 2,844,529 of record NW_009260022.1, on the reverse strand, counting down.
TAGACTGTCAACATGGAACTATTATCACTGTATTTACCTAAAAGCACGATCTGGGTCACAATTTACTGCCCATTATTCCTGCCTGTATTAACAGAACACAAAAATCAGTAAAATACCACCCCATCAATGGAAGGGGAAGGAGCATCTAGTGCCAAAGTTTTAATTTCTTTTTTCTGGAGATGAATTTGCTTTTTGCCACAATGCTTAAGTGTTTCTTTCAAAACCACATCAGACTAGTGTTTTAGTTTCATTCATCACTAATCATGTTTTCAAGTTTTCAGCATGGTATTGTGCTTGTTGTGACAGTTTTGATGCAAACTGACAGTCCACTTGGAACAATACTTTACAGTACTGGCTGGTGCTCCAGCAGGGACTCATGCAGCCAGTTTCAGCGTGACTTATGATTTGGGAAAGTGAATTCACTAACTCCATGCGTTCTGTTCCTTAGTGGGTGAGGGTTAAATCATGATGAACTATGAGTGTTACCTGTCTGAATTGATGTTTTGGTAGAAGTGAATCGGATGACATTTTACTTGGCTCCGATGCAAGTAATTTTCTAGAAAGGAAGAAGGAAACACAGATTTCTTTGTTACAAAAATTGTCCTGTTTCAGCTTGACTGAAGATGGTGGGGTTAGTTTTTAAAAACTATTAATGGAGGTTTTAACAATTTAAAAGACAAATGAGAGGAGAGGTTCCCAAAACTCCTGTCAGCAGCAATTTCTACAGAATCAGAGAAACCAGCTGCAAACCTCTTCAGCCCTTACAGGCACTTACAGGGCATATTTTAATTGAAATAAACAAACTTGTAAACCACTGACTGAACCATTTAATAGCCTCCGAAGGGACATCTTTGTTCTAAGCACATGTAGAGCAGTGGGGCACAGCCGTTCAACCCACAGCTCCAGGGGGTAAAAACCAGAGCTACTTGAGCAGCAGCATCCTCTGCCTTTCACTGCCTGACACAGAGCTTAGCGAACTGCTGCTATAGCAGAGCGAGCTGAAGGTGAGGAGACACACACAAGTGTCCGTCTGGGGTCTGAAAATGTCTACATCTGCACCAGGGGTAAGAAGTGGACTCCTGGAGTGGGGGGTGGGTGGGTGTTAGAGCTACAGGATCCACGTGAGAGCAGCCCTATGGCTGCTCCCTTTTGTAGCCTCTGCAGAGCTGGGAGGTGCACCTTCCACTGTGGCCAGGCCCAAGGCACCTTGCCTAAGTGCTCCAGGTCAGAGGAGGAGTAGATGATGAGCATTTTGTGCTGCAAGTTCACATTCACGCAAATGAATTTGACTGAAAATGATCAAGGATTATCAAATGCATATTTTTTTTCTAATACATAGCAGCCTAGTTCCTATCTAGGGCTGATGTTTACTGCCATGAAAGAAAATAACTTCGGAGTAAGTAAATCAAGTTTATTACAAAGAATAGTGTTCTCGAGGTACATAAGGAGAAGATGAATGCATTCAATAAAGGTGATGTCAAAGCGTATTTAAAATCCTTCCTCAATAAAGATGCAGGCAGAAATGCAACTTTAATTCATCCTTTCTCAGTGATGTTTCTTACTAATTTTAGCACAGCTGAGACTTTGTTGTCAATAGTTAAGTTGCCGAAGGGTTCTGTTTATCATTTAAATCTAGATGGATAAATGTAGGGGCTAAACACCGTTCTCAGATGAGTGATTCCCCAGAGAACCAAGGGAACTAATTTCTATAGATTATCTTTCTCACAATCATCAGAAACAATTTTCTGAGTTCTCACTGGGAAGTTTGGTGGGTAAAAGGAATATTGGAGATGCGCAGTCCTTCTCTCGATACAATTAATTGGAAACGGTACATCCAAACTGGCTAAATTCCAGTGCAGTCAGCAGCCATTGCTGCCTTATGATATTTTAATATCATTTAGAGTTTTCTAAAGTTTTATAGGAAAATTATTTAAAGATTATTGAAGTTGCTGTCAGAGTGCAAGTCAATCATCTCTGTTTCTTTTCTTTGAAGGCAACTGGATCCCAGATAGGAATGATTGTCAATTCCTTTACCAACATTGGGGTGGCCATGATCATTGCTTTCTACTTCAGCTGGAAACTGAGCTTAGTTATACTGTGTTTCCTGCCATTTTTGGCCTTATCTGGAGCTGTGCAAGCTAAAATGCTGACAGGATTTGCCTCTCAGGACAAGAAAGCACTGGAAGCTACTGGACGGGTAATGTTATTTAAAAACTAATTTAAATTTGCAGTCATGGGTAGTTGAAAAATCGGGCATTTGAGACCATCAGTAATTCAAATGTAATGAAACTGGCAATGTTTTGCAAATAAGTTGTAATATTTCAGCTTGTCAAACTGTTGAAACGCCATTGGGAACTCCCTAACTGCAAAAGCACTTGCTGCATGGAATGTGACTGACTTTGTTCAGAAGTTATTGGACCTAATTGGTAGACACAGATCTCGCAGCAGCCTGTTTCACATTTGTCGGGTTTTATTTAAATACCCATCTGCTGATGCCCTGGGATTACGCTGTCCTCAGAAAGCAGTGATACTTGGTCACTCAGTCACAACTGAGGATTCAGCACTGGATTTTAGAGAGAGCAAATTGTTCCTTCATTGGGCCCTACTAGCTTACAAACTTCTCCATCAATGTGTGCTGCTAGAGCACAGGCATAACTTTATTTTTATGTATGGATTTTAAGGGTCAAAATTATATCAATACTCATTTTTCAGCTAGTATATAAATCTTTTTTACTTTCTTTTTTTATTCAGATAAGCATGAACCCATTTTCTGTTCATTTGTAACAGGATTCATAGCACTTTCTCATAATACTTTAAATTTTGCTCCATGGTGAAAACACATCTGTGTGGGTATTAAACCAACCAGCATGGGACATGAGGAAGGAAAGAATGCATCCAGTGTTCAGTGACCCCTGGCTAAAGCCCTCCTCCTTCTTACTCTAACTCCAGTATCACTGTTAGCAGCATCCCATGCTCTGCGGGCTGCAAGACCGTGAGCTGCCTCACCTCAGAGGCTGAGGATAGGTTTATGTAGCTCACACGAAGCTGAGAACAGCTTTATGAAGTTTGCACTGGCTGAGCAGACTTCCTGTCTGTGTACCAAACAAGGAAAAGGTAGGGGCACAAGGGAAAGGAACGTCATTTTGTCATGAGTTCGATCCTATGCACAAAGAGGAGCAGGCTGGTCTGCTGCCTTTGAAACACTCAAACTCCATTTAATTTAGTTGTGGATCGCTCAGTTCTGGCACATGACCCAGAACCTGATACTTTTTAAACACACCTAGCTCACCTGTGCAGTAACTGAGCTGCATCAGAAATGCAGGGGATTTAGAAGACAGGCGACGTGAGGGTGACTACTTCAGGTTGTCCTGCTTAGTGTGATGCCTGAGCCTTCTCCCGCACTTTAGGCTGCCATATTTCTAGCATCAGAAACAGTGTGCTTTGCAGGCCCTCTCAAAGCCTCAGAGGTTTTCCTTCTGCAGAGCTACTTTAGCCCATCCTAAAATGACTCTTGCAGCACTCCCACTCCTCCTAATCTTTGTTCTTCCTACATTAAAGTCCTGCCCGCCAAACAGCTTACCCATTCCCACCTTCCACCCTGTCCCATCTGAACCCATCTGAGCTCTCAACCATCTTCAGCGTCCCCTTGAGCTTAACCTGTGCAGCAAACACACGGACTGCAGCCCTTTGCCCTGTTCAGCTCTGCATCTACTGGCTGTGTCTTTCCCCTTGCCTGCTGCAGCTAGCTCAGCTTGCCACCCTTTTTGACTTCTGAAGAAGCAAATCTTCAGCTCTCAATTCCCATTTCTGGGCGTGATTTAAAGCAACATGTTGTGACTGGGGCATAGAACTTTAAAAAAAAAAAAGAATCATGTTGACTCTCTACACATGAAGACTTCTGGAATTTTATTTATTTTTTTTTTTAAAATGCACAAAAGGTATTATGTGAATTAATATCACTTGACTTTGGTATCACTAATCAAATGAACACATTTGTGGAACACTGTTGAGTGCTGTTAGGAGCAATCTTCAATTCCAGAAAGCCAAGGAAGAATTAAGACCTGACCAATTACCCACATTCAGAATGTTTTAATTATTTACAAAACCTGATAAACCAAAATACTGTCTTGACAAGGAAATGTCACTAATGAGTCAAGGCATCAGCTTTTATTCAACAGAATGACCCCGGGGTGGGGATGGAAAGGGCGCTCAATGATTCAGCAGTTTTGGCAATGACATTATGTCTGGTGTTATTTTCTGGTTTATTTGCCAGCACTGCACCCAAATGTTAAACACTCCGAGTTCTTCCAGAGTGATTGCTCATCAGCCATGCTAAACACGGAATAGCACAGTCTGAGCAACCCAATTCACAGTACCTCCTTAGCCCCTCCTTCGCATTCTATGAGAATGCAAGAGATTTGACTCTTAAGTTTGGCCAGGAAAAAAAAAAAACCCAACCTTGAAATTGGATGGAACATTTTTAATGATTTATATTCAGATCTGTTCCTACACACTGAAAACATTCATACCAGACTATTGCTTCCCAAAGGAAAGCATCACACTATGAAGCTACTGTCCAAGTCCAGGAAAACTACAGTGTTTTAAACCACTTAATCAAATTACTTGAGATAAATAGGGTGAAATTAGGATCAAACAAACTGCCAATTTACTTCTATAGATGAAACTGTAGTGCTCTTTTTTGGGGACAGAAACCCAACTTCTGACTGGCAACAAAGCACAATAGACAGCCTACAATTAAAGCTTTGGAGAAGTTTCCATGGGGATTATCTCGTAATCTCCTGTGTTGCATTTTCCTATGTATGTAGGCAAGCATTTGCTTACTCTTTGCCTACATACAAGGTAAATCGTGTCACTGATGTTAGAGGAATCAGGGTGTCACCCTTTGTTTATATGTTCCATCTCATCAGGCTTTTTGGACCTAAGAGAAAGAGGGAGGGTGAGCAGCTGAGGAAAAGCAGTAAATTCAAGTAGTTTTGTTATGAAACGGAAGTTGGGGATAGCATCCCTTCTAACCCTTCCTCAGACTTGCTGTAAGTAAAACAAATAAAATAATTGAAATTATCATCTTGAATTAATAAATGGATGCAACCAAGGAAATAACAGTATTCCTAACCCCATTTTTGCTTTTGTGGATGTCCCATTTATTCCCATTATGTGAAATACGCCACAAGTGAGAGCACGTGCCCAACTTCCCAAGTGTGCTTACAGTAACTTAGCTCTAGTGGAGCAGACAGAGCATTGCTACTGAGGGCGTTGGTAAGTAATTGCTTGTAGGAAAGTTTCTCTTCAGGTTGGCTGATACTTGAGCCAGTCTATTGTACCTGAACCAGTTCATATATGGCAGTAGTGCCCTGCGTTCGTGGCAGAATCATGCATCTCTGAAAGAGCACAGTCTACTTTTCCAAGTAAAACTTAGGAGCTTCTACTCATTTTTTTTTCCCCCCTCCTCCAGATTTCCAGCGAAGCCCTCTCTAACATCAGGACTGAGAAAATGTTTATCAACAACTTTGAGAAGCACCTGAATATGCCCTATAGAGCTGCAATCAAAAAAGCACACGTTTACGGACTCTGCTTTGGCTTTGCCCAGAGCATCGTGTTCATTGCCAACGCCGTCTCTTACAGATATGGAGGGTTTCTAGTTGACACTGAAGGACTCCATTACAGCTTCGTGTTCAGGTGGGGGCCTGCCTGGAGCTACAAACAGGCTCCTCCCCGGAAGCGCTGGTCTTGGTGTAGTGTTCGGTTTCTCCATGGCTTCCCAAGAATGACTGTGTCCCCCTTCCCCACAGGGTGATCTCTGCTATTGTGACCAGCGGAACGGCTTTGGGAAGAGCTTCTTCCTATACCCCAAACTATGCCAAAGCCAAAACATCTGCTGCACGCTTTTTTCAACTGGTCGATCGGCTTCCTAAAATCAGTGTTTACAGCGAAAAAGGGGAAAAATGGGTAAGAGCGGAGATGAGTAATTTGTGATGTCATTCAGCTCAATATAAGCATTGAAGTTGTACTAGCAATTTGTAAGTCAATGAGGACCCCTGCTCTACACAAAGGTTATGCTGATGGCGTAACTGTTACTTGGCTTTGCTCTTTTGGAAGCAGCAAGCTCTGTACTAGACAGCAAGCGTGGCTATTAGGAGTCTGTCACTGTAAAACTCCTGTGAACTGGAGCAGGACCAGTTTGGGCGGAGTAGCATGTTTTTTCTTTCTGCTCTACAGTTCGCACATAAACCTGCCTATTGCCAGCATATAACAGAGGCTTCCATTCATGTCAAAATGTTGGAGGCGTTCATGAGGCAGCGAATCATCTCATTGAGTCAGACAAAATGAAAATGCTCAATTTTTGGTGAATTGAAGTCAGACCCAGAAAATTCGAATAGTTTATTTTTCATTTAACTTATTTTTTTCAGAATTAAGTTGAAATTATTAAAGTTGAAATAATTGTAATGAACTAAATAGAATAAGTATTTTGCTTCAAACCATGGAAAGAAAGAATCTTGATTCCCTTCAGCGTTTTGTAAAAGAGTTTTTGAAGAGTTCTGGGAAAACTGACCTGAATTCATGTATTGTTTTAAAGTTGCGAAGTTCAACTGATTTAATTTTTTTACCAAATCCAGTTTTTGCACTAATGTATTTGGACTGTCACCAAATTTACACTTACACGGTGTCTGCATTAAAATAAAAACCTTGCCCATTTGCAAGGCAATCCTATTTCCAGTTGATGCCTCTGACCAGTGCAGTACGGGGAAGTATAAGCAGAGCAACAGTGTTATGACTAACGGCTTCGTCTCTAGAACAGCTACTCCAGTATGGTTTTTATCCTTCTTTCTGGGCTAATTTCACAAGCATTAATGTCATATTTTAAATAAGAGATGCAAGAATGGAATTTGAGGAAGAGTTACTTTGTACTTTACAAGTCCGTTTTGAGCTTGAGCTCATGGTAGCATCTTTCTCTTTTTTTTTTTTTTTTTTTTTTTTTTTTTCTCCAGGATGATTTCAAGGGAAGCATTGAATTTCTCAACTGTAAATTCACATACCCTTCGCGACCTGATATTCAGGTCCTGAAAGGACTCACTGTAGCTGTTAAGCCTGGGCAGACTTTGGCATTTGTTGGAAGTAGTGGCTGCGGTAAGAGCACCAGCGTCCAGCTTCTGGAACGTTTCTATGACCCTGAGAAAGGAAGCGTGGTAAGCAAAGGAAATGTGGTTTGTGTGCTGTTGTCTTCAGGACAAGGACTCTTCTGAATGTGTCCTGCTGTGCAGCCCAGCAGCGGTGGCACGTACATAAGCAGCTGGGGGCTTCAGCTCCTTCTCCAACCAATGTGGACTGTTCAGACAATTCCCGAGTACCATCTCAGTTGTATTCAGGCACGATCAGAACACTGCGAGCCTCAGGTGTACCCTCATGCATTGCCTAGGCCACAGACATTCACCTGGGTAGCTCCTGTACGAAACAGCACATTGTGGGAGCACAAGCGAAAAATCAGGTCTGAACAGAGCAAGAGTCTGCAACATCCCTAGAAATACAGCTTCAACGTGCAGCTTCTTTGCAGGTTGACTTCCAGTCATTCAATTACTGATAGCTTAAAAAGCTTTTGTATCTTTCCCTCATGTAAATACTTAACCATCTAGTTTGAGTTCTCTTTCTTTGGAAGAAAAAAGTAAGTGTGGTGATCACTATGCCAGGAAGGCAACAAAGCACGTGCCTAACCTTAAGCCATTACTGGACTTAAGATGAAGCAAATGGTCTAGTGCTTGCCTGGATCACAGACCTTACCAGGAAACACATATGATGCACAAAGGAGTCAAATACAAGCAGATTCTTCATGTCATTTTATATCAGTTGTGTTTGCTTTTCAGTAATGTGGCTAAATCACTAGTTTGCTATGAACTGTTTGGGTTTTGCAGGCTGTTGTTTCTGGAATGATGTTTTGAGTTTTCTCCTGTTTTCTGGTAGTTAATAGATGGACATGACACCAAGAAAATAAACGTACAGTTTCTTAGATCAAAAATTGGAATAGTGTCCCAGGAGCCTGTGCTATTTGACTGCAGCATTGCTGAGAATATCAAATATGGCATTAACACCAAAGAAGTGATGATGGAAAAAGTCATAGAAGCGGCCCAGAAGGCGCAGCTGCATGATTTTGTCATGTCACTCCCTGATGTAAGTACCCGCGAGGCCTTGGCTGTGGAACTACAGAGAGGCTGCTCGGTGTTCATTGCAGCAGGTGTTGCTCCAAACCTGTACCTTTTATTTACTCTTACAGCTGTAACAGTAGGAGCAAAGTGGGTGTCATGACCATTTGTTATGTTACTGACAGTTGGATGTGACTTGCTGCTGAATTTTCACACAGTAGGCAAACATTTATAAAACTGAAACCAGCAGTTACGACTGTGAACTAGGAGAAAAGGGAAGATTTTTTTCAAAGCAGTGGACAAGAAAGAAGCAGCAGCAGAGTTCAGCAGTCAAAGGGTTACACTGAGTCAGGAAATACTAATCCTGTTCCCAGCTGTGGGAGATTTGTCTTGTGACTAGGCCATGATATTTTGACAAGTGTTTGAAGCTGGCTGTTTACGTGCACTGAAGTATTTAAATGCACTGAGATCACATAAATATACATCAGAAGAACATAAAAGGTATGGATACAGCTTAGGCACCCAAACAACACACTTGTCAGAAACCCCTTAAATCACTTTTAGCCTCTTCTCCCAAATCTATGGTAGGGGGGATTCTTTTGCCTCAGACAAATGAGCCATCATCTTGCTATCAAATTCTTCTTCCAGGCCCATCACTGTACTGCCTGGGCCGCTGGGCCCTGAGCACTGCAAAGCGTGGCTCAGAAACCTCTCCCCAAACCTGTATCGCTCCTGCACTATTCCTGCATTGCCGGGTTTTTCAAGGAGGAGGCAGCCATGACCAGCACTCTCTCCTCTCTCCTCCTGCCCTTCCTTCAGTCTGAGTACTGCCGTGTTTGCTTACACCTGAGCAAAACCTTCCTTTTGTACATTTTTCAGAAATATGAAACTAACGTTGGGGCTCAAGGATCCCAGCTGTCTCGTGGGCAAAAACAACGCATTGCTATAGCAAGGGCCATCATACGAGATCCTAAAATTTTATTACTGGATGAAGCAACATCTGCCTTAGACACAGAAAGTGAAAAGGTAAACGTGTGGTGATAAGCAATAAGGGACAGTTAATACAATGGCTTCCAATGCATGACGCCTCTTTCTGTTCTACAGCAACACCCTGACGTACCCCACTATGTGCCTGCAACATCACTCCACATCGTTAATTCAGCACTTACACCTTTAATGATCTTGAAAGATCCGGAAGGCACAGCTCTAAGAAGAGCAGCCAGCTACAAGGGCTCTTGGACTGCCAATGGGAGGCAGCACTTTTTCAGAAACTAATTCCCTGGGTTTCAAAGCATTCAGTGGGAATGTTCCATAAATAATAGTTTTCGCACATTAAACAGACAAACAAACAAGCAAAATATATTCAAGCATATGAATCATGAGCCTGAATATCCAATAAAAAAAAAGAGTGAGGGGCCTAAGAACTTGGGCAATAATTTGTGTGTCTTGGTTACGCTCAGAGATGAGAGAAATAGTGGAAATTTAAAAACATATCCAGGCTGAGCTGACATTCAACACGTCAGCTGAATAAAGGCCTGCCTTAATTTCTGCTGCTGTCTGTGTTCACCCATCCCTTCTTTGTGCTACTAATTAACCGAGTTCCCAACCCAGCTAAGCACACCAGTAACATAACCTTTGATTTAGCCTCGTAGCCACTTTTACAGGTGTTGCACAACACAGTTAATGAGTCTGAAGCAATCGGGTTTCTCCAGCGCTGAGCCCCAATTTGATTTGCATTTTTTCACTCTGATGCTTTTTCTGTTGCCTTTAGACTGTGCAGGCAGCGCTGGATAAGGCCAGAGAAGGGCGTACCTGCATCATCATTGCCCACCGCTTGTCCACGATCCAGAATGCCGACATCATTGCTGTGATGTCACAAGGACTCATCATTGAAAGGGGAACTCATGATGAACTGATGGCCATGGAAGGAGCTTATTATAAGCTTGTTACCACTGGAGCCCCAATTAGTTGAATTACTGTGAGTCTAAATTGGAAAGATTTCTTTTCTGTAAGCAAATACTCTGCGGTAGGGGTGTGTGTGTGTGTATGTTGGTACCCCATTGTGCTACAAAGTGCTCTACAATGTCGCGAGTTCTGTGGTGCCCTAAACGTACGTAGCTTTCTGCATCAAGCACGCTCGTCAGGTGCACGCAGGGGACTAAGCGCAGGCTGATGCCTTCAGGAAGTAGCTTAGCCCACTGCTAAGGAAAGCAAGCCTGAGAATGGGAAAGATCTTTGCTGGTGAGCTGGGGAATTGCCAGCACCTGCAGTCAGACTGGACAGTCCTGTCAAACCTCAATTAGCAATCAAGGAGACTCCACTCCGGTGTTCTGGAAACTGCCACTTGCCTAGGTAAGCTCTGTGAACAAACACCAATCCCAGGAATGATGCTGTATATCTGAAGGGATCAAATCTCTCCTAACGCTCAGCCTGCAGAGGATTGCAGCAGATACCCTCACCCCCCGCCTCCACCCTTCACACCCGCCCGGTGTGCCCGTGGGGTGCATCTGCACCAACGCATCTGCGCCTGAGCCTGACCTGATGGCGCCCCTGCACCAAAACCATTACCTACTCACAAAGAAGGCAGCTCCACAAAAGTAAGGAGAGCAACCAAGAGGAGGGACAGAAGCCGGTGAGGATCGTGTCCCCTACACTCACCACTCTGATTAAAGCTGTCAAATAGATTTTGAATAGAAATAAATGCTTTTGTTAAATCAATGCAAAATCCTACAATTAATCATCACAGTTATTTAAATCACTTCTATTGAGACGGTGATGGATAGTATGTTCTCTTTTTTTCAGAAGACAAGACAATGATGGGTATTTTTGCAGAAATCATATATTCAGTAAAGGTGGGAAAAAAATTAGCCATAATTAGCTCTTTGTTTATATTAAGCAGAGTTGGTAAATAGAGCAACACTTCATTCAGCAATGACAAAGGTCAGGAAGGCTCTTCTGACAGAAGCTTGTACCTGTAACAGTTTATTATACGGTCCACTGCATGTTTCTCTGAAATACGTTATTGGGTTTTGTCTGCAGGACAACAGGACTTCTTCCTTTAGCAACTGGGATCTTGCAGGCAATGCAGACAGACAGACAGTCTAAATTATAGTTTCAAAATTTACATCTTGATTTCAAATAATAGAGTATTAACTGGACAAGTCGTTCTCCATGTCCTAAAATCTGGAGCTGTGGGTGGGAGGGTTCACCCGCTTTGTAACAAACCATACCGTAATGGGGTTTCTTATAAAACTGCACAGCAGTACCAACTGCTGAAACTTGCACAGAGCTGTAAGGGAAAACTTTACTGGGCTACAGCCCTTCATTCCAGGCAGCAAAAAAAAAAAAAAAAAAAAAAAAATTTCAACTTTTGTACAGTTCCAGTAATAGAATTATTTCAACAGACCCTACTGAAGTCACATAGCTGACACTGAAATGTTGTTTTCCCAAGGAAGTCTGTATTTTAATCATTAACTGAAAATGAAAAAGGAAGCTGTGTTACTGGTCTTCTGCTTTAATCTTTTTAGTGTTTTTGAGTTTCAGGACAATAATCAGTTTGGGTGGCTCGGGATTGAAACTATCGACAGAGTGACTATCAATAACCTACTGACATACCTCTCTGATATTTCATTTATATTAGTATTTAAGGCCATGAAAAAATAACAACTCTTAAAAACAACAGTTACTGTGTGTACTTACTCTGTAATTCTTTTGCTTAAAGGACACCACTTTCGTGGCCCAAATTATACCAATAAATTGCATTTTTTACTGGCTCTTGTGCTTTAGCACTTCATCTCTTACCCTTCAGACAAGCACGAGTATCTCGCAGCAGGTAACGAGTATGTGTATGTTTTTGGGTCACATCTGTATCAAGGGCTGCTGTGCAGGACGGAGCTGCCGAAGGCCAATGCGACTGCCCCAGCCCCTGCCTGCAAAGGAGCCTGCCATCCTCTCGCAGGAGCACAGCGGTGTGGGCCCAGCTGGGTGGCACTACTACCGCTCT
>NW_009260022.1:2816322-2832359 GCF_000687185.1 Egretta garzetta | reverse complement strand
GCTCTTCATCATAACATCATCCTATTTTTAGGCAGCTAGTGAACACGGGGAGCTGCGTATTGGGCAGCATGCTTGTGTAACAAGGCACTCCCAGTGTACACAAACAGTTGCATTGGTCTTGCATGTTCTTGGGTGCCATCTCCTGCCGCTTTATACCTGTGTGCTGTTGACAAGCAGCTGATTCCAAAGCCCTTCAGAACCTGTCCAAAGGGATTAAAGTGCGAGTGGTGCTACACGGCGTGTCTGGGGCTGAGCAACATGCCTTGATGGGCTGCTTGCTGCAGAGCTGGGCTGGCCTTTCCTCTGCAGCTGCCCCACAGGTAAGAGCTCCCAGCCCTGGAACTTGGTGACAAGACCCCTGAGCAGACCCGAAGGAGTTTGCTTACGTCTTTCAGAGCCAGCCCTGAGTTGTTTGTCTTGACAGAAGCAGCTGACAATGCCGTTTGGTGTGTCCTGCTGTATGTTTCTCTGCACGGTCCGTGGGAGCTGCATTATCTGGTTTTCCAACCATCCTATTCCTCTGGATAAATATAACCATGATATTGCATTGAGATGGCACCTGAGTAACTGCTCTGCACATACAGCCCCTGCTCCAACTAGGCTACTCTGAGCAGGAGCAGCCTGTCTGGGGCCAGAGCCCTTCCATCAGGAAGGCATAACAGGGAATGGGGAGGACAAAAGCTGCCTATCAGCAAGAGTGTTGTGCTGTAAAGCCAAGTCTTGTCAGCTAGTTTGTATGAGGCATGAGGGACACTTCTACCTCATACAAAATCTGGCTGGTGAGAATCCTTCTGCAGACAGATGGAAGGACTTTTTTGGAATGGCATTATCCCACTTTGGGCATCTCTAAGTCAAGAATAAAAGATTAACTTTCTCCTGGGATCCCACTAGTGGGAGCAAGGGGATCAGCCAAGCATTTTCCACCCTCCTTATTACATAGGAAAAGCTTAATTTTTGAAGTCAAGGTAGTCTTAGTAGGCTCTGAAATAAGGACGCCTGTTTCAGATTTGCTACTGTAATTTGTACCATGTTCATTCCCAAGGGCCAGCTCAAGCTATTCACCTTGTTTTCCCAATTAAATAAGATCCTTTCCATTTCAATTATCCCACAACTAATTAGAAGTCTAGAAGCATTATCATGTTTACATCATCTAAGCCTAAGTCAGATCTCACACACACACAGCCCTCATTATCCATAGCACAGCTTTATGCTGCTTGTACACTAAGTATTATGAGATGGTATCAGCGAAATGTTGCTTAAAGATTGTGCACCGAAAGGCAATATGCAACAGTAGGTGCTAAATAATGAATAAAAAGGGGAAAGTAGCTGCCTTTGCCTATTTAGAGCATCCGTTTTATATAGCAACCACATATGTAACATACTAGGTACTTGTGTGCTTAGGTAAACCAAGGTGACAAGAATATAACCGTGCAATGACTTAGTCTGCAATCACATTTTCATGATTTACACAACTACGAACAGTGATTCAGGCGTGTGACTCGTGAAATGAGAGAATTAGACTAATTTACCTTTGCGTTACAGGAGCATGAACAACATTCATGGTGATACGCTGAGATAATTTCATTACTGACAACTTTCTTCATTTGTTGCTCTGTGTAGATGTACAGAACGCAAAGACTTGTTACACCGTATTTATGCATTTTCAAGATCAAAGGTGTAATCTGTATCATTCATGATTTATGTGACCACTTTCAAAAAGTAAAAACAACAAAAATCACAGTGATGCAAAAATACATCTGCAGAGTCTAATAGAAACAAACTTTTATTTTTTTTCTCACCTGGCTTAATCAGAAGCTGTTTTGCTCAGGAAGCTCAGTAAGTTAAATCTAAAGCCTTGTTTATAACCATGCTGGCCTTTTTCACAGTGCCTGGGTACAGCTGGCCAGTTGTAGGTGGTGTGATACTGTCACACCGCTATCTAGCAGTTTAACACATGGTATCTATATATAAAAAACTTAAATATTGCGTATCACTATATACAACTGAGGCTTGAAGCACCACCTAGCTGGAGATGGACAGAACTAAAAGACCACCACGTAGCTAAATAAAACTAGTTGATTATACTTTAAAACGTTGTTATGGCCCAGAGTATTGGGTCATTTCTAACCATACTGCAGTCTGGTTGCAATACTTCCAGGAATAAAATCAGCAATTAATATTTCGGAGCTGCCCAAGTCATTCTTGAACGTACTCATTTTGGAGGTACTGGTTACTTACCAAGAGCACATCAAAGGGGCAGTGGCATCCCCCTGGTTAAAATGAGTTCGCAACACTGCCTTTGCCGAGGGTTCTGGAACAGTTCATACCCATCCCCACATTGCTAACCATTTGGAAACTTTATCTAATTAAGTTTCTTTTCAGCTGTCCTCATTAATGAGTGGACACAGTATGGAACCAAGGCAACTACAGTCAGAGGCATAGCTGCACTCTTACAAAAAGAGAGAATGTAGAACAAATACTCAGTGTGAGTAGGTATCTTAAAGAAATTATACAGCTGCAGTGTAGCTAAAGAAGCAGCTATACACAATATGCGGAAACTTAGCTTGCAGCTATTTTTACCTTTGCAGCTCGTGAAGAACATCTCAGAATTAATGCCAACACCTAAGCCAAAGAGCGCACCTAAATTCCTCACCAGTCCGGCAAATGGAGTTGTGTCAATGTTTATCCAGTCTGGGTTGGCGCACCACTTCATGGCCTTGGGAACAGACCATAGCAAGTCAATATCAAGAAGCTTGAGGACTAGATAAAAGCCAAGGGCAAAGATGAAAAGAAACAAGTTTGTCTTGATGTACATTCTCAAGCTTGCTGTCTGAATAGCAGGGGTATGCTCAAATGCTTCTGCCACGAGAATGCCTGTGGATTAGAAACTCAGTGTTACAGGGAACAACACCCTCGTAGTTTGAAGCGGCACTTTTTACGGTGCCCCTGTAGAGTTTGACTTTTGAAGACAGAAGAATACATCTATGTATTTTTTATATGTACAAACACACATGTATATATACACATACACACAGACAATTTACCACTTCTGTCATACAGTAAAAAACCTTTTCACCCACTCAAAAACACTAATTCAGAAAAAAAAAAAAAGACATTAAAGACAAGCACTTCATGTTTTTGATATGAAGCCTGCCTTGGGCCTGACTGCATCTCCCGGATGACAACCTATCAAATATTAGATGTAAACTAAGCCATTCCTTTTCCCCAAGAGTCCACACCTCAAAGGCTGCCCCCAGCAATGCAGAGGTCAATACCAGTTCCCACACAGGCTTTGAGTGCTGAAGGAGAAGACACAGAACACCCTTACTCATGTTATCCTCGTTGTGAAAAGGGAGAGCTGGACTGCAAGCTGTTAGCCAGGGCTGCCCAGGCTGCCCTGCATCCAGGAAAGAGAATGGGAGCAGGCAGCCCCCGCCCAATGCTCCGGTCACCCTCCTTAAAATCAGATAGATACCAGAGAGATTGTTCATAGTTTGAACTCCCTAAATACCAATTTGAAACACATTTAAGTAACTCTGAAAAATGTACTTCAGCTTCATAAGTCACCCTGGGGAGCCTGCACTGCTAATTTGCCTTTTTCTCTGTTTTGCCCCAGGTGCCTGGCTCCCTGCTTGTCCGCACTGCACAGGTGCTGGTTTGTGCCTGCCCACCACTGGAAGCGAACCAAATAGCTTCCTCCTGAGGGGAAAGGTCAGGGCCATATAGGAGCAACTTCCCCGCTGATCCCTTCCACCCAGACAGCACAGATAAGATCAGCTGCAGCCTGTACAAACCAGACAGCACTAGTCAGTGGTGGTGGTGTGGACATAACGCAGTCAGCATCAACTGGCACCTAGACAAGGGCTCACTCCCTGTGTGAATTAATTACAAAGGCAGCAAATACATACTGCCTCGCAAATTTTACCTTTAGACTATCATCAAATCCTTGATCTTCCAGAGAGCGGAGAGCACCACTAGAGCTGCAAGCCGAGTAGCAATACTAAAAATCTCTTGCCTTTTCTCATACTTTTTTTTTTTTTTTCAGATTTGTTACATGCAAATGTAAGTTGAAAAGAAAATAAAACATAGCAGCATTACCAGCAAATACTCCAAGAATAACTTGATGAGGGAAATGTGTTGCTATGAATACTCTCGAGATGCACACACTGATCTGGATAATCCAAAAAACACTCCAGAGGAATGACCATGTCAGTCTAAGAGGGAAAAGGAAGATGCTTAAAAATTAAGGCAAGATATTTCGCCTAGTAATTTACACCAGGCCCCTTAGTGTCAGGCTCGTATTTTTACCAGAGGTTTACAAGTAGGGAAGTTTGGAATCAGATGATTGAAATCTGGAAGTCAGTACTAAACCATGAGCAAGAGTGGTTGCTCTTGTAGCCACATCTAGGGCTGCAGAAACAGACCCCAGTAATTTCAGGTCCAAGACACCACCGTGGTTTTAGTGATGAAAGTCGTCAATGGCAAGTTAAATTAGCACTAGTACCTTGAACGTATTTCTCATCATGAAGTCATACTTCAATGCAAAAGCTCAAGTATTTGGTGACAAATTTCACATCATATGGGAACAACCTCATCAGGCTCGGCAAGAACAGCCATCAGAGCAATTATAAGACTTCCCCACAGAGCTGAGTCACACAGTAACACACTGAACTTTGCTGACATTGTGCGCATTTGCTTTAAAATGGGCTAAGAAGGACTACCGTCAAAGCAGTAAATTTATGTACTAACCAAAAGATCCAACACGTAAAGACAACTAATAGAACTCAAAATTTCAACACTGAAGATGTGACACGACCTCTAATAGGAGCCAATTCAGAGATACTGTATGCAGTGACTGTAAGTTAATAAATACCAACCTATACAAATGGGTAAATCCTCTTAATATTATTTTTCTTCAGCAGAAGTAGATTATAATAAAGTTGGGGGGGGGAGTGGGGTTTTTTTGTTTGGTGGTTTTTTTTTTTATAAACTGGACAAACCAGACGATGAATATTTAGTTAAAATAATTCCATTAAAACATAGCATATATATAAAAAAATATCTGTATGAGTTAGAATAATGGAAACACACTGACCTGTGAAGGGTAACTGCTGATTTATCATTCTGTCTAACTGTGTAGCTAAGTGCTGCTGTGACCATTACATACCAGACGCAGGAAGATCCCATGGCATGTCCAGATGGGCTTCCTAGTAAAAACAAAAAGGAAATAATCAAGCTTAAAAATTATGACTGTAGCTTTTGTTGTACAGAAAATGCCTACTGGCAGTTACTCAGACACCTAATAATTTAAAAAGAAAATGGTTAATAAAGGCTGAAAGAATGCCAACTGCTTCTCACAAGTTAATTTTCTCAACATGAATTTTTCAGAACACTCACCTACATGCAATCCAGAATACTTGTCTGAAAGCAAAGAGGTAACAGCTTAACCATCTTATATTGCTGTGAGCTGGTATCTTGATTGGAAAGCACAGTATTTTTCCATTACTTAGTTTGGATTGTGTTTTAAAAAATAGAGCATCTAGGGCTCTCTTAGGGCTGTAGCATACAATGCAGAAGTTATATATGAGGGTCAGATGAGGTTTTGAATGGGCTACCTTGTAATTAAGGGGAGCAACGGAGATTTAGCTCTTTGTAACATTCTAAATTAAAGTACCAGCACGGTACTTTAGATGGCCTTTCCAAATCGCCCTTTATCTGCTTCTCCAATTACCATGGCGTTAGCAATTGTGATTGTGATCTGTGTCTCATTAGTAATATTACAGTCTAGGTAGTTCACATTTTAGGTAATTTTGTAATAAATTTTGAAATGTATCTGAAGTGTGATAGAACTGTGTCTTTATGCTCTACTTTGATTTATTTTATAAATTTCAAGGTGGTGTACAATGTTCGCTAGCTTGGAGACAGATTAGCAGTGGAACTGGCACCTGAAACGATGCTGTAACATATTGGACTAATTGCTGTACCCATGGTAGTCTGTAACAGGGAACACACTCTCATGTAGCAATCAACAGTGATTTCTTTTTAGTCCAGGTATAATCTATATGTGTAATTTGTTTGAATTTAATGAATTTAATTTTACTGGAAATTATAGGAAGCCCCAGAGAAGTTCCTACAACCGTGAAAATCACCAAAACCCAAAGTATGCTGCCATGATGCAAGGGAAAAGATTCCTAAAATTACTCTGCCACTTCTTTTTCCTTGTTCTCTAGGTTTGCATTCAACAAGTTGAAGGAGGGAAGGAGAGAAAATTAGGTCATTGCAATCTGTCTATATCAGACTTTCACAGCTTGGCTTTCTGTGGAGGCAGAAGAGAAGTAAAAGGGATAGGGTTATTTCACTGGCAGAAGAAATCACTTTGGCTGAAGAATGTGTTATGAGCCAGTGCTATATAGTAGTTTGCAAAGCAAAAGACTATTTCAGTGAGGCAACAAAGCAGGAAGGACAAGCACAAAGATTTCTGGCTCCCTGCACTCATTTTCAGTATTCTGCTTGGCAGTATCTTTAGTAGTCACACTACCAACTCTGGTTAACTTCGTAACAGATGTACACGTCTAAACCTCACAACAGAACAAATGTCACTGATAAGGAAACCAGTGTTGTTTATCAGCATTGGGAAATCTTCTCTTTGTTGCCATCCAGGAAAATGTCATCTAGGAAAAATGTTTCATAGTTCATCTGCAAATTGCCTACTAGAAACAGCATAAACTCCACCTTAAGATTTATGTTCTTAAAACCTTACAAATACCAGAGAAAAGATGGCTGCAGGGTTTTAGTTCAGTTCATTCCAGAAGTACAAACCAAAATCAGATCCTAGATTGCTTGCCATGTAGTCATATAAAAAGTTCCCTCAGCTTTCCCTTTTGTTGAGCTGCAGAGTTTGGGGTTCAGACTATCCTAGCAATATTTGGATATGTCCTTTGCATGTCTCTGGCTGCTTCTCTAATCTTTTCATATGAATTGCATATTTTCAAAGTGTGTGAAGTACCATGTAAGCTCATACAGTGCCTGTGCGCATCTAACAGTTGCACTGACTGCAACAGGTGAGTGACAGATATTGTCAATGGTCAAGAGCAAATCTGGAGGTGGGAGAAAATGTGGTCATTATAAATGGAAAGAAGGAATCGATATGAACGCGATACCCACTAAGACAGAAATAGGAATGCCTTGTTACTTCAGGAAGAAAGTAACAAAAAGGAAGGCCTTCTGGTTCAATGCATCAAAATGAAACACTGGTTCCTTAGCTAGGGTGTGGAATTACATGGTGCTGAATGGGCTCAGTTCTGAAGTCTTTTGTAAAGACCAGAAAGACCTTAATACTTTGGGTTAAGTCCCAAATGAATTAACTTGAAATTGACTGCAGGTCACGTATAGACCAGGCATTATTAAACCCTGCCTCACACAAGGGCTTAAGCTTCTTGTTCAAAATTACAATGGGATATAATGCAGGATATTGTTAACAAAATACAGCTCTGCAAACCACTTAAAAGCTTGCAGTGGCATTGACAAGGCGCAAAGCACATTCATTTCCACAGTCGGGATTTTTGTGTACAATGAATTAAACTAAATTCAGTCAGTTAGCTCCAAGCAAGTTTACCTTATTTCACATATTAGGGTTGCATAAGCTCATTCAGCTTCAGCAGTATTGCATGTGAGTTCCCCAGAGAAGGCAATGAGATGTAAAAAAGTGAAAATACATTGGAAAAGTACAGTTTTTTAAGGAATTTTTTTTCCCCATATATTTGTACACGTCCACACACACATCAGTTGTTGATACTATTGTTATTTACACTGAACCACCTACTAGTTTTTGTGGTTTGAATAATTCTTTCAATACTGCACAAGCCGTCAAACCCAACAGCCTCCTGCTCTGTTTTGGAACACTCTTAAACGATGTGGAATTTCTCTCCCCAGGATGATGTCATTGGCACTGCCACTGTTCCTAAAAGTGACCTCACAAAGCAGGTATATTACTCTTTCTGAACCTGTGACACAAGTTTTGTGAAAATTCCTTCCCAATACGCTGGTTCATTCTGGTAGGAGGTATTTTTAAAGCAATCCCCCTCCCTTGCACTGTTTAAAGGCAATGAAGTAAACATTCTTGTCATACAGCAATCAAATACCTATCACATTTTATTTCTTCCTTTTTCTCTTCCTGTGTTTTGGTGCTATTATTTTAGACATGAGCTCTGAAATTTGTATATCATGTAAGATCTTCATAAGTCACATCCTCTCCCCCCAAAAAGCCTCTATCTCTATTAAATGTACCAATGTAATCTCCAACATTTCTTACCTGGTCCAGTTTCACATGTTATAGGAAACTGTTCAAGGCATGGGCTTGACTGATTGGGATAAATCATTGTTTCTTGCACCCACCAGTATGGGCGATGGCCAAATAAAATCCTGACAAAAAAATAAAATAAAATGAAGCAGAAATGCAATAAAAATATTTTTATGTAAGAATGCCTCAGCAAAGCACGATAAATAATCTTACAAGGAATATGAAGAGCTATATTGCCAAAACTATTCTATAATAGTTCTATAGGTACTTCTTTTCTTATCAAAATGTCATTTCAAACATATCTTAAATATCGTCATTGTGAATTCCTGGTTTATAATTACAGGGGAAAATCTACTAGTACATTATTCACAGAAAGTTTTCTAAACTTGAGGCACATATAGTAACCACCATTAAAAATACCAAATTTTAAAATAAATCCAACTTCTTACCATTTAAATATGAGGTTGAACCAATCACCAATGACTGCCACCCATATCATTTTAGTACCAACCACTTGGTTGAGCTGAAACCAAAGAGGAAAATAAATTGAGAATATATTCCGGGGATCTCCAACATGTGACATAAAATTAAGGAAATCCTGGTAAGCCCTGTAGTCCCTCTGTAAATGCTGAATGATAAGCACGCCATTTCTATGAAGGAGATCCATCTTAATGGATTAAACTGTACTTGTAATGTAGTAAAGTTCCTTTAATCTTAAATTTCTAGTGATGGAGAATGAGAACCATGGAAGGGAGGTATTAAAAAGTGAGAGAAGGTGATTGACGTTGCCTTTATATTGTATCGGTGTGGTGTACCCAGCCATTCCTGGAACACGTGGCTCCAAATCTCCGGGAAAACACATGAGTCTGTTAGCACTGGAAAGCTTTTCTGTTTGCAAATTTTAATTGGAGGAAACTAAGTGAAGTACATGCTGAGCAGCAGCAAATTGTGGAGAAAGTTTTGTGGAAACACAATGCGTGACTTACGCAATCCTTTGTATGAACAGTTGGAACATGTTTGCTTGAATTTTTTCACAGTCCATTTCTCTGCAGGATGGACATTAGTAATGTGTATAGTTCATTAAGTGTTGCCTGTATAAAGGATACAAAGACTACACAAATAATTGGTCTTTGCAGAACTGTCATTAGAGCTGTACATTTCACTTTGAAACAGAATTTGGCTACCATGCTGCATCTAATACTTTGCACAACACATTTTCAGTCACAGAAAATACAACCAGCATCCGTACATCAACAATGCTGTTGAGCTCTAGATTCATTTTTAAAGAAGCAATATTCTCAAAGCACTGAGAAACAATTGTTTCCTTCATATAAGAGGCCGTGTTAATCCAGGACGCAATGCAGATTAATTTTGCCTCTGAGTCATCTCATTCAGTATCGCCATTCTCATATATTGCTTACATGATGCAAGCCCTACACACCTCTGCCAGAAGGAGCTGAAGCCGGGCCTGCTGTGGTCCCCTTCTTGCTGCCCAGCCTAGCAGAAATGAGACCTGCTTTGCAAACCAAAGCAAGTTGGGAGCAGATGATTATGAGTATTTATTTCCCTGAAGTATTCCCAATTGGAACAGTTGGGTTCTCCAGGGTGAATAGCCAAGAGCAAACTGAGATTCTGCCAGATAGTAGGATTTTAAGAATATACAGCAAATAATGTATTAGCAATCAGATTTATCAATATTAGTACAAATAACTGTAGCATAGGAAAAGATCATGCCCATTTGAGAGGTAGCTACATGACAAACTTTTTTCCACAAGAGATTAAATGGATACCATCATCTGATATCATCAGAGCAGCAAGAGGATAACCAGTTCTTTATCAGGCTCTCCTATTCATATCTTCTATTAAAGATTATCTGTGTATCTGAAACAAAATCAGAAAACAAAAGCACCTGAATATATGCACTGCGCACTTCCCTACTGCTTTCTCCATGGCATTTAAAACTAAACTAATGAAGCTGTGGAGACAAAGATGTGAACTACTTAACTGGTTTTGCTGAAGACACTTAACGGCTTACAAGGCTTTATGATGCGTGGTCAGGGAAGTCACATGGAAACACTGGGTAGAGTCAACAAATAAGGCATGACAATTAAACGGACTCAGAAGACCTCACTTCCTCACACAATCTCACATTTACTTGAGCTACTCACATTTACTTTAGCTATTAATAGTCTGTTTTTAGAAACTTTTTAGCAGATTTAAATCCTACATGTTTGCTACCACTTGCATTGAGTCATGTAGAAAGCCTTAAAAACAGATTTAAAATTTTACGCACTGCTTCTGAATAACTACTGTAATATTTTTCTGTACGTTGACTAAATTATTCACTTCAATTGGTATCACCTGATTTCAAGGAAAATCCTTCCAAACCCAAAATTTCAGGATATTTCAACAATAAATATTTCCTAGCTTTTTAGCTGCAAATATCTGGGGAGGTTTGTTTCTTGCTAAGCTGTATAGTTTATACATTTTCAGGGTGTCCAGCAAGGGAAATGTCATATAAATGAGCTGATGGAACTTATTTTCGCTCTCCCAGTTCTTTCCCAAGAACTTACTTGTTTAGAAACATCTCTCTCAAATAACTTTTTATACCTTATTACTAGAGAAAATGTCCTTTTGCTACATTTTTTTTTGCTGCAAAAGTATCTCTCCTTTAAAGAAAAGTGGGACTTACAATAACAACAACAATAAAAATCACTCTTTTATACAAGTCTGGGTTTAGTATGCAAAAACGTAGAGAATCTGGGGTTCTATTCTGTTTCTTCAGTCTAGTTTATAAAGCTTTAAACATGAGTGTAAATGTCAAGTCAGTTGCTAGGTCAGTAACAGACATGTTGCTTCTAGTACTTAGTTAAAACAGCAACTGTAATGAGGTTAAATCTAAATAACTATTGTTTTATTAGGAAAAATATTCTGCAATTAGTAAGTTTCCATCAAGATACAATTTAATGTCCTCAGGAGAGTCTACCAAGTAATAAAATAGATCACCTTCCAGTCCCTCTTTAATGCCACTATTGTTATTCAGTAGTATCAGAAAAATTACCTCTGATGCAGGATGTGCATGACCACTGCAGTAACTTCTTGCATGTTTGTTTTATTTATAAATATCAACCCACCCATCCATGTTTCCCACTGGGACAGTGCTGCATCTGCTCACGCTGAACTCTTCTCCAGACAGAACCACTTGGGCACACCTTGGTTCTCCAGAAACTTGGTTAATATAACACTTGAAGGTAGGGCTTGGCAACGTTTCAGTAAAGTATCTTTTACTATAAATGCTAAAGGCCTCCTGATACTAATTTTCATTTTAAAGATTTTGCTGCTGATTCATATGCTAATTATCTCTCTGCTTAGATAGATAGAAAGATAAGCACCTTAGCCATCATGAAGACTAACAGCAAACATAAATAAGCTTTGATTTTCTCCTACGTTCTTTCTGTTTCAGAAGCCCCTACATCCACATCTCAGACATACTAGAAGAGTCACGTTTAAAAAAAACCCAAACAACAAATCCACAGCCTACAAAACAGAAAGCAGGAAGTTTTTGAAGGTAAGCAGGTTTCTGAGAGAGAGGCAGTTCAGGATGTTCTCATTGTGCCTGGAAGCGCTCATAATCCTGCTTCATCCAAGAGGCAATCAACAGCTGACATGTGAGTGAGTCATCTCTTGTCCTGCCTGTGATATTTGGCAATGATAACAGCCTGAGACACTAGACTTTCCTAGCTCCAGTAACCAGCAGAGAAAAGATGGAGAAACATGTCTTGAAATACTTTATTTAATAACTCGTTTAAACTAACAAACGAGAAATACTTCCTCAGCTTTTTTCCCCTTCCTTTCTATGCAAAGCACTCCAAAATGCTGCTGTCATGCGCTTAGTATTTCAAAGTCACTTGAGGTAATATATGAAATGAAACTATTTGCTGTATTTCAGTACATGGAATTGGGAGGAAAACTAGTGATCTGTACAAAATGGTCAGAATGTGGATGCAATTAAGTTTTTAAATCGAAGCTTTATCTTGTTTTGGTATTATAGAACCAAGGTTTGGCCTTCACATGATCAAATGAGTTCTTAGTGCAAAGCAAACCCCTTTAAAATGCTTTCTGTTCATATAAAGAATTTTTAATGTATCGATATTTTCTTGATTTATTTTATTTTCCAAGGCATACAAAACCAGACGCTATCAAAAACTTTATATATTCTTGGTAATAATGCAGAAAGAAGAATCATGTTGATGGTCCACTGAAGGGCGGATAAAATGTTTACAGCTACTTTACACCTACATATGAGAGCAAATATTACCTAACAGTTATCAGATGTTGTTAAGCAAATGTTTGCAAGGGAAGGAAAAGCCATCAAAGCAAACATGTTCTAAAACACTGTTAATGGAGGCCTATGTACTGGGCCTAACCTTCTGGTACATTATGCTTAGTTAATTGAACAATAACATTAATTTCCACATCAGTGTTTTCATTGGCACTGGACCAGTGTCACAGAGGTACACTAAAACTAACCCAAAGAACAAGCTCAGACAACTTTATTTCATAAAATGGCCATAACTGCACAAGAAAAACCAATGAGAAACAGGGGTAAACTTGAGATTGATCAACACTCCGGTAACATTTAACACGTAACAGGTTTGAGGTGTCAATCTTGTGTTACTACACATCACTACACACCAGAATGATGATGCAAAGTACGCACATGCACACACACACACACACACTCACAAAGGGGAAACTCTCTCCCTCTCACGGGTACCCAGAGGTATAACAGCTTGCCTGGGGCAGGGCGAGGGCTCACTCAAGGATATCTCCAGAAGAAATCACTCACCCAAAGGAGGTGAGGGCACTCAATCCCGGGAATTTTTCTCAGGCAGTGTCCCAACCCAAAGGGAGAGGCTTCGAACACAGGCAGCCCTAGTTAAGTTCAGGCTTTTCAGGACTGGGCTGACCAGCAGAGGTTTAGCAAATGCTAACATGAGCTAGTCGCTTTCTCTTGGTTCTGCCACCTTATTAATCTAATCTTTCCTAGTTACTACACTGTCATTATTCCTTGCTATAAAGTTAACTATGCACATACAGGAAACTAACAAACCTTGTGTTTGCAATACAAGAGTAACTGCCAGACCTCAATACTTTTTATTTTCGTGTGTGTTTGTATGTGTAATGGTGTGAACAATATGAGCAATGCATGGAATACAATTCTGGCATGTTAATAAAAAAGTCATATCTAAGGAATTCTAGTTGTTATAATTTAAGTATGAAGAGCTACTTTTTGGAAATTGCAAGCAATCTAGCATTTAACAGTGAATAAAAATCCTTCAAGTTCCATAAACTGCAAGCAGAAGCAGAGTCAGGACCCATAAGGGCAACAACCTCCACTGCATTCTTTTTCTTCACTTTCCAGTAAGATCACTGCCTCATTTATTGCCATTCTCTAATCCCTGAAACTAGCCCCATGCCAACCATAGCCCAGTGAGGTTAGAAACCTGCCAAGAGAAGTAGCTGAGTCTGTTTATTAGTACCATCTCTTCAATTTGTGTTCCCTCAGCAGTTTTCACCTAAGCTGCAATAGGTCTCTAACCCTGAACTATAGCTCTTAGCTACCCCTTAACCCAGCTCTGGAACAGCCTAGTTTGGACTTTGAGCCAGCAATAAAACAAAGCAACAGCTCTTCGTTGGTAATAGCTTGCCCTTCAGTTCGACTGCAGGTTAACTGTCATCCTGCTGCTGTCGTTGCACATCTTGGAACCTTAAGTTTAACCAAGTACCCTAGGGTTAGAAAGACACCCATGAAGAGCTGGCAAATGCAGAAAAGGAGCACCTGGTACAACTACATCATCTCCAGCAAGGCTCAGAGTTCTAGAAATAGAGTAAATTGCCATTGAAACTTTCTCCCCTCCATGACTACCCCTGTGGCTTGATATGACAGACATTTAGAAAAAAAAAATTTCAGAACAAGTATCTGGGCTACAGTTACAGTAAGGTTAGGTGCCAGCGTTTTTGACTATGGAGCCTCTTGAGGCAGACCTGTCAGAGGATTTAAGAAGCATATGACCTGTGCTGGTTTGGCTCATGAGGCTGCATTTGTTTGTGGTTGGTAGGAACTGTTTGAACAGAAAACTAGTACCTGCTAAAATCACCATGCTTGATTTAAACATGCCGCTGGTGAGATGATTGCAGAGAGAGTTCGTAGTGGTAAAGTAAGGTTGAGGAGACAGGTTATACTGTAAGCTCATGTCTCTAGAAAACTCTGAGAAAGGACTTCCAAATCAGTCAGAAAAAAGGTCAGTTAAGGTATGGATTGTGCTACTAAATGTCACAGGCTATACTTAGTCTTTGGCTGGTGAAAGTCTAGAACAAAGGAATAGGATTTACGAAATGTAGAAAAGCTGATGATAAAAAATACCTAACATTTCGGAGCTTAGTGCCAGCTACTGTGGGGTGAACCTCTTATCTATGTTAATGAAGGAATTAGAAGAGACCAGACTGAAGAACTTACTAAAAGATTACAGACTAGAATTCAGGATTTGTTTAGATTAGTTGAGCTTGTATTTGCTAAACTCTAGGGGCTGGGAAAATTGTGTATTCAGAAAGTTATGAGCTCAAATAACAAAGGCTAGTGATGTCAGGGGTGAGATTTAAACTTCATACTGGCAGCATTCACTCGGCTAGGTTTAAGGTCTGTTTGGAGAAAAAAAAGAGAGAAATGGTCCTAGTTAAAAAAAGGCATAAGCTATACACTTTGTAAAGCCCAAATTGGTATGTGGCTAGGTCATCATCCTTCAACCAGCCCAACTTCATTACATTTAAGTCTGAAGCAGATATGAGACAGAGACCTAGTGATTAGTTTTAGGACTAATGCTGAGAAAACTGAAAACTGAAGAAGTCTGACTCAAAAGAGACTGAAATACAGTTGGCAGAAGTGCTACCCACCGGCAGTAACAGTTTATACAAGACTAATGCAACTAGTAGCTAACAGTCTCATCTCAGACTTCGCTTTGGGTCCAGTGGGGAGGAAATGTAATTAATGGTTTCAGACAGCAATCCTCAAAGCTTTACTAAATTTATTATTCTGGGATCATCCAACTAGCACTGAAGTAAATTTAAGGCAGGAGAAACTCATTAGCTATGGTCACAAAATGATATGTATCTTCCATGATAAACTGAAGAAGGCTGGTACCTGGGATCACAAACTAGTGCTTATCCAGAGCCAAAAGGGAATATATCCAACTAGAGAAAAATTAGGTGCAGTTTTGTAAGGAGGATGTTCACAATGACAGAGGCTTATGACAAGCGTGTGACTTGGGCACCGGCAGGGCTGCTGTATTGTGTATTTGTTCATAGCAAAAAGGACTGCAGTTACCTCTGCATGTCAGTCTCCTATCATAAAGATCTACCTTCATGATTACAGGTAAATTTTTACGATTTACCTATCATGAAGATAGGTAAATAGCTCTGCACTCATCAGAGAATTCAGGTTTGGGGGATTAAAAGGCGTTTCAGAGTGTCACAAAACTTACGAGTAGGCTACTCTAAGTATGTTCCGTGAATAAACTATACACTGGAAGCAAGTTCTAGCTTCAGAGGAGCGTAAAGGAGCTAGCCTGCTCCACAGCTCGAGCCTGGTTTCGTTCAGCACGGAACAGTAAACCGCACAAATCGCGCCAGCCTCTTCACCGCGGCCCACTCGGCCCCCGCCTCTCTCCACGCCGCCGCC
>NW_009260022.1:2776583-2815672 GCF_000687185.1 Egretta garzetta | reverse complement strand
CGAGCGCAGCGTAGCGCGGGGCAGGGCCTCCTCCCGACGTAGATAACCCATGGAGTCGCAAAAGAAACGTAGCTTCCGCTGTTACTGCTTCTTGTAGTAATAGTGACGACGAAAAACACTTAGGGGGAGAGGTTTTAACGAGCCAAGCGGCTAAAAACTGCCCCGAAGGTTTGTCCTGTGAGTTACAACTGCTGT
Organism: Egretta garzetta; assembly: GCF_000687185.1. NCBI lineage: Eukaryota > Metazoa > Chordata > Aves > Pelecaniformes > Ardeidae > Egretta > Egretta garzetta. The sequence continues at coordinate 2,815,477 of NW_009260022.1, read as the reverse complement.
GACTGTCTTGTGTGTCTTTTGTGTGTCTTGACATTGTATTCGCTTATGTGTTTGTTGCAGCACTATGGCTAATATAAAGACAGAAGATGAAATAGTCCTCTTTGAAAGAGAAATGAAAGAGTTTTGGACCCAGTTAAAAAGCATTTATGGCACTGAACAGATGAATCAGACTTTAGCACTGAGAGATTCTTGCAAGGAGTCCATAAAAGTGCTTTCAGGTAAAAAGGCTCTATGTTCCTGTTACTTTTTCCAAGTTATCATCAAACTTCTGATAATTGAAACAACTTTCTGTTACAGAGAAATGGTCCAGGAAGCTGAAAGAAGGGGACCTGATGATTAATAAAACTCGGGAGTATAGCAATGGTACAGTATGGTGTTTTATTTATTGCTTCCAACATTTCTAAAATTAACTTAATACAGCTGAATAGTATGTTTAACTTCCCATTTTACAAGGTAAATAACAACATCAGAATGAAGATGGAATTAAAATTAAACATATTTGGCTGGTTACAGGATGTAAATTGCAAGTCAAAAGCAATTTGTTGGAAAACTTCACTGATGATGCAAAAAACCAAAGATCGGGTAAGAGTTTTCTGCATAGTGGTTTTGGTGCTTAAGTGTTTAAAACAACAAAGTACCAGAACTTGCTGACAGTGATAGGAAAAGTAAATTAAATTGCTTAGTGAAGTTAAATATTGTGAGGTTACTAATACTTTTTCCATATTAGTAATAGAATACAGTCAGCCTAGCAGTCTAGGAGTCTCTGAACTTTGTAGGTAAACTTCAGAATATCAGGTAAAAATAATTGCAACTCAAATATCAGTCACTGTTTCCATTCCTTGCTTTCTGACTAATTTTTTGTCTGGACAGGATCTGCCATCCTCCTGTTTTGAGGATGTATATAGTTCTGGCACCAGAAACAAATTGCATCTGACTGAAGTATGAGAGGAGCTCCCTACTTAGTAGCTTCTCTTTTGAATAACTTTCACTTTAAGCTTTTTATTTGATGCTGTAGTTATGCTGACTTTTCAGCTGAGACAATTTCACTAGATTTTATTCAAATGAGTCATCTTAAACTACACAGGTAAGTGTAATCAACTGTATGAATTCATATTTTCTTGCCTCGTTTCAGAGATTCTCCAGCAGACCCAACGCATATCAGAAAATCAAGAGCATTTGACAGAAATAAAATCTAACTTAAATCAAGAAGAAGAGCAAGTGAAGGACTTGACTGACAGCATCCAAGAGCTTAAAGAAGAGTTGATGAAGAAAAAGGAAAGTAAGTAAGCAAAGGATAGTAAGTAGATTTTCTTAATTAGAGGAGGAATTGTTTTCAACACTTGCTTTTGATGGGCTTTTGCACTGTTCTATGTTTTTTTTATGTGCTTGTTTTACCTTTACTTTGATATTTATGGTGGCTTCTAAAATTCTAGTTATATCTTCTAAAAAGAAAGCTGCGAAGGAGAGAGTGGAGCAACTGTGCAAGTCTAAAACAGTGTTTGAACAGCGGCTTGGACTGGAGATACGCAGAATTCACAGTAAGTTTCTGTAGTTCCCATGTGCAGTGATACAAAGTGGTTAATGTTGGATTGGGTAGTGAAGAACATAACTAGCTTACACAACGGAAGAGTAGCCCCAGCCCAGGTGTTACCGTTGTCTCAAATGGCAGAATATGGTATATGCTAAAATGCATTTGTCTTTCAAAGACACCAGGTTTGCTTAACTTGTAAGTATTCTAAGAATATTAAGTGAAACTGTAGCTTAATATTGTGATTTTTTTTTTTTTTTGGTCATCATTGTGACTCTCCAGCAGAGGTTAATGGTGTTAACTAATTCTGTTTGTGTTTGCTTTAGACGAACAATTACAGTTTATATTCAGACACATTGACCACAAAGATCCTGACAAGCCGTATGTGTTTACCCTTTCCATAAACGAGCAGGGAGATTATGAAGGTATGTGAATACTGAATAATTAAGAGGACAGAATCTGATGCCCCTATTTGAAAAAGGGGGAGGGGAGTAAAGTACAGTTTAGTTGTAACCTTTATCTTCCAATTTCTGAATGAATAATCTTGCAATGGTAATATGTTTTTAAATGAAGTTTCTCTTGTTAACTTATATGAAAATACAACTGCTTATCTTTGCTCCCTTCCATTTGTGGAGTTGCTGTTTACTTTGTCCTGAGCAAAGCAGGAGAGAAAAGAGCTATACAGGCACAGATAAATGCTTCAGTTTGTAGTTTGTTGCTTCTTCCCTTTATGCTAGAGTGAGTGTTTATGCTGACAGGCGTATTCCGACCTGTCTGTCAAGCCTAGAGGGCAGAAAAAATTAGGTTCTCCACATAGTGGGGGACCCTTGGAGTTGTGTGACATAGATTAAAACTTGAAATCCAGCATTCCCCTTCTGCAAGGGTACAACCTTTCAGACCTTAAAGCCGTTCTTGCAATATGGATCTTACCTCAGTTATGAAGAACAGCAGTGGTAGTTTGAGTACCATGCTGAGTAGCTTCTAGGCGTATGCTACTGTTGCTCTGCTACACCTCTAGGTACAGATTTCTGTTTTACTAATTCACATCTAAAATGTGCTGAAGTGAAAAGTTTATCACCTGCAGGGCTACATCAGTTTTCAGTCTGCCTGCCTGCAGAGCGACAGAAATGGTTAGGAATGTATTTCAGTTTTTGAGCAGGCTATGGATTACTGGAAACTACTGTAACAATTCAGGAGCACAGCACTGAGCAGGAGGTCTGGAAATAATTGAAAAAAAAAATAATGTTGTGTTCTTTGAGGCTTTGTCTTTGCTGAAAGAAACTTGTTTAATAGGTTCCTCAAAAATAATACTGGATTAAGCTAAAACATACAAAGATAACAAACTACATTTGTATTTCATAAACATGGAAAAACAGTAATACTTTTTTTTTATAATGGTCTAATCTTTTGGAAATTTGTGTCATTTTAGTGACTTCCTGTACTCCTCCCCTGGACTGTATAGCAGAGTTCCAGCTCAAAGTGAGAGAAACAAACAATTTTTCTGCATTTGTTGCCAACATCAGAAAAGCTTTCACTGCTTTATCTTACAAGCAGTCTGCATAAAAATAGCTTATACCTCCCTTCTAGCTGTAGAGTGCTTTTTTCCTTTCCTTCCTGTATTGTGGAAGTCTGTATTTTATCCATGTGAAATAAAGAAAAATAATGAAAACAGTATTTTAGTCCAGCTGTCATCTAGATAAATTTTGGGTGATTCGTTGAACAACAGTATAATCAACTGCTTCCTTAATGGAATGTCACATGTAAATACACATGTAAATTTTGATCCTGTATCGAGTTGCTTAATGAGGTGATGATCTCTAGCTATCCCAGGAAGATGTTCAAAAGAAAGCATGTTCTGTAATTAGCGTCTCTTTCCTGAAAGCATAGGAGTGTCTTTCAGGTTTGTATGTTGTTGGAATAGGCCTGAAACCCACCGAAGTAATGCACTGGAGCTTAGCAATGGCTTCAGTTACATGAATCACAGGTCACTATCTTAATTTTTACCCTGTCTTGCACTCTCCAGTGTTATGTCATTTTCATACACATAAATAGTTTTTCTTTTGGTCTGTTAAACTATGTATTTTACTGCCTGTTTCAGATTTTTGTCTGGATGTCTATTTCTTTTTCACTAACAAAACCATTTCATGTGCGTTGCTGTTCCTCAATAAAGCTCTTAATAGGAGCAAGTGGGCACTTCGTATGGGTTTGATCAGAAATCCTAGAGACCTGAAGTAGAACCCTGCTGTAGCCCAGAGGTTCTGGGCTCCCACAACACCCAGCTGGGCAGAAAAGCTGGCTTGAAACTTGGAACCGCAGTGGTGAATGAGTAACACTGATAAGATTACCAGCCTTAGTGTTTAATGGGGTGTGTTTTAGAACAGGCTAGTCATTTTGCTTTATTACATAAAGCATGTTGCAGTGAAGGACTATTTGTCACTGTCATTGGAAATCTGAAGACATGGCAAGGCCTGAAGTATAATGTATTAAAATATGAAATACACAGATTTAGCAGTAACTAACTATTTTGCAGCTTATCAAGATTGCTATTACTGTCACAGCACTCAGCTTTGATTAAAACTTTTTCTATCTATCTTATTTGTAAAGGCTTTTCCTTTTCATGGAATATTTAAATGAACAGCTACAACAAGAAGGAAAACTGATAATGTAACACAGTTCAAATAAAATCTTACTAAATTCAGTCCTGGAAATTCTAGTGAAGTAGAAGACCACTTGAATTGAAAACTAATGCTGATCCCTGTCAAACCACAAGTATCTAAGTACATAAAAAATGAAATTGTGTGTAAAGAGTAAAGATGGATATCCAACACTCTGAAAACCCTGTGAAAAAGTATTTAGAATTCTGGCATTTCTTAAGTAATGAAAATAACGCTTTAAAATACCTTTTTGAAGAATGTTCCAAATTGTTTTTCAATAAAAGCAAAACTTGAGACTATTTTCTGTGAAGTGAAAATTCTTCATTTAAAATAAGCCCCTGTCTCAAAGCACCTGTAAACAGAGGTCCCTCTCTCTCCTGTGAGATGCTAGTGCAGTTAACTACTTTAAATTTACACAGCACATACATACATACCTACATCAGCATTTCACTTTTTATCAGGAGTGGACTTTTAGAGTGAATCTCCTGATCCTTACCGCTTTGGTTCACATCTCAATTGCAAACTGTTCCTTTTGGAAGGCAACCAAACTGGCAGACACGTGTGTAATGTGTTCCCGTTCATCGTTAGTGTTACATAGGCTGCAGGATGGACCAGAGGGTGATCCAAACCAGCACTGGGTGCAGATGTTGGTCTTGCCATTTACTAATGTAACTATAGCAGCACTCCCTGCTCTTGTCCCAACCTATAATCTTATGTTTGGGCAAAAAAAGTACATAATCCTGGCCATTTAGGCATGTTTAAATCTGGTGATGCTGACATGACGCTCTTACTCCAGTTGAAAATATTGCCCAGTCTGATGTGAACTGTATTTTAAATCACCTGTTTTTTCTAAACAGTACAACTTGCTGGGTACAGCACAGGTTGTGCACTCTTATGTGTCTTCTATGAGACAGCTGAAGTGCATCTTCACAAAAACCAGTAACCCATGTTTGCACATGTTAGCTCCAAAAAGAGATAACCTTCCATTTCTTCTTCCCTATAGGGCACAATTTGCTGTTTTCTAAATAACGCATCGTTTTCCTTGATGTGCCCTACCTATTGATTTATTTTTTTTTGTCCTACAGCCAGCTATACACAAAACAAGAGCAGTAAGCACGGTAAAGGTCCCAACTGATTACAGTTTTAGAACAGAATGTAAGCAGAGATTACTAAGCATTTCTATAATGACATCTCAAATGAAATACATCGTCAGTATCTGCCCTGTCCATAAACCCCATGTACTCTCTGAGAATTTTGTAGCCGACAATGGGACAAAGAGAGGCGTAGGCTGGGAGATTGCCTTCAAGTACTGGGTCTTGTTGTTCATTAGCAGATTTTGCTTCCTTTTCAACCATGCTAACAGGAATATTTAAATACCTATTTCTTTCTATTAGTTGCTTCTACCACCAAAAGAATGCTGTAGGCACTCTTACGTAGGTCAATAGACTAGTCAGTAGTTAAAAAAAAAAAATGCATTTGGCCAGCTCTGCACTTCCCGCTTCTATCTTCTCTCCCAGGAGCTAGGACTGCTGTATTACCCCTCTGTTGGTATCTCCTCTTCCTTCCTCGTACAGAAGCCCTCGCCTTCCACCTTAGAAAGCCTAACCCTTCTGGCTCCTCACTAATGGCATCGCCCCCGTCTCCAGAATGAATGGATTCATTCTGAAGCATTCTCCTGCCCTTCTCCACCCGTCCATGCCAAGCAGCTCTTAGTTGCTCTGGAAAGTAAGAACTTCAGGGTGCTCAACCAAGTATTTTGCAGCTGTTGCACAGAAGCAAAAAGGCAGGCAGTATGCAGCCACCTCATTTCCATGTTTTCAAATGGAGCTGTTTGTTTATTCATTAAGGGTATACAGATCACTTAGATGCACTCTGTAGCACATCTGATTTGATCATCTTCATGGGAGAAAAAAAATTGAAACACACCCTGAGTAACAAAGACAAATGCTCAGACTTACTGCCATTTTCTTTTCACGTTCATCCCAGGCATGAGTAGTTGGTTTATTGCTTCTAACAAAATTACTTTGCCAAGATTGCTATGCACAGAACATAAAATATATGACAACCACTGCGCTTGAATTTACATTCCTAGGAAATATTTGCTAGAAAGATTACGTGCTTGGTTGTAAATGTTTGGTGCGTATGCCTAAAGCAAGAAATAAAGTTTGAAATGTTTATTGTGTCTAATTTAAACCTTTACAGCTCCTTTTGGAGTTTGAGTAACGAACCTGCTTATATTTGCCAAGGCAAATCAGATGATCTTACTTCCTCTAAAACAGAGCCAGGCCTTTGAAGAGCAGGTAAAAAGCTAGGAAAACCTAGACAATAGATTTGTTTCTTTGCTTATTATAATATGAAGCAAAACTGGCTTAGTGACACCCCTAAAACAGCCTTTAAGCACTCAGTGCTTAGAAAATTTCACACACATGGATCTGCGGCAATTTGGAATTTTCTGTTTGTTATGAAGCTGCATAATACAGCAATATCCAGTAATAGTAAGGACAACTAGGATAATACTATATACTGACCCAACAGATAGATAGAATTATTGGGACGCCGGTATACTGGATAGCATACAAATACAGACTGAAATGCCCCAAAGAGCATATGGGAAAGCTTTTGAGCTCAAAAGCAATATGCAGCTTAGGGGACGATGAACCACCATCAACCACCCCCCTCCAGTTCGTGCCAGTACTCCAACTGTTAGCAGGATCAGGTTTATCTTATGGCAGACATACATTTTAGTGAAGGTCAGTAAAGGCTTTTCTTTTTTCATAGATCAGTTTTGCCCAACCCTGAACGTTGCTTTCCTTTTCAAACTGCTGACCTGTACTTAGCTACCAAGCCTGAAATGTGTGGAATATGAACTAATGCTAACCATACAGAAAACTGCTGATGTACTGGTGCTCAGCATCTCATCCATTTTATCTCATAATGTAAAAAATCTGAAAAAAAGGCATTTATGAGATATTGGTAACATACTGTGAATTTAAGGGCTGTTGGGAAGACAAAATAATATTAAACATTAATAGCATATGTGCATTTAATCACAGTTGTTGTTTTTATGCTAGTTGGAGGTCAGATTTGAAAAGAAATCCGATTACTCTAAGAGTCCTGGGTAACAGAACAGTTTTATTACACACCTACTCAACCAAAAGTGGAGGTGGTTAAGCTGAGTTTGTTGACGTTTTTCATAAACCCTCTTGGATGTTGCTAGATGTATTTTAAAAAGCAAAGGAACAAGTAGTGGCTACACTGGTGAAAATTAAGACAGACGTAGAAGTTATGCTGTGGTTCTGTCAAATTCCAATTGTGTTATATTACTTACTATCTTCTCTAGTGCTTCAATCAAGTTTGTGAGTGTATTCAGTACCTTGATATCGTCTAAAATAATACTATCATTATAATACTCTAAAATCACTGTGAACTCATTTGTGAGTGATTTATAACATTTTAAAAGCCCTGCCGAACCCGATATAACAGACATACGCACACATAAATCACTTAGTCCCACAGGCAGATTACAGTACATTCCTTAACTGTATGAATAAACCATACTAAGTAATTATGGTAATACTCTTACCTTTTTGAAAGCAATAGTTGCAATCCAATTACATCATGCTTTACTGCTGAATAGGATTGTATACCTGAAAGGTTGGGGGGAATGGCGCTCATTGCTAGACAGTGAGACTCCATTCATTTTGTCCTTCTTATTAACCCCTAATCACTCTAATCAAAGAACCCTTTAGAATCTTGAGCTTACAAACAAGTTGTTCCACCAGAAGCAGAGGTAATGAAGCCCGATTTCCTACAGATCTGTGGTTTTGTCCTTGAACGATGCCATTCTCTTCACTGCAATATCCCAGCTCTTCTTTACAGTCTCCCTCCTGGATGAGGGCCAGGGCCTCTCCTGAGTTAGGCTCCTTCAGCCTCTGCTTGGCTGCTGCTAAAGCTGCAGGACAATGGTTGCACCCTGCCTACCCTTCCTCCAGTGGGGAGCATCGATTTGCAGTTCTCTCCTTTACCGGGTTGCTGATTTTTAGTACACTGCAAGAACAGTGATAGCTGCGACACAATCTCCTTTTCAAATTTGGACAAATTGAGCAATGGGTTCAAAAGGTGTTAGGGAGACTGACAGACTGCTAAAAATAGTGTTTAATCATGCGAGTGTGTAATGGTTTTTATATGACCTTCTATGAATTTTAAAGTGGCTATGCACTGAAATGATGAAAGAAGATACAATTAGTGTTAATTTGGTTTCCTTCCTCTTCAGTCACAGCATGTTGAACAATGCTAATTGCTATTGACTCATCTGGTTTGTGACTGTTTGATGGATAACTGTCTATATGGAAACATGCTCTTTGACTGACTTGCTTCAATGAATTCTTTTGCACTGGCTACTGGATCATGGGTTCAGTTTTTCACTACCCAGTATCTTCTGCACCACAGCTTCAGCTGGAATAACTGGCTTGGCAGAGAAGCAGGTCTGCTGAACGAACACCAACTATACATCGTTATTGTTTTGATTTAGAAGCATGCTACACTTACTTTACACTGATGGCGACTATCATTAAGGATTCCAGCCATTTGAGAGCAGACTGCAAACATTAACTTTTTGGCTAAGCGAGGAGTAGGTAGAAGTGATAGAAGGGTGGCCTCGTGGGTGGTGTACTAGCTGTCTATGTTTCTATGTTAAAGCACAATGCATTCAAGTAAACACTTACCTCGTAGGTTAAAAACAGGCACGTAACTAATACTTAACTTTCCAAATGAAGCGAACAAGAGATAAACTTGCTTATTTAACTCCATGTCTGAGACAGTCCCGTTAGTGGAAAGACAAGGCAGCAAATGAGTAATTGTATTCTTTTAACATTAGTCATCAGTATCAGTATGACCTACTGGTCTGTATTTTCCTATACTTAGTGCAAAGGCAGACAAGCTATCTGATAAAATTGTGTTTCCAATGGAAAGAGGGAAACCTCTTCTGACATGCAATCCTCAACGCTGCCACCTGCAACTCTGCAGCAATTAGCTGTCATTTTAGGCTCCAGCCTTCTCTAAGTTTAGTCCATAATTCTGACAGTCTGCTTGGGACTGTATTACAGTAGGGACCACCTTTACTAAGTGCTCTGCTAATGGCATTGCAGTGAATCAAAATACCAAATTCACTGTCAATGTTCATGCAATTTACATGAGAAAGAGGGTGTTTCCCTCCACTATAATTTCTTGACTACATTGTTTGGTGCAGAACAAGCATTAAAAATTTGCATCCTATCTTGCTTTTGATTGTGCATTAATCCTATCCAGACGGCAGCTGATGACAATGTTAGCCACCCATTTTTCCTTTTCCAAATATACAGTTAGAATTTCATAGTAGTTACCTGTCAAATCTTACAGATGACTTCTTACATAAGTTCTTATATAAGAATTCTCCCATTCACCACTGTGTTTCTTGTACAGACTTAAAGTCACTACATAAAAAAATTCTTGCTCTTTTTCACACTATCCTGAGCCGTTTTCTGTACAAAGTGGCTCTCCCTTCTGCTATGTAAGTTGAGGGGTGTATGTCTAATAGGAAGCAAAAGACATTGGACATACAGCTGGACAAATTCCTACATAATTAAGTCTCTTCATAAATCTTTTAAATAAACAAGAATTTAAATGCCATATTAAATGCACTACAAGATTCTCGCTATATATTATCATGGAGACATACTAACAACTACAGTAATTAGTTCTTTAAACACAATGCAAATCCCTGGATTTACTTCTCTTCCAGAGGCAAAACTTCAACTGATGTGTCGAGATTCCTATATAACTAGTGTGTTATGAGAATTATGTTGCCTCAATTTTCTGCTGAAGTTGTAAGAATGTTTTCATGCATCCCATGTAGAAGTACTTCCTCATCATCTTTTAATGCTGCGCCAGAGCCTGCCTGACCATGCTATTTGTAGGCTTTACTTTGGTGAGTGTATGAAAGCAATTCCAGCTCAGTGCATTGCTACATACCGATAGCTACTTCTCTTAAAAAAAAAAAAAAAAAAAAGAAAAAGCACACCTCTCTTCCTTTTAACAGTAGTGAAAAAACATAGAATCCTATCATAAATACGCAAGCAGATTTGGTCTGCTCTAATGGTAAAGGTGTGGCAAAACCTTTTCCTTGGCAAAATCAAAGAACGCAGCTTTTCCTCAGGAGAGCTACTGTACAAGTGACTCTCTTCTCTCACTTCCAGAAGTGGTCAGTAGGTAGTGCCCAAAACATCTGAATGAACATCTACTTTTAAGAAACTCTGACCACCTAGACTGAAAAAAGACAGGTTTTCCAAAGTGGTCCATCTGGACATTCAGAAATTATTAACATGCAAAATTTTACTTTTGAAATCCTAGCAAAATGTTTGGGTTTCTTTAAAATAAAAATATTTTAATTTGTATAGAGAGAACTTTCTAACACTTACTGTTACAAACGGTTTCATACAAGAAAAAACATAAAATACTGCAGTGACGAACTCAGCAAAGACATACTTGGATCTGCTCTAAAAGTGCTGGAGTCTGCAGTGTGGATAACAATCTTTGAGCTAAAACAAAAGAAAACATTGTTTGCATTTCACAGAAAAGAGAAGAAAACCAATACTATGTTCCTAATACTTATGTTTATTATGAAAGTGTCTCCAAATCAAAATAGCCCACAATACTGATTGGTTCCAGAGATTTTATGAGGAGTAATTATTTTCCATATTAAAAAAACCAAAACCAACAGAGTTAAACACAAAATAACTCCCAAAGTTCCACACAACAGCTATACATGAAAGGACTTCTAGCTAGCACATCACTGTGTCTGGGACAGTGGAGTTCCTACACATCACTGCATTTCTGAAAGAGTTGCTCAAGCACAGGATTGTCATGAAAACACAGGTGAAATAGTGCCATCTGCCTCACCCTGACTTGCAACAGGTAGTCAACATGCACAGTATGGTATGAGAGCTTGCGTATAGAAGTTAAACCCCGGGACTGCAAGAAGCTGAAGCTCAACAGAAGCCAGAAAATGTGTTTTGTTGCACAGATAATTTTAGGTCATCATTTTTGTCTTTTGTCTGACATGTGTGATCATTGACATGGCTCCAAAACATCATTTTATAGTATTTCCTCCAGTTTTTTAATTGAAAGCAATTTCAAAGACTGAGAATTCTGTACAGACACACTCAAACACTGTGTTTTCATCGCAACTACAATCAGAAATCTTTACAATTTAAAGGCTATACATGTACACCACTTTTCCAAACTTCCACTAGTGCTTTTTAAAAAGAAAAGAAAAAAAGAATAAGGTTGTCTTACTGAAGTTCCCATTAGATCCCTGTTCAAATCAAAACCAGTCAAAACAAGTAATACAAACTGGTTTCGCTTTATGGTTTAAAGGCAACTGTAGTACGCAGAACACTGACGTTAGGCCTAATAGGGTCTACATTACAGGAAGGGTAAAAAGTATTCGATAGCTCCTCTCGCACAAATGTCACAAGAAGTAGACAATAGGAGACGTACAAAAATGAGTTGTAGCAAAGAGATTAAAAAAATACCAAAGCATCAACTGTAGAAAACCAATGGTAGCCCATATTTGTCTGAGAATACGGAAGGCTGCAGTAATGAGAAGACGAATGAAACAGGCACTAGGCTTCCTACTAGAATACTCTGCATAAAACACACGCGGTGTCTAAATCAACCCACGTTGATCATCACTGACGTTTTGCTGCAGGGTAACGGCTTTCGCCATTGTATCCTGTTCAGAATCAGAAAATGATTTTCACTCAAAACAGATACAGATTCAAGACAAGAATCACATCACTGTAAGCAAAGCTTTAGTGCGTGTATTTGGGGCTCAGAAAAAGGGTTTGGCATTGGCAATCACACAGAATGGTCACAGGCTGAAACAAGTATTTGGAGCTGCGACACCTGTTCCAATTCTGCTGGAATCATTAAATAAATAACACATAGAAAAAAACTACAAAATGGCAACAAGGAAACAGCACGGGACACTTTGGTATTTTAGAACTAGCGCTATCTAACATTGATCAAGATCCAAGATTCCAATGGCCAACCTTGTTTGACCAGATATTTCTACCATTTTCTGCCATGTTTGTTTTTAGGTTTTTATGAAAAAAACACCCCACCATATATTTTTGGTTTGGTACAAAATATGCCAGTATGGAAAACAATAAACAAAAGGAGACCTGAATCTTATTTTACTATATTCTGGGCTGTTTAGGGAGAGAAGACAAATTCTTACTATTTACTAATAAACTCTACATATCATTTCCTCATTTTTCTACTTCAACATCTCAACCACTGTGTTGTGTACGGTACTATAAAAAGGGAGCATAGAAGTTGAAGACAAATAGGTTATAGAGTACAAATTCTCCTTTCTAAAATGACTAAAATGACAATTCTACAAAAGGTACGAATATACAGAACCTTTTAAGATCTCCCATTTACCACGAGCCATGGAATCATTTCAATCCATTTTCTGGAATATGTGTGATTATCCTCTAAATATTTGATGGCCTCCAAAAGGACCTTGCAAAGCTCTTCAGCAGAGAAACAAACAAGTTCAAATAAAAAAGCAAATAGTTGCACAACATTCCCTCTGCAGAGTAGAAGATGAAGCCAAAGTTTTGACATCCATTGGTTAAAGCAATGAATCAAAACACACTGCCAAGTATGATCACTAAAACACTTGGTCCTTCCCACTAAAAGCAGCAAAAATTGTGTGAATTTTTAATTTCCATTAAAAAACTGTAGTTTGAAAGTTCAGTGATTGTTCAGCAAAGTTTAGTGAAGTTCTCAATGCTTCCTTAGTCTTACCCCTTTCCGCAAATGCGCAATTGCAATCTCTCATCTCACCTACTTTCCAGACATATCTGTATTAAGTTTATTCTAGACTGCTAAGAATGGACTCCAAAAAGCCAGGTTTATACAACATAAGTAAGTCACTGGGCATCAGCTGAACCATGGTAATGGTATACATGCTTTAGTGCATCATATATGCAACAGAATTTAAACCTCAAAGGAAGAGTCCAAGTTGCATTATTTAAACTGTGGGGGTACACTAAGAGCATACATAGCCAGCGACGGTGAATCATCTCAAGGGTTGTAGTCTTGACTGCTCATCTGAATCAACACTATACAGCACAGCTGGGGAGGACCAACAGAGACCAAAGGTCTCCTGCCTCTTGCACAGTGATTGTTTTTGGGAACTGCTCTCTGTCCTGATATCAACATTACAGTACTACTGTATGTTGTGTACGTTGATAGTTCAGAGCAACATACTGCCCTCATGTAAGACAAAATATTTTGCCAGAATGCCATTTTTGTAACCAACTTTGCAGAAGGGAAATGGTCCAGTGGAGGTAGTAATCAACACCACGAAAGAGGTGTGTTTAAACTGTTATTCTCAATGACCATCTCAGTGGGTCAGATTTCAGAAATTATAAGGTCCATTCAGTACATCCCAGGATGATTTTGTTTTAAAATCTTGGTATCATCTTGACAGTAATTTAATTAAACAACTGCCACTTCAAATACTGTGGATGGGTTAATTTCTAATCCAATCAGTGTATTTTCACATGTATAACCTGCTCTGCAGTTAAGTCTACGAAATCAGAGGTACAGGAGACAGATGAGAAAAATTAGAGGCAGAGAAGCTTTTGGGGGAAAGGATTTAAATAAGACTCCCTTGCTCCCTCAGATATATTCATGGACATATAAGCTAGGCAGCTGCTGAATTACAGGGTTACGTGGCTTTTTCAAAAGATGCTCTGTGGGTAGTAAAACTGACAGCTCTTCTACAATCTTTACAATTCTTCAGTTTTCTTACCTTTATGGTCTAATAAGTGGAGGTACTATTTTCATTTGTGCCACTCTGCCCTTACTTTAAGCATATTTTTGCTAACACGCAAGGGTCCCTATGGATAATAAAGGTTTCATAAGCTTTCAAGACTGACCAGTAGAATAGGACAAATCTCAGTTTTTCAAAAGAAAGAAGTGGCAACACAACTTTCTTCAATGGAGTCTGTAAAAAATAGAGCCTTTAAACATGTTTTATGGCATCAGAAACCATCTATATTCTACTATTTGCATAGGTGGAAGGAATCAGAAATATTTCCTGGCTTAGAGTTCCAGCTGAACATGGCACTCCAATCCCTTTGTATGTAAGACGACACACATCTTTTTCCTGGTTTGTTCCTTCCTTTTTTTTCTTTTTTTTTCTTTTTTTTTTTTCTTCTTTTTTTTTTTTTTTTAATATATATAAGTCTTTGGTCTATAAGCACATTGGTTCTGTGTGCACATACACAATACTGTTGAACAGTAGGTTGCATAGAGTCTGTTACCCAAGAACCTCGCCTACTTTTGGCACTGCTGTCACATATCACAGAAAAGTGTCTTGCAAGAGTTGTATGATCCTTAGCATCCTACATCAAACTTTGATCTAGAGACTGGAAGAAGTGTGTATACAATGTTAAAAAATATGTTTATTTTGGGTGTTACTTTGTCTTCTTTGGGACACAGTCTGTTAGCTGAAAAAGGAGAGCAAAATTATTTTATAAACACCCTTAATTTTATTACCAGAGGTGATGAAAAACTGCTGAGCATTCAGAGTTTGCTATGAATTATGTTAAGTGAATTTTGCTGAAGTTTTCATGCATTTGAAATAAATTACTTCTAGTAATGTATGACATTCTGCCTTCTCTCTCTTCAGCCTACTAAGAAAGTGGCAATCATTTTAAGAATGATACCTGGACTGAACTGTGTCCGAGGAAGCAATGAACTTTTCATCTGCTGTTTTTTTTCATTACACCCCTGCTCTCATCCATCTGAACATGCAAGAACAGTTTCAGGAGTGAGATCTGGATTCACAATGGTGCACTTGAACAAACACCTTTCAACATGGAATCTCTGCAAAAAGAATCTGTAGAGGTCAAAAATTGCAAGGCAAAACAAAAAAAGTGAGAGTGAGTTTATCCTAAACTGTTAACATCAATGCTTTTGGGCATTTGCACAACTAATCAAGTCTACTTCTAATGCAATTAACCACCAAATTGAATTTTAAATTATGCTAAAATAATATCCCACAATTACCACAATTTTTCCCCAAATTGCTAATCGACCACATTACCTACTATTTAAAATATCAATCCAGTGTTTTAAAACTTCATGTTGGAGGAACGGCCACTGTGATTTGATAGGCAATTTCAAAACCAGTACTTTAAAACACAAAGATAGCAAAAATATCTGAAGCAGATCTAGAATCTATAAAGCTATGTTCTATCTTACTGTAAGTAACAAATCAAGCAACTATTACTTATAGCAGACTCAGCAAAAGCAACAGGTATGGACAGAAGAGATCTGAGCGTGATGCTCTCCACCACTGAGAATCCCAAGAGATAAAGTTTGAGCATGGATATTCCCTTTGTCCAGAAGTTCCCAAAAGAATACAAAATAAATAATATTTCAAAGACAGTACAAGTGAAAATACTGCTCCCATTGTGTCAGTTACATACACATACAGCATGCCTACGTATACAGAATGGTGTGTTGTCTTCATTCACAAACAGGAAATATGGCAGTGCACTATCAGAATGCTTTGATACTCCTAATTTTTTCTGACGCTGAGATATATGAAGAAACCGCATTCACAACTTATAATTTACTTCCAGTAGCAAACAGTTCATTCTGTTCGTGTGTCGTGATTGAACTGAAGGATTAATGCTCCTCTGAGCAAGTGCCACCAGTAAGATACCCGTTTGTCCCATTGGCACCGCCGGTCCCATTAGTGGTGATAGTGCTGTGCGGGGTCTTTGAACGAGGTACTGTTTCTTCCTCATCTGAGCTTGACTCAATGTCACTTCGGTCATCCTTTGCTACCTGTAGAATTTGAGAAAGAAGCAAGCAGTAGGTGATTGTGAGAAAACAACTGAGCTTTTTGGTTCAAGCCAGAATCAGAGAATTCAAGCATTTTTCAGTCTGAGCTTTGAAGGCTCTCTCAGCTCTGACACTCTGCCTTTGCCTGGACTCACGTCAAACACGGATGCCTGTACATATATATGCCATGTGCAAAGGCAGGGTGAGAACTTTGCACCAGTGCATTGAAGGTAGTACGTCAAAGTGAGGGCACAGTGCTCAAAGCAAAGCATTGTGCACACACTAAAGGAACCAATAATCCAAGCTCTCAAATTCAACCGAGCCTCCGCCCCTCTGCCCTCCTACTACAACTTTATTTCCTGTGCTTCCTTTGGGGTGCTTCTCTTTGACCTGACAATACAAAATATTTAACCCAAATTCCTTCCCCCTACCTCCCAACTTCTATAGAGGCCACATGGCTCCAGGGAAGAGTGCTATGGGCTGGCAGTAGGAGATTATGTTATGGCTGAAACATAACTCGCCACACTAGGTAACTCCAGCCTCTGGCTTCAGGCAAGCGGTGAGAATGGGGCTTGGAAGTCACGGACAGAGTCCATTTCAGTCCCTGTCACAGGAACCACAAACGTACTTGAGCAGTTCAACTGTCTGCCCCATCCATGTCACTGGAAGGCTGTTTCAGAAACAGCCTGACCTTAATTGTTCGGAATTTCCTGATAATTTCCAGCTGACTTCCTTCCTGCTTTTTTATACCCATTTACTGGGTGAAGGCTGTTCCTTAAGTTAAGGAATCCACTCTCTTCCTTTGTACAGCTCTTTGAAGGTCATAGATGAAGATCACTAAGTTTGAGAGCTGAGTCCCTTCAGAATCCCTGAGGTGCATTTGCTTCATCCCATTCAGTCAGATGCACCCAAAACAAGTAAAAACATGAGGAAGCCAACAACAGGCAGGTTAAGGAGAGTGAACGAGGGCAACAGAAAGTAAAATCCTGCAAAGGAAAGGCCCTGCCTGCCCTGTTTTTAATGGGATGTTTTTCCCAGGGAGGTAACAATGGCACTGCCAACGTGTAGGATCGTAGGATAACTCAGGTCAGAAGAGACCTCAGGAAATCTATGCCCAACCTCCTGCTCTAAGTAGGGTCAGCTTGTGGAGTCAGGTAAGGTCACACAGAGCTCTACCCAGTCTGATCTTGAAAATCTGCAGAACTGGTAACAGCGCATCAGACAAAGTAAAAAAAAGCATCAGCTGAAAGAGATGTGAAGTCTAAGCTGCACGCAGCTTTAAAGATGCAGCTTTCCATGCTTGTTTCTACCCATTTGTACAGCTGAGCTTCCTAATTCATTCAGAATCTATCCATGCTGTGCTGGTTGCCACATCAGGCAATTACAATTGACTTTTCTAAAGTGAACGGACAATAAAGGGGCAAAGCACATGGTGAGTCTTTTTCACAAATAAATCAAAACAACTGAAGAACAAGGCCACTGCATGTAATTTTTTGCTTACAGTAATCCTCCTCTACTCCAGAAAGCCCTTGTGACAATTTTGTTCTCCAGCTCTTGCCTCAGAAACAGCCTTTTGCCTTTGGGGCTCCCAATGTTGCTACCATCCTTGCAATATCAAAACACCTGAGTGACACTATTCAACTTGGGAACAGAGAAAAAAGAAACACACAGTTCCCATATATCTCCTAATAAGTAATTTTTTTAATGTCAATGTCTAGCAAGCCCGCAATTCTGACAGCCATGAAACTGGACTTCAACTGAGGTCAGAAGTTTGATTCCATACACAGCTTCAATTAACAGATTACTGCAGCCTCTTTTATATAAAGGACTATATTAAAGCTGTCAGGGATATAAAAATATACTTAGAATTATCCTTTATCACGCAGAAGAGAATGGGCCCAGCACAGGGTACTGAGTGCCTGTGATCAACATGAGAGCAGACCAGATGATCAAAAAATTCTGCGTCATCTTACATTCTCTTCATATATTAGATTCGTTGAAAATTTTTCTGCTAGGGTCCTTGCCCCGAAGCCAAACAATCAAGAGCAGATTCTATGCTGCAGCCACTTCTATTGCACATGTGATCTGCTCTCTTTATTTTTAAAATGCAGCACCTTATCAGGGTCTTTGCACTTAAAACCTGATATGAATGCAACACATCTTGCAGTACTTAGTTCTCTTTGTTTATTCCCAAAAGAATCCATTGGAGTAATTTCTACAGAAGGAGTGTAGAAAATATATATCTAGGTTTATAGAACTCCTAAGCGTAACAGCAAATAAGAAATAGATGATCAGGATTAGTTACAAATTAAATTGCTTTATCAGCTGAGCTGTTCCGAAGGTGGATACTAGTAACACAAAAATAAAACAATAATTAAGGATGAAGATCTACTGTAAGATATCTGCACTGTGTTGTGAAAACACTCCTTATTATACTGCAGAAATGGAAAGAACAGGGTTGCAAGTGAGAAAGTAAGATCTGAAGGAAGAAGAACCCTGTTTATATGTTGTACATATGCATCTTTAAGCTGGGCACTGTCTTACTGTGAGCATCTAACTCTGCTCTTGTACAATCTAAATTTTCTTCTATGCAATTGTTTGAACTACAAGGCAGAGGACTTATGCTCTCAAGTATGCTTCATGAATGGTGACAAAACAGCTGCTTATCTTGCCAATACAGATGTGTAAAAAAGGTTGCAACATAATAGGACGCAGACACTACGGATAGAAGTGGGTTTGAACGGTATTAGGCAATGCATAGGCAAGAAGTAAAAACCATCTTTAAAGATAGCCTTCCTTTAAATATATAAACACAAACAATGGACAAAAATACTAAGCAGAAACTACAAATTAAGAAAAACGCCACAAACACCAATATTGCACAGAATAAATCTTTTGCATAGGAAATTTAAAGAAACTTACGTGCAAGGGGTTCCACTTCCCAGCCTTCCAGCATAGCACAAGGGAAAGGATAAACAAGCAGAGTAAGAAAGAGTACAAAGCACTCTTTGAAGTCACTGGAGCAATTCAGACAGGACAGCTGAGGCTAATAATCACTAAAAGCAGAGGAGATTGAAGTGTGGCTTCCAGGCAAAATACAGGTCATAAATGCACTGTCTTTCATACAGAGTCAGTGACAGATTCTGGGCTCTGTCCAGTGCAAGGCTGAGCTCTCCAGTACATTCATAGAAAGCAGTTTTCTGCAGAACAATCCCATTCACTTCAGGGGTGGTTACATGTCCAAAACATCTACCCATACGCTCTACTTTCTAAGGGCAAAATGTCCTGTACTTTACATAATCTGTAAGCGTTAGTTGAATCGTAAGTGCCATATCTGCACAGCAAGTGTGGGGCTAGCATTTCTGTGAATTGTATCTTCCTGTCAAATATAATAATGGCAGCCAGACACTAAATTTATCCCAAATGGTCTTGCTGTGGGAATCCTAGAAAGAAAGTATGTAGCTCTTTGCAGAACCTCATTAATACCAAAACCCAAAAGAGGCTGTGATTTGTAACTTTGCCACTAGCAAAGGCAGTAGAATTTCAGTTTGTATTATTATTACTATCACACTACAGGCTGAGAAATGAACACTTTGCTAGCAACTACTATAAAGAAGAAAACCAGAACTGGCAGCCCCAAGAAAGCAGTTTGCTTGTTGGGTTTTTTTAATCCAATTTCCCTAATGTAGTTTGGTTCAGTGTAACAGGTTATAAAAGAGAAGTGTGGAAGCACATACAAATACAGTCACTATAAAGAGTATAGTAACTTATCTGACATTTGTTAGAAGGAGTGGAAAAACGTTTCCATGAAAGGAAAGAGGAGTTTACATAAAACACCATGTGTTTTCAGTAATGTATTAATATTAAAAAGGTTAAAATCCTAATCATGAAACAGAACTGTGCTGTCTTACCTTGCCCTTTGAAACAGCTTTGTAGGCTGCCTTTATGATTAGGCAAGACCAAAAACAGTGCAGAATTTGAAGAATCACAAGCAGCACGTTGAAGACCCACAAGGCAGGAAAATTGCCCAGAGCTTCATACAGTTCAAACAATGTTGTGTTTAATATCCTAGAAAATAAATGGACAGAAAAATAATAACACTTTCCTTAAGCCAACAATCTAAACAAAGCCTTTTATAAATCAAGATGACAAGTACTTGATTAGATGGGATTCACACGGATGATTGGTTCTCAGAGTAATAGTGACTTGGACTGAATCACACAGGTGTCTCCAGAGAGAAACAACATCAAAATGTTGCTTTCAGTGTTTAACTTCATTTTTCAAACATCACATATAGAAAACAAAGATCCTCAGTGTGCATTTCTTCTTTTATAAGGCTGGCAGAATACTTTATCCCATTTTTTAAAATAAAGCTTTTCCATCACAACTGCCTCCATTAGGGGTTTGGCGCCCCCATATTAGTGCAGGGTAAGAGCCTGTATGGAGACTGTTATGCTACTGTGCAACCCACGTGCAGTACCATGTTCTTCAAACCACATTCCCAGGCTGTGACAGTGAGCTGCAACCTCTCCTGTGCTACACAAGACAAACCTGTACTAAGAGCCATGCAATGCTCCCTAGGTTCTCCCATCTGAAGCCCTCTCTCCCAAACCCAATCTCAAAGCCAATAGGCTTGTTTCAGTGCAGACAGCTATGGATGTCTTTGCCCTGTTGGTATAAGCAACACAAGTGATGTGCTATGTAGAACTGGAAATGGTCTGAGACCGTTCAATTGAAGTGGGACTTCAGTAGCATGTGAAACAATGGCACACACGTGGCAGGACTGAGCCTCTTACAGGTTTTCTAAGAATGGGCAAGGCTTTGTCTGAGTGTCCCAACATAAACTCCTATTTATTGGAAACCTCAGCACCTACAGGAATCCAAAGTAGAAATAATCAACCAGCCAAGGGGCTTAACCCTGGGTCTTGAACATCCTGGGTGCCTGCACTAACCACTAAGGTTCTGGGTAGCTCTGGTGGCTACTTTTTGCACAAAATCCAATTTGCCTACCAGTTATGTACAAGCAATAACGAGGTTTAGCCGTTACATAAAGAACAGGTGGACAACAGGGATACTTGGGGGCGGCAAGGGGTGAGAGACCTTATTGTGACCTTTTAATACTTAAAGGGGCTGATAAGAAGGACGGGGACAGACTTTTTGTAAGGCCTGCTGCAATAGGACAAGGGGTCCTGGTTTTAAACTAAAAGAGGGTAGATTTAGACTGGGTATAAGGAAGATATTTTTTACAATGAGGGTGGTGAAACACTGGAACAGGTTGCCCAGAGAGGTATTGGAGGCCCCATCTGTGGAAACATTCAAGGCCAGGCTGAACCAGAGCAACCTGATCTAGTTAAAGATGTCCCTGCTCATTGCAGGGGGGTTGGATTAGATGACCTCTAAAGGTGCCTTCCAACCCAAACCATTCTATGATTCTACAAAATTCGGGCAGTTCTAGGCATTTGAACCAAGTTTTTGAGAATCAGCATTTCAGATACAGGGAGTAACAGTGATGTTATAATATGACTTCTGAAGCTTTGTGAATACAGCACTAATTATTCTGCCCAAATACCCTGCCATAGCAGACGATTTCAATCTGGACCTCAGCAAACAGCCTGAGAGCAGAGAGTGGACAACGGACAGTAGAAACAATGGCATTTTTGGAAACAAATAATGATCTATGAATGCCTGTTAATTAGGGGGGGGAAAAGAAGGCAATATAAGGATTTGTCAACCTCTATACTTCCCCTGCTGATGTAAAAATGCATTAAAAAGTCCATTGGCTTTATGTTCTTTTTTTAAATTAAGTATCACCCGCTAGCCACTAGATGGCACATTTAATCAAGCAAACGACTGCACAGCTCTTGGGCTGCACCAGCTTTGTCTGAAGGCAGATGTAACTGAGGTGCTGTAAAGGTTTCAGAACAGCACAGCTCTCATTTGAAAAGTTAGAGATTCTGAGCTCAGCTTTTTAATTTTCCACAATCCTTTCCCACAACATAAAAATCATCTCAGGTATTATGAATGAAAAGTATCTACAGACAGAAAACCCAGAATACAACACTCAGTGATAATGATTTATGTGTATAAACAGCACTGGTCAAAAAATCAACACCGGCCTTAATACTATAGGGCATTTACTAATAAATGTTCTACCTTTTTTTTTTTTTTGCCTTCTTACACTAAACTGCACATTTGCTTCCTAATTTATTGAGAAGTGGATGTTTTATAACCTTACTATACAGCTGTGTGTTTACACTGTCTTCTGTTTATGGAGTGAACATCAGAAAAAGAAACTGTTCTCCAGTTTGCAAAACCCCCGTCATGTTATTGCTTCTGTCAGCTGAAACTCTTCAGTCCAGCTTTGTGTAATTTGTTCTGCCAAGGGTAGCTCTACATGGCACGGCAATACCCCACTTCATAATTCAAGGGGATGCTCTCATGCATATCAAAACACAGCTGTAGTCAGCACTGTTTCACTTCACCAGTTCCTATTTCAGTTCTAACCACGACATCAAATTCAAACTTGAAGGCAACAACTCCCGTATGTAAAGCTACCACTGTTTACATCCAACTGTCTTTTTTAATTTCTAAAATTATATATGCTCCAGAATCGGAAATGCAGTTTCTACAGGTTTCTATTTTCATTCACAGGACCAAATTCACCTCTGGGGACTTCCATCGGAGTCAAGTCAAAAAAGCAGCATTAGAAATGCAGAAGTCCAAAACATAAGGAAGACATCAAAGCCAAAAAGAGTGCTTCTGGTTCCAAAAGCAGTTTTTCACAGTGCAAATGACTCATCTACTGTGTATTAGATATGGGAAATAAACCTTCATTGAAAAAGCAGACCTCTTTCTAACGTGCTTGTGTCTGGCAAACTAAGGACAGGACTGGAACTCTCCATTAAAGCTGCATAAAGGATCTGACTAATTGCTCAGCAATGCTAAGAGGAGTCAGTGACCTGATGTGCAGGCTAGGGGTGCAGATGGACCGAAGGCTATGTCTGACCACATAGGGCTGAGCAAAAGCTGAATGAAAAATACAGAAAACTATAGAAAGAATGGAGGATAGCAAATAAACTTTATCAAAATACATCAATTATTTCACGTCAAATGTCTGAAATAGGAAAAATAATAATATTAGTGGGCAGAATACAGAGAGAAATTCTACTTGTAGAGACTGATGAGGGGAGGGAGAGAAGAAAGGTTAAACAACTTTCCACTGATTCCACTGCTGAAAGGGTTCAGTGGAAGCATTTTAACCAACTACACAAATAACAGGGACTGGAAAAAGCAGCATGAGAATGGATTACACAAAGGAGAAAGTGCCTATGGGATGTATATGCAAATAAATCTTAGGTTCAAATAGTCAAAAAGGGAGTCAGGCACATAAATCTGCAAACAAGCTTGCTGGAATTTTTCAAAGCTCTCTGGTGTTTAGATCACAGCTTTTCATAATAAATGGCAGAAACTTTGATTTCTTGACTATCTGGCTTGAAACAGCTGCACTTGATCTCACAGAGAGAAATTACTTTAAGCTGTAAGTGCTCTACCTCTCTGAAAACTTTGGTCAGCATTTCTCAGGTCTCTGCAATTTGAAACAAAATGTTAGCTTCTGCATTTGAAAATAGGTTCTGGACGGTAGCAGTTTTTCTGAGGCCCTGAAAGATTTTGATAGCTGGACAAAACAACAGAATCTCATGGAAGTATTCTCTCTTCTCTCATTAAATACATCCCAAGCGGGGTTGTGCACCTGGCTGTGTGAAGCTCTCAGTTTAGCATTTTGAATTATCTAGTGTGGCTGATGAAGATAAAATGAAAACAAATTCACCACTTAAGATCCAATCTACTCTTACAGAAATCTGTGGTAGACTTTCAGGAACGCTGCCACAATATCTGAGCCACTGGGAGAGGTAATTCTGTAGTTACCGTACTACCGCTCTAATTGAACACTTGGAATACAACTAACACATTTTCAACAACTACTAAACAATCAGCTGCATCACATCAACAATAACATAGGTTTTTCCTCTACCAGCTAACTCTTTATCTAGTCAGCCAAGCAATACTTGAGAGGCTATCGGCAACAGGCCCATACACCGACTTAGATAAGATTACACTCCCTCCCCTCAACTTAGTGGGCGCAAGTCCAGGCTCTTGGATAGCAGTTACTAATTCTTGGCAAGTTGATCACTTGTCTTGCACCAGGGATGGAACGAGAAAAGGGAGATGAAGGAAGAGAGATAAAGAAAGAGAGGTATGGATGGAAGAGTAAAATGCTTATTTACATTCCTCTCAATATTGGCAAAAATGTGCTGTGTTTGTTTCTGAAAGGATCTTGAGAAGAAAGAAAGGAAGTGAGAAAGGTGGCCATGTAGAAAGAATAGGCATTCTTCCAGACAGGCAAGAAATTCATGATAACCTCTGCAGAATGAAGCATAGCAGGGTCATGGGCACTAGTATCACATCCAATGGGAGCAGAAACTGTGCAGCTGAAATGAGTGCTACTGCGCGTTGCCTTAACTTCCGCAGCACTGTCCAGTGACCAACATACTGCACGTGCAACATGCTGAATGAAAGGCATGTTGTTACCACACTGCAATAGCCAGAAGCCTCCAAGTATGACCAAGGACAGCAAAACACAATACCAGCTTGTCTAAATAATTCAGGATAAATGTCTTTATCTCCTTTAACAAGTGTGTATTAGACAACAGTATTCTATATTGCACCATAACCAGCTGCACTGGGACATCCTTCAATACTGCATTCATTACAGAGCAAATAGATAAGTACATCTAGGTGGGCCTTAATGAAATTCAGATCCTATTTAGTGCAAGTAATCCAACAATACTACTGCTAGCAATGCTTCAAAGTTCCTGCTTTTTTTAAATTTTCCTTTAAAAAAATTAACAATTGCACTTAATTCTGCCCCAAAACATAGTAGTTTATTCTCCATTATACATGGTAAAAAGTGACCAAGACTGGAGAACAAAGAGCCAGGAGTCCTAAATTAGCTGTCCTATTAACTTCTTATGTGATCCAAAAAAATTTCTAATTTCTTTACATAGTTTACTTTTTGTTAAAGATGGGCACAAGGTACTGGTACAGCTTCTCAGTCACACAAAGATGCTAGGAGAATTAATTCATTAGCTTGTTTATAAAACACTATGGACTACTTGCTTAAAAGATTTCATAAAACTGAGAGGTAAAAAAAAAAATCACTGAGATTCACAGATAAATGAAGAGGCAGTGGAGAGTGAAAGCACATGTATGCGCACATGTTGATCAGCCATAGGATGATAAATCAGCTATATTTCATCAGTAGTCAAAATGTATCTCTGGGATTTAGACCTCAATTGAAATCTAACAGGACATCGTATCCCAGGCTGTCCTAGTTACTTATAAAGACAATGCTAAGCGAACTTTACACAACAGGTGACCTGACACACAGACGTTTCTGCATGACAGACTTCAGATGACTTACCCAACTTTTTACCTGAGGAGGGTATGAAATGATATGCAAAATACTCATTAAATTCAAGAAGCTTTGTTCTATAGCACTTGCATGTCCTGCAGCCCTCAAGCTACAGCACAGCTAAATATTTAATTATAGCAAATCCATAAAGGGCTGTACTGCCAACTTCATCCTCTTCTGAGTTTCAGCTCAGCCAGATGCTGTTAGGACTCTGTCTATATCACTGTTCTGCTCTGAACAGATGCTTCTTGGCTCTTGCTGAGTGGAAGAACAAGCTGGTTTCCCTTTTCAGATCCTGCTGTCTCTTAGGTTTTCAATCCCCCAGAGTAGGATTTGTGCTACTAATCAGTACATGGCAAGTATGAAGGGAGCAGCAGAGACCCACCATGAACTGAGAAGTCTCAGATGAACCAGTCACCTGCACAGCATCAATGAAGCAGGGAAGGAAGGATAGGGGGGGAGAGACACACGATCTTTCAACAGCATCTCAGACAGATTCCTCAGACTTTTTGGTTGGTGATGCTCATTACCCTCTCCTTTTAGACAGTAAGTTGATAAAAGATCTCTGCAAAATGCAGTGACAGGAAGGGATATAAACTCTTGAGTCAGTATTGAGAGCAACATTAAATCCACACACTTCAATTTTATCAGTGAGCTCAGCATCACGTGGAATTCTGCTCACCATATCAGCCCCATATGAGAGAATTTCCTGACATCGTTCTAATACAAGCTGAGCTGCTGTAGAGATGGGTGGCTCCTGTTCTAATACTAATTGGGAACAATACCTCTTCGCAGAAATCACAGCCCTGCCACTGAGACTGTGTTATTTTAAGCCCTGCGTAGATCAATAGGATTTCCAATTACTTAAGTAAAATGATGGAACAGGCAGGAAATTACTCATGTTTGATGTACTGTAAAATAGAGCATTCCGATCAAGCTGCAACTGTCCTCAGTTCAGCTGTGCTATTCTCTTCACTCAATTCCTTCTCATCAACAGTTACTGCCCGTTAACTGATTTTGCAGCCACTAGTATGAATAATAGTATTTCCACTCTTGTGGATAGAAAAAACCAAGAAGACAAGGTCAGACACACCTTCACAATCCAAGCTCAAATCTCAATAGATTCTTTCAATAGACATTAGGATATGGAGAGAATTCAAATTTCCTAGCAGAATGTAATTATACTCAGCAAAATGTTTTATCGGTAATGTGTTCTGGCAAAATGCTTGTGTAAAAGGCCTGTGATTGTAACACAAGGACAGAGAAACTACATTATGCTAAGAATGACACTCCCAAATCTGAAAATCTCCAGGCACACATAAAACTTTCATATGAGCAACCAAGAATACATATCAAGATCCATTTGCCTAGAGTTCATTTTATTCTCCAAATAGGAAAGGCATTTGTTGTAAACTATAGGAGGCCAGTTTCCAATCTTTGCAAAACAGGGAACAAAAAAGCCTTCCCCATACCTCTTCCTGTTGACTGAAAGTAAGTGCAGTACCTCTGCTCAAGAAGTATTTCTTCCTCTTGCTTTGGAGCACACACTGACGCTCTGCCTTGTGTTAAGCTATATGCCATGGCAGGCATTTCAGGAGACAAAGATTACCCAAACTTTCTGTAAATGTAGAAACTAAACAGAATTAGTTCAAAAGCCCACAAAACATCCCAGAACAGCTGCAGCCAGTTGTCTGCCAGGTACCCGATGTCTTTCAGGTCACTTACATAGCATCAATAGTAGGAGTACCACACTTTGGATTCATTGGTCTAGTCCTGAGAACATGCTCCTATAGTAATGGAGTAAAATCCGTAAAAATCACACAGCTTAAGGAAGTGTGGTGGCACAGTGTCTGTAAACGACTCAGCTTTCAAACACATGATTCAAGTATTATGGTCCAGCTATGGAAGAAATGCCAAAAGAAGTGGATAGGGAGGGAAAAAACCACCACCAAAAACCCAATCAACTGTACCTTTGCCCCCATACACATCGTAAGAATTTCCTCCACACCAAAGTCTGGGAAATCAGCCTTAAAACAGTTTTCAGTTTAATCCAATTTTCTTAATAATGATCTTTACTTTCACAGCCATTATGGGTCAAACTGCCATCATGCAATATTGATGAAACCAACAGAATGTGCTCGCTCACATGGGTACTGGTTTCTCCTGAAGTGTTTAGCCACAATGACCTCCTCCTAGCTGAGCACTAATGAGACCTTAGCTGCATCATGGCTGTTGATCATGGTGTTCAAAAGCCATTTACTCTTTCAAGCTGGTAAGTTAACTATCACATCCCCATGCTTTTGTACAGCTATGATTTTTATGACCCACATATATCAGCAGCTTGCGGTGAACCAGTAGCATTGTTCTGCTTTTATATCGACTCTGTAGCACTACAAAATATGCTCCACTAACAGCAAACGCCAGTGCTACAGATACAGCCTCTAAGAGAAAAGGGATTGAGAAGAGGCAGAATGTTTGCACATGCTCAAATTACTTGCAGCCACCTGGGCTGCCTGTGGTACCACCATACCAGCACAGCTCTGCCCTCCACAGAATGGGCAATGCTTCAAGATGTATTTTGGGGCAAAGTTTCCTCACATACCTCTCTCTCAGAAAAAAAACAGTCAAATTTCATATTCCCATGGTCAGCCTCTTTTTTTCTCCCCTTCTTCCTGCAAATGATGCAACTTCAGAGGAGACTTTGAGAACTTCAGCTGACTAGAAAGCAGCTTATATGGGAAGTTGACTACCATAGCAGAAGCAACCCTCAACTCAGCCTCCACAGGCCATCCATACTCTCCAGTCACCATGCCTTGCTGAGCCGATTTAAAAGTGGCTAACGTGTCTGGCCACAAGAAAAACATCAATGCTGTTTCCCTTCCCCTGAGACATTTACACTCATAAAGAGTAATTTTGAGCAAAAGAAGAGCCACAGCAATGGTTTCTGTCCTGTTTTCAATCAGAGCACAGGTTTTAGAAAGGACTTTTTTCATAGTAAAAGGAGGAAAGTGAGAACACTGATTGAACAGCCTATCCTTGACAACAGAAAGCATTATTACAGCCACAGGGTACAGTCTGTAGAAACTAAAAGTGAGGATAAGTATCAGCTTTGCTGATGAAATCCTTTTTCATATAATTTTTTCCTGTTGTGATCACATGAAAATCTTAAAAATGGAAACACTGAGCAAATGCCACTTTTTGTTATTTACACTGCAAACCCACAATGGTGAATGACACCTGTAACCTTTCCATTTCTTATAGCTTCCCTGTAAATAGCTGGATCAGTATTAACCCGGCACTCCTAACACTTCAGCTTTGCTTCATGTGGCACTCAAAGGCCTGAGTTCACAAGTGCTGTAAACAATTTGAGGAAATAAAATAACCAGGCATTAGGAAGGACAACATCAGATAACGTTTTGTCAAAAGCAGATGGGAGGACAACATTATGAATGCTCCACTAAAGAGCTAAGATGAGAGTTGTGAGTAAATTTATGGAGACTTAGTCAATTAAACGTTCTTTTTAATCCATAATTTGAAGTCTATGAGTTCCTCAAATATACTGTAGTTAGCTTGCCAAATACTTTATTAAATGCTCTTGATAAACTGATGGGTTATAAGTTGCCTGCTGAAACTACAAACAGCCTGAAATATAAGCACATTAGAAAATTTTTATTAGTTCTACAGCATCCACTCACTGACAGCATGAATAACTTCAGAAAACAAGTACCTTGGATCAAAATCATAATTTATTCCTTCAATATCTGCTACCCACAAACAACTTAGATTGTGCTCTGGTTTAGACAATATTCTGAGCAAAATGAGCTCAAAACAGTGTCAGACGAGATTTATTTTCTTAATAAAAAAGTTATTTTACTCTAGATCAGAGATGTTTGTCCAGCTCTATTCGTAATACTATCCAGGCTAGAAAGGTTTTCACTAACTTCAGGATCCAGCGAGAGTAACTAAAACCGTCACAAAACACTGTGATCATTCAAAGTCCAGACAAGGTCCGGGCAGTTGTGATTTATCTGGCTACCTAAATTCTTACCATGCCAAGTAACTAACCAGGATTCGTGCTTTAACTAGTGTCTACGTATTGCTTTGACACAGTAGAATGCTTTTTAAGGGTAGGTTTGAGCTTTCTGTTTTACCAATATGTTCAGAGGGATGAAGCAGGGTGACTCTGCTGCGGTCCACATGCTGCCCTCTCACAACACACATGCTCAAAGGCTCAAATAGGAGAAAATGTGCAAGGAAAGAAAACCAGTATGAAAGACGACAACTCAACCTCCCTGCCTGTTAAGAACTGCACAAAAACAGTCAGTATCGGCTAGAAAAAGAACAAAGCCAGGAAAAAGAGAGGTTCAGCAAATCTTTGCAGCAGCTGCTACTCATGGGGGTTCTGCGATGCCTTATTCGTAATTCAAGCTGCAATTTTGCTCAGAGAGAGGCTGATTCCAGGATAAAAGAGAGAAAAGTGCAAACTGGCAATACTGCATCACTATTTGGAGACCCACTGTGTGCATTAACAGCATGGCTATATCCCACACTGTTGTTCCACCAGTGATGAAACTCTGGAAGAGCTATTCAGCCAGTCATGCAGAGATGAGGAAAAGACTGGTAATAAGTAACTAGGGTTCATTACAGCACACCATGGTGAACAGAAGTTAATTTTAACTCAGCGAGGATCATGCCATGCTCGTGTGGTTCATGCAGATACTCATTGCCATGAAAAGGCAATTAAAAATCAGCCATGAGCTAGACTGTGTGTACTCTTAGGAGCTTTAAAAATGAAAGAATAACAAGGAACAAAGTTGTTGTTCTGAGGACTGGCAGACCCATGCTTATAAAGGATTTGTTGGCATAAAAATCCCATTTAGCAACTGTACATTGCAGCTGATGAGGAGACATGCACCTGAAACAACTTGAGTTACAACAATGAGAATTACTTTTGCCATCTTTTTTTTTGACAGAACCTTTCCCAGCAGACTCACAAATGGTGGATCCAGTTAAGACATACCTACCAACATTAAATAAGACTATACCAACTAACCAAAGTGGCTGACTGTCTGCCCTCATAGTTTTTAATGTGGAACAGTAGTCTGGCACTGACAATGTCTGAAGAGATCAAGGACAGGAACGCATATAGATTACTTAGATTATACCAAATTTGCCTACATGAGAATTTGGGGGACAGTGCATGCAGAACGTGACTTGTGTTCTTTATAATCAGCTTAGATCAGGCTTTCCTTTACATTTGTACAGTTAAGCCACTGTTTTACATTTGTCAGTGCATATATGTAATGTGCATGCTGAGACCTCACAGGTCGCATGAATGCCAACAACGTTTCCCTGCTTCCTCGCCTTTTGACAGCAGTACTTGTCAGCAACACTTCCCTGAAACCCTCTGTGTTCTACCTCTCATACAACATAACTGATTATAAAAATAATGAAAAGTAGTGAAAAACAACGGCATACTAGTACTAGTCAGAGCAACCTGAAAGAACCCGAATTTACCCAGCTTGGTGGCCTCCCCTGGTAAACATCAACCTAGCTTTCCTGGGAGCCACCTTCTTCTTTCAAACCCCCAAATTACACCTTTACCTGCAGTCACCTTAAGCTATCTTTCAAAATGATGAACAGGTTTAGTAACCTTGTATCTCCCTCCACACCAACCACCTTTCTTCCACTGAAGCTCTTCAAAATACCCTGGTTCATGGTCATTCCATGCAACCAGTTTCAGATACCAAACTCTTCACAGCACTAGGAGATTTATTCAAATTGCCTTGTCAAAAACCCCCATGTATTCCAGAAGAACGAGCAAAGTAAGTGACTAGTCTTGGGTCTCCTGTACAGCCCAGGCTTAAGGAGTTTCATGGTTGTCACAATATGAACTCTGCAGCTAGCAACGAGCAAAGAAAGAGTGGAAAAGCAAGTGCATCACCTTCTTCACTTGTGTCTCCTGGAATGGAAGATGCCTGTTTTCCCTCTGCACACCTCAAAAAATGATTAACAAGTATTACGACCCCATGGAGTTTCCCCTCCTGGGTACTGAAAGAAAAACAAAACAACAGCAAAAAGCAAACCATTCCTCTATCAACAGAGAGAAGACTACATCCATGTAACTACAGCAAAAATAAGCATTTGAGGCCTGGGGAAGAGGAATTGCAAGGCTTATAGAAATAAAGAAAGGCTTGAGGTAACTGCTTTGCTCAGACTGATTAGACTAGCCAATGGCTCACATAATTTGTATCAATTATTTGGTTTGAGATTGCTTTCGTGCTCCCTATAATCCTGTATCACCTGAGAAGGCATCATGTTCCCCTGACTCATGGAGAGTTGTGTTTTATGTTGTAATTTGCTAGAACAGTGATTATGTGCAAGTGAGAGAATTTCACAAGCGAAATGTCTTGTCAGTGAAAATAGCAGCTTTACTCCTACATCCACTTAGCAGCAGGAGGCAGAAAGTGTCCTGGGGTTTCTGAATTATTGCTGAAATGAACTCCAGATGCCTCCAGAAAGACTGCTAAATATATACCTAATTGCCAGTTTCTTTTGTTTTAGCTTCGCTGCTAAACAACCTTTAAACAACAGCATTTGATACATTCTGAATTCTTTATTAGCACCTTTATGCAAAATTAAATGGCACTTATGCAAAGCCAGGGCACAACGGCATGCCGGTGCTTCATAAATGACGTCTCTGGAAGCCTGTCTTGGGTATTCGCCTTCCTGTGTGGGGGAAGTTTTCTTATAAATTACAGTCTTCCTTTTACATTATGTGCACACCGATTTTATACCTCTCAGTTCTTATGCTAGAGAAATTTGCATATTTATGTAATATTAATCAGGCACCAAATTTTGCTATTTTGAATATTCAGCAAAGGAGAGCAAAACCATGCTTCCTGGCTGGCTGCCACTCTAATGACTCATCTTTGCTGACATGCAAGCTAATGGGGGTAAAGATTTAGAATTGCTGCTTAATAGAGAAAAAGGATTTGGGAGAGACAAGCTCGTATGTCCTATGCTTCATCCCTGCTCACCCCAACTCCCACACGCAATGCCCACAGTACAGCCCACAGAACTGTGAATTGTGTGTGTAAGGGTAACCATTAGGAGTACATACATCAAGTCTTTGGTCTGGAAATAAGATGGTCTTAAAAATCAAAGATCATACGTGCCACACTGAACCATTTGCACATTCAAATAAATAAATGTGTTCTTTCATTGCTTAAGAGAGAGGAGAGGCAGAGGGATCACCAGTGTAACCACTCCATCTGTGACACAGGAGCACACAGCATGCTGTCGGGTTGCTGCGTTCCTGTAATACACAGTCCCTCTGCCTTCACTGCCTTCAAGAGTCTATGCTGATCTTTCCCATCCCAGCAGCAAACCTCACCCACAACTGCAACCTGCTGCCCTCATTAGCCCAATATTCAGTACCAACGGAGATGACATCAACAACAGAAGCTACTGTACAGCCCTCTTCCCCAGATCTACTCGCTTTGATTTTTACCCTGCTTTCAGCATTACTGGGCCAGTGCTACTCTATAGAGCAGGATTCAGACAAGGTTCAATCAAAAGTGGCATGGAAGTGCTGCTGTCACCTAACATACGGGAATGGATGGGCACATCCAGAACACCAGCACAAAATGCCACAGCTGTAAAGCAGGGATCAAGTTTTGACACTTGCTAGATAACTTACCACTGTGCTGGTGATCTCTTCCTGGACTCTGCCAGTCAGACAGCATGAGGTGCGTATCAGGGACACTTACACAGACCTCAGCTCTGTGATGCCTGATTCCCACTAGCCATGCCAATCTTTAATTTATAATTTGCCTAGTCCTAGCAAGGGCTTCCTGCACAGCGTGACACTTGGCTGCAACACTTCACAGAAATCACTCGAGACAGAGTGAACCTCCAGTTTCTGAGCTTCAGTTCCAGTTATAAACACATAGTGTTATTTTAAACACTTCAAGTTGAAAGTGTGGACTTTCCAAAACTTGAACACCATAGTAAGAATATAAAGGATGGGAAAATCTTGACCTTGCTGATTTTCAGGTGTCTCAAGAGAAAAAGCATATTGTGCAGCTGATTCAAGTTAAATGTATGAAGACTAATGACCTCCTTCAAAATCGTGCACTCTGGACAAGATTCATCTGCTCTTTGTTGACTATTCAGCAAGGCAAGCACATAGCAGTATTATTCGAAATGGCTTGTGTTTGAGTAACAAAAAATTTCAAGTCAGCAGTTCCTCCTTTGCCATTTCGAATAATACAGAGTGAGGCTTAAATGCTGGAGTCACAGCTGAACACATAAGACAGCTCACAGAATCACAAAATAGCTGAGGTTGAAAGGGACCTCTGGACATCATCCTATCCAACGACCCTGCTCAACCTGGGTCACCTGTAGCAGGGTACCGAGGACCATGTCCAGATAGCTTTTGAGTATCTCCAAGGATGGGGACTCCACAGCCTCTCTGGCCAACCTGTGCCAGTGCTTGGTTACCTTCATGGTGAAAAAGTGTTTCCTGTTGTTCAGGTGGAACCTCGTGTGTTTCAGTTCATGATCATTGACTCTGTCCTGAGCTTTCTCTTCTCTCTGCTAACAGTCCCACCTGTCTCAGCCTTTCCTCATATGAGAGCTACTTCAGTCCCTTAATCAGTCTTAGCAATCCTTTGCAGGACTCTCTTTACTAGCTTTGTATCTCTCTGCTACTGGGGAGCTCAGAACTGGATATGGTACTCCAGGTGTGGCCTCACCAGTGCTGAGTAGAGGGGAAAGATTACCTTCTTCCTCAACCTGCTGGCAACACCTCTCCTAATGCAGCCCCAGGATATCATTAACCTTCTTCACTGCAAGGCCATATTGCTGGCTTACATTCAACTTGGTGTCCACCAGGACCCCCAGGTCCTTTTATGCAAAGCTGCTTTCCAGCTGGTCAGCCCCCAGCATATACTGGTGCAGGAGCTTGCACTTCCTTTTGCTGAACTTCATGAGGTTCCTTCCCTCTGGATGGCAGCACAACTCTCTGGTGTATTAGCCACTTCTCCCACGTTGGAATATGAGCAAACTTGCTGAGGGTGCACTCTTGCCTCATCATCCACATCATTAATGAAGATATTGAATGGGACAGGACTCAGTATTAACCCCTAGGGTACACCACTAGTTACTGGCCCCCAACTAGACTTCATACCACTGATCACCACCCTCTGCGTCTGGCTGCTCAGCCAGTTTTCAATCCACCTCACTGTTTGCTCATCTAGCCCATATGTTAGCTTCTCACTCAAGATCTCCTGTGAGGCAGTGTTGAAAGCCTTACTGAAGTCAAGGCAGACTATATCCACTGCTCTCTCCTCATCTACCAAGCCAGCCATTTCAACATAGAAGGTTATCAGGTTGGTCAAGTATGACTTCCCCTTTGTGAAACCATCCAATCATCATCTGACTGAGCCTTCCCCTCACGTACTGCAGTCTCCAGTGGCAGAACTGCACTGTTGAAACTGGGTCCTCTTTCCATTTCTCAGTATAAACCAGAATGCAACAGGCAGATGAAATCCTACAAGCAGGAGTGCCACCGTTTTTCCTATCTGAGATCATGCAAGTAGAAAATCCAGCTTACTTCATTTACAGAAATTCAGTGAATGGCCCAGTTAGCTTAAAGGAAGGACTGAGGAAAGGGAAGCAAAGCTGTTGAAATCAATAATTGCTCCTTGGAAAAAATAACAAGCATTTTCAAACACAGAGTTTGTGTGTGTATTCATTTTCTCCTTTCGTCATGGTCCTTCATCAGCTCACAGCGCAGTAGGGACCAGGCATTATCACATTATCTTTGGAGTCATTAAATGCTAAATGAGACTTCTACATTGTACTGTTAAGCAGAGCTGATAACACAGCTCCCCAAGGGCATCTTGGTCTTACCCTGTTTGCATTAACAAAACGCCAAAGAGATATCATTATAGAGGATTTGAAAGGAAACTGTGGCAGAGGTGTTCATATTGGCATCTGTAAACCCTCTGCATGCTTAAATACGGAACTTGGTGGCAATCTCTCTAAATATAACTTTGCAAAGGGTAACATTTCTGGCATTCTTGGTGCTTCCGAAAACCAAAATTGTCACTGTTATCTTCTGACGCAATGACAGACAACTCTTGGTCTCATAGGGACACATATATTTGGGTTAGTTCTGTTCATACAAGAGAAAGGAAGGATCCAGAACACAAAAGAGCAAGGCCAATGCCTTCTCCCAGCCCATCTCATATAAAGGGCACAGGTTACCAGAGAAACCTGAATGGGTTTCTACACTGAAGTACATTGGTGTATTTCCTAACTAGCCTGCTGCCTTCGGGGCGTTGAAGACCCAAACATCTATGTCCTGTTTGTGCACATGCATGTGTGTGTACCTAGAAAAGAGAATATGTGCACATGCAGGCAGCTGCCTTTGTCTGGGAAGAGGTGAGATTACCGTTAACACCCATATAACTAAAAGGAGTAGCCTGAAGTATTGCAGTCTGCATGGCAATAACATCCTTATACTAATTTCAGCAGGCCAGACTTTTCTTATCACTCTGTTTTTCTTTAAGCAGAACACGTTCATAAAGCGTGCACTGAAAGCTAATGAGAAGATCCTAACTTCAAGCTTAGCCTCTGGTCAGTGTCCTCGGTGACTAGTATTTTATTTTTCTCTAACTTCTTGCCAACATACGCAACCAACTGTTAACCTGAAGCTATGTGGTCTCCAGCCCACGTCTATCTTAAAACCAGCAGAAGCCTCATATGTTTCTTGTCTACCACACAGTAAACACAATGGCACTCCAGCAAATAGGCTGTTTCAGCACCTGGTTATGTCTGAAACTCTCCTTTGTGCTTTGGGAAACAGAGTAATGTCAATAAATCATGTTCAATTACAACATAGTTATTTCCAAGCTTGTTTGATGCTTAGCATTTGAGGAAAATGATATGCTTACTTACCATAAGGGATATATGCCAAGCCTACTGACAATGAAGACAATGGCAAATGTAAGGAACAGAAGGTCACTCAGTTTTTGACACTTGCAATAGTTTGCCATTTTGGCAGCCTGTAAAAGAAAGAAACGTCTGTTTACTTCTGTGAAGACAACTGAGTTCTTTTGTACTGTGTATAAGCTGTAAGAAGAAATCAAATTTTTATGAAATTACTAACATTTTCATTGGACCACCTCACAGTGACCTCGTAACTCCTCTCCACCATGCAGGTGGCAAATGTCTTCTCAGAAAAAAACCCAGACTGTGTAAAAACAGAGTACATCTCCAATTTCTTCCTTCTCCATTCAATTTCCTTTTTGAAATCCTACAATTTCAGATTCACAAAACCCTTCTAAACTTTTTATTGAACCCTATTGTGTTTATGCTGTCCTTGTCCCCAACCTCTTTACCTACCTGTCTCTCACCTTTCCAGTATGCTCCACTTGCATTTTCACCATCCATCCATCTTCCACCTGCCCCATACCCTCTGACCTTATTATGTTGCTATATATAAACTTTGTCTCAAACCATCTATTGTGCCCCATATCCTATATTCTCCCACAGCATCTCTTCTTCCTCTCTGGCCTATACTGAACAGTTTCTGGCTCTGAGATTATACCCCTCCCCTTCAAATCTTTTCCCAAGGCTCTCTTCCCCTCTCTTTCCAACTGTTCCTTCCCAACTTGTTGCCCTATGCCTGTTTTTACATGCTTCTCTCATTTGTCTGCATGCAGTCTTCCGACTCCTCCTCAGTGAAGGAGTCTCCCAACTACTCTTCACTCAAACCACTCATGAAAACACTGATGATCTCTGAAGTTTCTTTGCCATCTTCTCCCTGAAGAAAACAGCACACAGCTGTTTTAAGCTTAAAACAGCAAGCTTGTTTTAAGATGTCTATGCTGCATCCACAGTGTTCACGTGTCTAAGTGGTTACTTATTTTAAAACATCTGCTTCAAGGCAGGGACAGTCTTTCTTTAT
The DNA here is from genome assembly GCF_000687185.1 of Egretta garzetta. Lineage (NCBI taxonomy): Eukaryota > Metazoa > Chordata > Aves > Pelecaniformes > Ardeidae > Egretta > Egretta garzetta. The sequence continues at coordinate 2,777,933 of NW_009260022.1, read as the reverse complement.
GGTTTCTGTCAAATGTATGCAGAGAGTGACTGCACAATGAAGCACATGACAAGCCTGATTTAGTGTCTGCTTAAGTCACTGGGAACCTTTTCAAAGCCCCCTCTAAGGGGGCCTGTATCCAGCTCCCTAGCTGAGAAGATGCTTACTTATTGTGTTGGTTTTGGCTGGGACAGAGTTAATTTTCTTCATAGTACCTAGTATGGGGCTATGTTTTTGATTTGTGCTGAAAACAGTGTTGATAATACAGGGATGTTTTTGTCATTGCTGAGCAGTGCTTACACAGAGTCAAGGCCTTTTCTGCTTCTCAACCCACCCCACCAGTGAGCAAGCTGGGGGTGCACAAGGAGCTGGGAGAGGACACAGCTGGGACAGCTGACCCCAACTGACCAGAGGGATATCTCATACCGTATGACGTCATGCTCAGCATGTAAAGCTGAGGGAAGAAGAAGGAAGAGGGGGGTGTTCGGAGTGATGGCATTTGCCTTCCCAAGCAACTGTTATGCATGACGAAGCTCAGCTTTCCTGGAGATCGTTGAACACCTGCCTTGAATTCCTTGTTTTGTTTTGCCTATTAAACTGTCGTTATCTCAAACCATGAGTTTTCTCACTCTTACTCTTCTGATTCTCTCCCCCATCCCACTGGGGAGGAGTGAGCGAGAGGCTGTGTGGTGCTTAGTTGCTGGCTGGGGTTAAAGCATGACACTTACGCAGACTTTCCAGAGGGCTAAGAGGGAGTAAAATTACCGCAACTATGCATATAGAATACTATTCTGAAGGCAAAATTCAAACCAGAGAATTGTCTAAAATGGTGAGAGACACTCTTGCATTCTGTCTGATTTTTTTGGTACAAACACACTGAACCTGAAAATGATCAATCATGTCAGACAATCTGGATGCCACAACCAACCTGCACTTTTGGATGTTACATAACTTCTGCAACGTTTCCACTCAAAATCTCAATATAAGGGATATCCTGAATAACAAGAAACAAGTTAGGAAGCTCACAAAATATGAGGAAAGCCACCCGTGCTGCAAAGAAAACATAACCCTTCTGAATCAGCCCCATGTTCTATAGTAGACACAAATGAGTTTCCTAGCAGTTTGTACTCACAGTCTGGTTTAAGGAAAAGAGAACACTTTGGTGCCAACATGCAAAGCAGAAGAGTTACCAATACCTTGATTTTCAGATGACTGAAAGTTCAGATAGGAATTTTGTATCTATTTCCATGGTGGCACTCTAAAAAAGCTGGTTTCATAGGATGTGGAACTGATACTGCTATAGCAACTTGCAGTAGTGGCATGCCTTTTCTCAAAAACAGTACAGCTGTTGGATCATCAGTTCTCAAATAA
>NW_009260022.1:2760360-2776556 GCF_000687185.1 Egretta garzetta | reverse complement strand
TTGGATGGAATCGGGCCACCTAAGACAATACAACACAATTTTCAAAGCTTAAAAACCATGACCACCTCCAGATACTCTTGCTAGTCTATTTAAATCCATTTAATTTACAGCACAGCTATTTGCCTTGGTCTGAAGTGTCCATTCCCTGCTCTTTTAGAAAACTGTGTTAGGAGATAGCGGGAACCTGACAGAAAGGATTCAGGTTGAACTGTCAGCTACGTGAGGCTCATGCACCAGAAGCATACCAAATTGGCAACTACTCACATCCATACACTGGCATCAAAATTGTCACAGTGTTCATTAATTGAAGCTGAAAAGTCTCAAGGTCCTCAAATATGTGGGATTTTAAGTACTTCAGCAGGTTAGGTTACAGTGTTTCCAACCCACAAGCTGTACTGCAGTGCAATGATACCCAAGACTCCTTAAAACAACTTAGCTGGGATTCTGAAAGTTGTGTCTCAGTAGCATAGATTTCAGCTTAAGCTAATGTAATGGCTTCCCAGGCAAGCAACTGACTCTACATTTGGTCTGTCCTGCCATGGCTGGGCTGCTTTGAGTATCCAAGATAACTTTCACTCAGACCTAAGAGAACAGCTACATATTTCCTGAAAATCCTGCTATGACTCCTCTGTACCTGCAGATGCCTTAAGACCTATGGAAAAAACCTTCACCTCCAGTATTCCTACCAATATATACTATACTCCGCAATGAGAATGGCAGAAATGTTGCATTCCAGCTTTCCACTGGACATGTTTCATTATGAAATGGTAGGTGGGAAGAGTCTAGTGACCTCTGGAAATTACTTTTCATTTTTACAGATATATAATATGTAAAACAGGTCAGGTGCACAGCTGACCCATCATGGCAAGATATTTTACCAGCTTCTTTTGCAGTTTGATAATTTTCTTCCTCTGCACTGACTTTCCCCTCAGTAATGTCAGCAGTGTGTAGGAGTCCATCTTCTCTCATACGGCACCGGGGCTGTGACCCACTGCCCTAGCAGAAGAAAGTCTGTTGAGTGAGTCGTAATGGCCCTCCTAGTAAATGCTTCTCAGGAGTTGTGATTCTCTTACACTTTAGACTGGCTTTAGTATTTCCAGTCAGAACAGACTGAACAAATTGACTAGAAAGACCGCTGAAGTATGTGTCTCATGGCGAAGTGTCTTTGCTGAATATCTGCAAATCATATGAGAATACCAGCAATTTCTCTTTGTCCTAGCCAGTGAATGAACAGAGGAATTGAGAAAAAAATATGTATCTCACTGTGTTCAAGGTAAGGTTTTAGCTAGTCTGCTACAGCTGCTCTCCAGAGGTTTTATAGTTCCCCAGGCACTGGTGTGATCTGGAATTAATACTGTCAAGTACATCTGTCTGGTGGTAGAAAAGAGGAATGAAGATAGTTTGGGTGCACCCACAGCTAGCAGAATAGATCTACACATATTGCTAAAACAGAAAAATAAACTTGTAAAGATTTAATTATTTCTAACAGAAGAAATCCAGATTCTCTGTTGCTTTCTATCTCAGGCAGTCATGTGCCTTCTAGATTAAAACAAGATTAAAAAATAGAAACAGATTTACAGCACTATCGAATCAGAATGGGAGGATTTTGATTCTGCAATAGGTGACTCACGCAGTGAGGCTATATTCTTGCATAACAGGATCCCCGCAACTACTTTAGTAAAAAATAATTTCAGACAAAATAGCTATTAACTTTGGTTTGATCCTGATGGAGAGTTCACAGACAGCCTGATCCCACCATCATCCAGAGCTGTCTAAAACCTGATACAGATACAGGATGACAACATCTCTAAATTGCCTCTATGGAAGTTATAGACCATCTTGATTTAAAAGAATTTCAATCATCCCTCCTTCTCCAAAGCCAACTGTTTAATACTGGCATCTGGATGAGGAGGCACAGGAACCTGGAAAATGCTGGGGGCGAGAGGTCAGCTCACTGCCAGTGCACACAACAGCTACGAAGTTGTCCAGCACCCTCTGCACAGAAAAGCACAGCAGAATCAAACCATGACACCTTGATTCTTTTGGAAACAGGGTTCTTGCCCCACACATCACTTCAGAGGGTTCAAGAACAAGGAGCTTCTATTCATTCCCCACAGTCAGGACTTTCCAGATTTTGCAACTTCGAGCTTTTAACTATACCTTACCATGTTACATTTAAAATCTGTGTGTAAACCTCCCTGGCATGCAATGCATTACAAGTTTCTGCTCTGTACAAGCAACTTATCAAGGGATAAAACAGTCTAAAGTCACAAACATGCACTGCTACAAGTGTGATATATTTCAGCAAGGAAATACACTGTATTAATCACCATTACTATCTTGAACTAGCCTCTTTGCTTAACAAATGCTTGTTTTGAACAGCAAATAGATTCCACCTATTGACATTCTAGCTCTCAGAATATTGAATACCATGTACAGACACTGATGATACATGTATTATCTCACCTCTAGGACAACATCAGCCGCATCATGGAGACATAAGGTCAAGGTTCCCACTCGTGTCAAATTGGTTACATATGAGAAGGTTATCAGGGTGACTGTTACAATGTGATGTGTAAACATGATGCCAAAATCCTAGAGCAGCAAGAAGCAGGGGAAAAAAAAAAACAAAACAATGAACCAAACAGTGAGATTCAGTACTCATATACAAAAATGGATGGATGTTTTTTAAACCCAGCATTATGGTTATGTTACATAAAGATCCTGCCACATAAGTGCATTACATACCCCGCTAGATATTTCACTTTGAATAAAATAATCATTGTATGTTAACAAAATGCAAAAAGATTATTGAAAGCTAGGCAATATCTACATTTCTCAGTTCACAGTAACTTAACCTAATGAAGTAAACATTTGCAGCTGAAGTTACTTCGAAAAGGCATATGTGGTTACAAGTCAAGTTACACCATATTTCTCACACACCAAGCAACATAATATGCAAAATAATGTGCCATTCACAAGAGTTCAAATAGCTACAAAGGAACAGGAAACACATTTCCACTGCACTAGGAGTTATTGACAGTCACCTGACAAGCACAACTGAGCTTTCACAGAGCTGAGAATCCCAGTTCCAGCTTTTTATTTGTTTGTTTTTAATGAAGCTGCTTTGCCTTCACACTGTAACAGTCAGAAAATTCTTCAAATGAGCTGGTGCAGCTCCTCCTACTCAGATCTCATCTGCTGCCTCCCAAATGATGCAGGTTAGCTGGTCTCCAGATCAGTAACTGATTTATTTGGCCAGCAAGTAACTGCTACTATTGAAAAATACTGGGTGAAGCTCCTGTAACATCAACATTCCCGGATACATGCCAAGGGGCAGGCAAAGCAGACCCATCTGCCTGGCCTAGACTCCCAGGCCGATTACTGAGAGAACAGGACCTGCAGAGATCAAGACTCTTCTCTGCAAGGCACCAAGTCAGTCAAAAAGAAGTCTTGCTGGAGTTTGCTGAACTACCCACACAGCTTTGAGAAAGTGATATAAAAACCTCCAAAGAAAAGATCATAGGCGTGATTTGACTGGGGAGTTTGGTTTGCAAAGGGACTGAAGGTGTATGTGTCAGGCAGGAGGGCCCTACGGAACGTGCTGGTGAGCTCCCACTAATACAGGGTCAACTCCAGAACAGCAGCTGCTACAGCTGCCAACTGCTGAGTCTCTCCAATACTGGGAAGAGTTAACTGCCCCATGTCATTGTACTTCTCTTTGGGAATGCAGCAGGCACGTAGGAGGCACCACTGCTTTCAAAGATGTGCAGTGCAACTGCCTCTCAGTATCAGAATTCCGCTTCACTGCAATGTAAACCTGGAGTCCGTGGAAAAACCTGCAGCTTGAGCAGCCTCACTAACTGAATTGGGACAGGACCTCTTCCCAGCATATCACTTTATGTTTAATGCTACAATGTGCTACAAGGTGCTACTTCCTACACATACTCATCAATGGGCATTGCTAGTATCTCCAACACAAAGCTGGGGAGGGGTGGGGGGAAGAAAATAAATTAAAAAAACCCCTAAAAGCAGAGAACTGTATCCTAGTTTGGTATAAACCCAACATTTCTCAGCCAGGTTACTTGGTCCCCGGCAGTGTGGAGCACAAATACATTCAGCAGTCATCTCAAGCCATTGCTTTAAATCCATTTTCTTAAAGCAGATTGAACAAAAAGAGAATTAAAGGCTGTTTCCCTTTCTAAGAGTCTTAAGGGAAAGCAGGCGTATGGCATCTTAGTCATTTCAGTAACTACAAACCCACACATGGGGACTATTTCACCATACCATAATCAAAACAGCAAAGCACCTACCTTATTCCCTGGGATTAGAAGTTAAGTACTAGCATTGCCATATGGCCATACTGCAGCCTAGCTCTTTACCTGCTTCAGCTGCAAATGCTATGGCACTGTTCTTCATTTTTCTTCTAACTGCAATTATGTTAGCACATAGGCAGTCCAAACAGGGGAAGAAGCCAAGTAGAAAATTCTCATCTGTTTTTATAGCTGACACATTCATGTTCTACAAATACAAGACTTCTAGTCCCTCTTGGGAACTCTTCAAGGCTTTCCTGACAATATGGATTATTCCTAAGCAGCCCTAACGCTCTTGGGCAGCAGTCTTCTGCACTTCTGCATGAGTCTACTTACAGAAATGCTGTCCAGGGAACTCCTTCTCTGATAACGTTTCTTAAAAGAGACAGTTACCTGACTCTGCCAGCTCTGAAATGGAGATGCTGGACTGACCTACTGAAAATTGTTAGAAAAAAGTAGCAGAGATATAAATAAGACTACATTTGTTATTCTGGTCCTTTCTTTCCTGTTCATGACATTTCTTTACGTCAGTAATTAGTTACTAGGCTTTGAAGATGCTACCTGTTAGATTTTAATTATACATAAAGGTAATGAATACATAGAAACTAATGGTACAAGTCCCCATAATGTCAAGTGGTACTTGCGTACTGGCTTACTCAAGCACTTTCACCCATACACAGCAGAAGAGCTGTGAGGAATGAGCTTTTTCTTTTTTAAAATATATTCAAACTGTATGTATGTTTGTGCAAGATGCATTTACTCACAGCAGATTTGTAGCCTCTGGTTATAACTGCTGAAAGATATCATGCACCTGTGTCATGAAAATACGTGACTAAGAACAGGAGAAAGAACCTACTCCTGACACCATCAGTAGGAAGGACACAGGGCAGACAATGGAGAAACCCCATCGGTCTCAACTTGTAGACAAGCCCTCTGGAATCAAGTTTTCTGCTACCCACGTTTGTTTAACATGACACACTCACTGACTAACCTGCCAAGTGGCTATGGAGCATTAGTGCCACTGAAAGGCAAAACATCGTCTTCATTTGTCACTCCAGCTTCTGGAAATGGGCTTCAACAAGGAAGGGGAGTATCACCAGCTAAAGGTTTCAACCATTACAATTCTAGTAAAGGTCTGCAAAATGTACACAATCTGAATTCCTTTCCTCTGAAACAAAAGAGATCAGCTCTATGACTCTTCTGTTACTGAGTCTGAGAAAGAGATCCAGGATCCAGATTCAGTGAAATATAGCATAAATTTTCTAGAATCAAAATGGAATATTCAAGAAAATTAGCAGATACAGATTATTTTATTTTGGGAATCAGTGAACTGTCATTTTTTTTTTTAAAAAGTAAACCACAGAAGCTCTAGGAATTGCCAAATGCAAAAAGGTATGAATACACAGAAAGGTCTCCTAGATCCACAGTGTTAAAACACTGGCTGAGTAGAAATTTTACACATTCCCTTAAATAAATCGTTCAAATGTTTTTCTATGAACAATACTTCAGGTATCCAGAAAGCATGTCAATAAGCCTTACTGCTTTTAAAACTCATCAGGGGCTTTTGAGAGTAACAAAGTTCTCCGATCTATTTTATTTTTTTTTTCCTCTGTGTTTTATAAAAGAGGAGTATGGGAAGCTGGACAGAGAGCTGATCAAAAACCAAATCATGCTAGCCTGCAGTCTTTGAAAATGAAAACCCTTAAGGGTGGAACATCATTACAGCAACATAGTAGATATTTATGAAGCAAACAACATGCAGTTATAAAACCGTAGAAGTTAAATCTACTCTGTTTGCTGCCATAATGCCAATAGTAGGTCTGTGCAACAGCCTAAATTGTTTGGTCACACCTCTTCAGCCAGGCAAAAGTAATCTGGTGGAATTTACAACATCTAAATATAAACAGGTATTTGAAAGTCAGCAACTTTCCAACTGGAAGTAATTTTAAAGTCATGAATTTGCTATTAGAAAAGAATAAAACGGAGATGGAAAACAGCAAGTACACTTCTCTTGAGCTACAGCAAGTAAAAGACCAGTGCTGGAGTTAGGCCAGTGCTGAGTGCTGGTGCTTTCAGAAAAGACCTACCGCACCTCACCTTGAGAGAAACCCAGCTACATAAAAGCAAGTTGGCTGAATTCCTGCAGTGCACAAGGCTGCCAGGGCACTTTTGATCATCCCAGACTACAACACAGCCACTGCTGAATTTAAACTAAGTAAAATGATAACAAAGACTTAGATAAAAGTATTCCTCTCACTGTAACACGAAAACATCAACAGGTTTCTCAGGCTGAGAACTGTCAATCTGCTCTGTGTAAGCTGCCATGAAGTATTACAATAGCATCTGGTATTAGCTGACAAATTTCCTGCTTCTTCCTGTTAAACAGAGACTTATATGGGCACTGTTTCACATATTGCATATTGGGTACATTACGAGGTTTCCACATTTTTTAAAATAAACCTGCTCTTTTAAAGAGAACTGTTATGGTGGTGCATGAGCTGGTGTCTCTGTCAAGCTCGTACTACTTTTTGTCAACAACTGTTAAGCTCCCAGTGCTAACATTTGTCAGCTCATGGGTTTCCTTGACAGCTTGCACTTGCCCCTGGCCACAGAACAGTTTTACTGTGTGGTACCGGTGCATGGCCGCATTTCTCCAGTCTCACCTTCCTGGTTATCAACTTTGCTTACACTACAAAAAGAACCATCTCCACAGTCCAAACTGGTCAGCGATCTTACAGGTTATTTATAAATATGGCATTCCCTCTGTCTCCTGCTGGGTGCTTATAATGAAAGGCTTTTGACTTGCTATCATTGCACTGCAGATATTTCGCTCGTGCTCTCTGCTGGACACTGGATGTTCTCAGACACAGAGATGCATGTGACACTGCTTTGATCTGGTGCTCTGGGTTCAAGCACTGCAAATCTGCAGCAGGGGTGTTACTTAGCTGTTAGTGGTCCACTTCCCCACCTCCATCTCCCATTCTACTTCCACAGTAGGCTGCTACAAAGTCTTCCTGATAACAAGTACAAGTCATTTATATACAACTGAGAAACAGACTTGTAAGATTGTTTACTTGCACCTGTACTATGGACAGTGTCAGGCTTTATCTCTGTGCTCAGCTCACCAATGGGAACAAACTCTCCAAGTCATGAGGAAAAAAGCATTTGGTCATGAGATGTATTAAATGAGAAAGGTGTTACTGACCCTCCCAATGGTTCTTTTCAGAAGTGTACTTCAGCGCTAAGCCTAGATGCTGTTCAGGTAGCCTCCAATTACTCTTTACACAAGCAAAGCAACTAGTCAGGAATCAATTCAATATTCTTTAAAGATGTATTGTACTGCAAAATTGCAGTACTGTTGCAAAGGCAATGCTGTTACATTTTCCTCTCCATCAAGAGGTACACAAAGAAAAGAAAATGTAACAAGTGGCACAGTGCAGAGGGCTGAATGTGAATGTAGGAGGACTGATCAGACACAATACATTTCTGCAGCAATAACCTGAACAATTCTGTAACACTGCTGCAGAGGTTTAATTTGGGTGGATATATTGATAAATGGCTACTCAGTATTGCTGGGACCTGCAGCTTACGTATATTTGTCAATATTACTCTTGATTTAAATTCATCTCCACTATCATACAGCTCCATCAAACACTGTTTTTCTGCATCTCTGTTTTTTGAAACAGTGAAGTTGTACTCATTTCAAGCTCACAATTAACAGAACGTTTAGCATTTACAGACAATGCAAGCAAGGGGTTTACATGTATTCATCCTAAATTGTTTGTTTTGTTTACAATTTACTCTCCAATCTGGATTTAGAATTTGTGGATGTTTTCTTCAGACTTCTATTTCTGGAAAAATTTGGAAATTCAAGTAGAGGGGTGTTTTCCTGTATATGTAGCTCTGACACAAGCCTCCCAGGAGCCCACTGTGGTTTGAAATAGCAGATAAATATATTCAGGACATACTGGATCCTTCATCTACTCTTTCCAGAGTTATGCTCCTGCCAAAATTCTAGTAAATGGGGATTTTTCCATTAGCATAGCCTACAATCATTTAATTAAATGACAGTAGAAGGAGGCACATAAAAATATTATAAAATTCTTCCAAACATTTTAAACAAGTAATTTTGCAACACTAAAAAACCCTGCTCAATGGACTGTTATAAAATGACTGCTGTGCTGCTTGTTCTGCTATGCACTAGCCCTCTTCTTGGAGAATTTGGATGAAGGAATATGGAACAGGTTGCTACTGATACTGGAAAAATGCTTTTATCTGGCCAGAGTTTTATTTTCTTGATCAATAGCCCCTTAACAGCAATGCTCAGCTAGTTGAAATTTCATAGCCGTAAAGGTAAGATTAAATGAAACGTCACTTTCTGGTATTAAATGTATCCGTTTTTACCATCCCTTTGCAGAATAAATTGAAAGCCCTCATAGATCTTACCAAAGTGATACTGTGAATTTATGAGACAGTCTTGCTCTGTCATTGATATTTTATCACTTAACTCTTAGAAGAAACAGTACATCTACTAGCTACTGCGTGTTCAATTCCATTTAGGTCACTATATGAGAGCAGAAGTCTTTTTCAGCTGATGCTATTCCCCCTTGAATGTTTGATTACTCCAGGCTCTTCTTCCCATGTGCAGAAAAAACCCACATCATAGTTACAAGGAACAGAGGAAGACAAGCACTTCAAAAGCAGTTTCTCAGTGACGAATATCTGCAAGAGGCAGTGACTAGAAAGAACTCTATTTCCAGCTCACTGCACAGGTAGTACAGGTACTCCCTCAGTCAAGAAAGATATGTGCTTAAAGCTTTCAGTGTTTTTAGTCTCATTGTTCTTACCTTTCTTTTGATGTCAATGAATTGAGAAAACATTAAGGACCAGTAGAATGACAATTCAACTATGTAGTAATAATGAAGGTCAGGCATCAGTGGCTGAAAGATGGAGATGAGAAAAGGTTAATAGAGTCTAAGTGACATTACAGGCAGCTGAGGTCTATAGGAGACATGTTTAATCACAGGGGGATTAATGAATTATACATAAGCTTCCCTTGTAAGAAAAATGATGATGGTTGCCTCTCTCAAACTTTGATGGCTCTGGAAAAAAAGCTCCCCAACCTACCCTCCTCTTATGTTTTCATCTTGACAGTATTGTAATACCAAAAACTTATGATGTTGGCCATTGGAAAAAAATTATGATGTTGGAACCTAGAACTAACTAAATTCTGAGTACTCGTAAGTCTGTTTTGAAAGATTACTTGAAACATCTTGCTGTATACCAGTAATGTGGGTTTAAAGCACAGCAGAAGAAACAATGCTAGAGCAGATTAGAGAAAGGTAAGGCTAATATACAATCTCATCTGCTCATGATGAAAACGTTGTGAGCTTTTAACAGGGCTCTTTCTAATACAAAAGCAAGCCTACTTTTAAAGAATTTAACCATTTTCTGGGAACATGTTAGCATTTGGAAAGAAGAAAATAAAGTAACACTTTATCCTGGCATCTTGTTTGATATACAACAGGATTACATAGATGTTTAAAAGAAATAAAAATAATAAGACACAGGAACTTATGCACAACCAAAAGCAACCTGGGGCAACTTCAAAAAAGGTAACTGGTGGCACACATAGGCTGTTTATCCCCCCAGCCTAAGAGAGCCAGTCCTAGGTGCTACTCTAATTTCCATGTGATTGTGCCTCCCTGCTAGTCACACCTTCCATCACAGTGATAGAGGGGCACTTGCACAGGAGAAGCTCCTGAGGGATTAGATGAACCATCTCTAGAGCAGTTTGCACTGGCACAACCACACACCAAAGCAGGGCATGAGCTAGTTCCATTGCCAAGAGGCATTTCAGTTGCCTCTTTTATTCCCATTCCCTTTTGCAAACCAGTTCATTGCAGGTAAAAAACAGTCCTTAGATGCCCACTGAATGCTCTACATGGGTTATTTAAATATAGACATATGCTTATGCTTTATGAAAAATGCATACACTCAAAATCAATCTTTTAAAGCCATTTCTTGGGCCAATATAGTCCTTTTCTGACTTAGTGAGACTGCCAGTAAGCTTTTAATTAGGTGTAATTAAAAAAAGGGAAGAGAACGTGAGCTAGCAATGAACCGCGACTATTATACTCATTATTGCAAGAGAATTCACTGGGGAAAATTTCTAGTAAACCATTAAGATTGTCAGCTGCTTTATTAACAATCACATTAGTATTTCTAAACCCATATATAATGATAACAAAGGGCCATTCTAAAGATATCATGGTTTCCCTCCATGAAAAGATCATCCATGTGTGTTTAACTTAGTTTAAATGCTAGGTTTCAGTTCTCAATAGACTTAACTTCAGTAGGACTATTCTGTGCTTATGGGTAGAGTTGTCACCCAAATGATCCATTTGACTATATCCACAGCTGGATTTCTGCAATGTTGTGTTGAGTAACTTACAAAGGATTCATAGAAAACAAGAGATCAGAAATTTTATCTAGTTAAGAAAGAAAATTGAAAACCCAGTACTTAATCCAGATTAGCACCCAGTAGATATTTTTATCTCTGAGACAATGATTTTGATAATGACTTTTATTTGATGTTTTGCTTTCTGTTGGACCCTCTCCACTTGTAGCATGATTTTAGATGTAGTAAGTTTAGTTGCCACCCTCTAAAAGTTGTAAATAACTTTCTGAATGACCTTGTTCTTCTGATGAATCTGGTAAATATACAGTCTTTAACCAGTAAGATTCATGGTCTTACATCAGAAGTAAATCTCTTCTTGCATGTAATAACACAAAAATGGTAGAAAACAGGACTGAAAGGGACCAGTGACTGCAGCCATACCAATTCTGACAAACAACTGTTCCTAAAATCTGAGGGATGAAGATTCAACACTTCCCCCATTCAGTTTCTTCTGCTGCTTCTCTAATGTTACTCAGTACACCCTTCAGTCCTTGGGTGGAATTTAAGTCATTATTTCTTCTGAGGCTAAGTGACCAAATTTATTCAACCTTTCTCAGATCAAGATTTCTGGTCATTCTTGCTGAACTATCTCCACTGGACTATTTTCCAACAGGTACACAACCTTCAAGAACAGCAGCACCTAAACTGGAACACAGTTTGCCTGTCCAGGGCTGTTCACTGTTACAGGGAATTAATGTGTCTTTCAGACAATACTCTTCTTCATACTTTCCAGTCCGTCAATGAGGGGTTTTTTTTTCCCCTCCCTGCCCTTTAGGGGGGGGGAAAAAAAAAAAAAAAAAAAAAAAAAAAGCAATATGCCCCAGGTAGATTAGACTCCTTAAATTGCAAACTCTTTGATGGAGCTTTTGGAATTCAATGTCAATTATACTTGGATAGCAGCTAGCACAATGTCTCAGTGACCCCTACTGAGACTCCTGGATGCTGAATTTAAAAAAAAAAAAAAAAAAAAAAAAAAGCATTTTAAAGAAGCTCAGGTTTAGAATCAGAATTGAGACTAATTAAAAAAGCTACCAAAAGTTATCATCAAAAGTTATTACAAATTTTAAGACCATCTTACTAGGTTACATTTGAAACATTTGTTACCTCTGATTTATAACAAAAGGAAAAATCATACTTCACAACTTTAGTCTCTTGTTGCCTCCTGTTATACAAAGGGTATTAAGGAAGCAGGTGGCTCTTAGCCTAGCAATGGACATGATGGTATATACCTCTAACTCAAAAGGGCTACCCTTATGTTATTACTAATAATATGAAAAGGGAGCATTTAATTAATTCACTGATCCTCACAACATCCATGTTGAAAGTTACTTCTGTCAGACCAGGAGGCACAATGAGGCAGTGGTACAGCCAAAGCAGAGTTCTTTTCTGAAAAATACATTGAATCCTTTAGAGCAGGTTGACTGCTCTGTTTAAATACGTCCCATAGTTTAACAGCTACGCCCAGTAGTACAAACTAATGGAAAGCACAGGAGACATTTCTCAAAGCTCTTTGGGTATGCAAACTTTGGAAGCCACTGTTCATTCAGATAAAGACAGATAAAATTTCTGCCCTTCTCCTTTCACTTGTCCTGCTCCTTCTTCCCCTGGCAGAGAATAGTTTCTGGAGTTGTAAGGCTACAGTTAATCCCAGTGTTATTGCAGCACATGCATGCTGTTGAAGCAACTGTGCTGCTGTGAAAGATGGCCAGCACTTGGACCTGGGAATTAAGTATTCCTGGAACTAGTTAAAACCCTAGCAGTGCAGCAAGGAATAAATATACTGTTATTGTTCTCTTGCAGATTGTTTTAAGGAAACCGAATTCCAAACTTGAGCAAAATTTTTCTGGAGGACTGAAAGAGAGAATGAGTGCAGCAGGACACAACCTGAAAGGGCATTTTTACTTCAACAGTGGCATTCTTCTCCTTAGTAAAGGAGATAAATGACCAAAGTCTTTTCTTTGAAGGTAAGTTATATACTTTGAACTAGAACAGAGAGAAAGGCTGATGCTTTTTGAATCCATGAAAATACAGACATTGCTGAAAATAAAGACTTGAAACCATTCTCAATTCTCTCATTAATTTTACCTTCTTTTCTTGTAAGCTTCCATGAGGCCAGGACTGGACAAGCCCCTATTTCAGTACCTAAAGGAGAAACCTACCTTCTCTGTTTAGTCTCCTCTTTGATCACACCAACTGCCAGGGATTAAGTTTCACCCTGTATGTAGTATAACAACTACGAGAACTATACCGGTTTCTCCCAACCCGCTGAATCTGAGGCTTTGCTAAAACTTTCAGTATCCTCAGACCTTTGTAAAAAATGACCATTCTGTCACTGTTGCAGATGTCTGCTTTCACAGTTAGATTTCCCAGATCTGTCTTCAGATCCTGTGCTTCATCTCAAAACAGCTGTGACAGCTATATTCATCCTTTCCATCCTGAACTCAAACAACTGTATGTAGTATAACAACTACGAGAACTATACCAGTTTCTCCCAACCCGCTGAATCTGAGGATGGGGAGCATCTAGCAATGTTCTGACGTGCCAAGTAGCCCATTCACACTAACATACTGACACAAAGCTCCACCATAATAAAAACAGAGCTCTGCAGAGGTGTTGTGTTTGGTTTTAGGCAGCACTGTAACTTTTACCTGATATGGATACCCATTCCAGCACTGTCTGGTATTCCAGAGCCAGGGTGTCTGAGAGAGAAAGAAAAAAAAGGTCTGTACACACCATTTTGGGCAATACAAGTGTATATGGTTAATACAAGTGAAGGACAAAACTACAGGAACAGCTTAAAATTTGCAATTTTTTATAGAGGTTATGAAAACTGAATACAACAAAGAGGTTCCTCAAAGTTTCACAGCATGAATTAGAGCAACCTGCCTGTTCACAGAGATTTTTGGTTAGTGCACCATGACCTTACACAAATAGCTTTTGCCAGAGCGCAGGCTGAACTTGTGCTCAGCTTGTGCTCAGGGGTTCAGATCTCACATTACCTCCTCAGTAGCACCGTAAATCTTGGCCCTAAGACGCTCAAATATTTTAAAGAAGGTCTTTTGCATGTGCTGTTACATATAAGCATCCTTCCATACAGGATCCATCCTTCATCCCAGCCACATCAGCTCAAGATAGCAAATCATACCTTTTGCTTTCCTGGCTGATGACATGACCATCCAGAGATGAAAGATCTTGCTATCACACAGAAAATACTCTGATAGCTTAGGGCAACATGAAAGGTACCAGAGCGAATTTATTGTAGTATGCATTTATAGACTATTGCATTGCAAAAATCTGGGCAAACTAAAAGACTTGTGGATGTGCAGCTCTGTTATGCTTCCTGTTTCTTTGCTGCTTGCACAGATATATGTGATTATTTCTCTTTCAATGTTACAAGAGAGCCTTTTAAATTTTTTCCTGTAAGTAGGTTGTTTCTTTCAGAGTTCTTTAGTTTTTACCTCCTTTTCTGTGCAACTAAATGGACTTGAGATAGAAAATATCATATAGGCAAGCTCTTCTACCCAACATACTCAACCATTAAGTATTTCCACATTGGGCAATAAGAACATGACCAAATCAACAGCTATCAAGC
Source organism: Egretta garzetta (assembly GCF_000687185.1). Classification (NCBI taxonomy): domain Eukaryota; kingdom Metazoa; phylum Chordata; class Aves; order Pelecaniformes; family Ardeidae; genus Egretta; species Egretta garzetta. The sequence goes on along the minus strand of NW_009260022.1, from coordinate 2,762,191 downwards.
AGCCACACTTCCCTTTTTGTGCATGAGCAGGAACAACTCCTTTCAGGTATGTAGGTCCTGCAAAGCACAGCTGCATCTCAGGTTTTGGCAGCATCTGGACTTTGAGAAGCAACTGTCTACAGTACAAGCACCCACCCACTGGATCTCTCACTAGAAACATGGAAGAAAACTCTGGATACAAGATCTTCGTGCAACTCCTTTACATAATCTTAACTGCTCTACATCTAAATATAAAGGGGGCAGAACATTATTAGTAGGCCTGGTAGATTAAGGCATGCATACCCTTACAGCATTAAGTGCTTCCACTAGGTTACATTTTTTCGAATTAATCCTCATTGCGTGAGAGACAGCATTGTCTTGGTTTCACCATCAGGTGGAGCAGTTCAGCTCAGGCAAAGCATAACAACAAACTCGTCCAAAATACAATGGGTGAGCATCAAACCAAATAAAATGAACACTAAGCAGAATGTTAAAGCTCCAGCCAGAGAATCAGAGTCTTTATAAATAGGAAGGATTTGTACCATATGAAAAGACAGGATAAACGCTAGCCAGAATTATAGCCCAGTTCCCAACTGATACTTTAGTTTTAATTGTGATTTGTCTTATAGAAGGTCCTTACAGCCTTTGTTGGTTAACAGGGATGTAACATGATTACTAAAGGTTCTTCCAAGTTTTTTGAATGTGTCCTTCACACAGAAAATAAGATAAAATAAAACTCGCACACCCATACCCCCAATGCTTCTGCAATGGAAAGGAGTAATTCTTACAGTAACTTGAGCAGCAAACCAACATTAAAAATAACAGACCTCCTACAGTTTCTGATATGCCTCTCACAAGGATGCTGTAAAAATTGTTAAAGTCCATCCAAACTTCTCCTTCTCTCTGTTAGGAATAATTGTTTCATGCAAGCAATTTATTTGTTCAAACATCTCCACAGTAGTTACCATGCAAAGTGAGTTCTCCTCATTTCCTGCAACAAAAAGGTCTTTGAAAACAGCCACAGCCCCTCTGCAAGTGTTACTAATATGCAGAACCTAAAATATTTCTGTCTGACAGCTGCCTAAATTAGATCCATCCAAATATTGTAGGATAATTCATAGTTTTAGCCAGGTTTGAAAAGCTGTAACTGTCTTTCATATCAGATTCCATAAGAGATAAGAGATGCTTCCTACCCAATTATTTTGCTACATAAATTACAGGTGCTAGCAAAAAAATGCACATTTTTCTCTTTCAAATATTATGACATCTTAAGGCTTCTTCAGAGAGATGCCTGCTGTAGGAGCTGCAGATACGAAGGTTTATGTGCAATTAATATGCTGAATGCTAAATAAAATAGGCCTTGCTGGAGGAACCCATAACCACAAAGCCTGAAAGGATACCACAAACTGACAAACAATATAATATATGCATTAAGCCTCAAAGACTTGCAGAACATCTGCCTCTTCTGAGCCACAGAAGGCTCAGAAAGCCATGCTGCCATCTCAGACAAAATGCTTCTGAGTAGCTGCTTGGAAACCGAATAGATTCTACATGGGCAACAGTGGCTAAGGCAGCAGGTCACCTATACCACCTTCTTACCCCTCTTTCCTCCCCAGTCTCCCCTCCCCTTTACTTGCCTTTGCATTTCCGAGTTGACTCTAACAGTTGTAGCAGCAGGGGACTTTGGTTACGCTTGCCCTGGAGGGTTTTAGGGAAGAGGTAGAGAAAGAGCTTGGTTCAAGCACAGCCCTCCCCCCTCTGACCTCCACAATGAACACAGACCTAGACTGAACCTAACTTCTCCATGTAGACCATGGTTATAGTTGGAGCAAGAAGCATCTTGTTTAGTCCT
>NW_009260022.1:2748059-2760344 GCF_000687185.1 Egretta garzetta | reverse complement strand
TTTTAAAAAAGCCCACATAGTCTGCAGTGTGACACCTAGACACACTGGTGAAGGGTGGATTAATCAGAAAGGACCTAATACTGGCATTCTCAGGGCTCAGCTGAGCCCTGCGTGGGCTCACAGGATACACCTGTGAACTTCCTCACATCAGGCAAGCTCACCATGGAGCAGAGCCCAACTCTTCCTGAAAAGTCCCATGATGGACAGGGAGAAAAGGTCAGTGCTTGGTCAGGCTTTGCAACAGGTCCTTTTTTGGTGAATATAAGAAGTGTGCTACTATTTCCACTGCCTGTTGAATACCAAAATTTCCATTCTACTTCTTGTTCTTGGTATGTAATCTCTGAGGAAGGGAGGAACCTGAGGAGATTGGAGAAGAGAGGAAATGCAAAGATCCTGATAACAAAAAGGCATCCTTAAACTGGAAACAGAAAGCTGAAAGCTTCAGTACCAATTATGTCAAGCACAAAGCACCAGCCTTACAATGCTGGCACCCTCCCTTACAGAACACAAAGGTGTTCAGATGGAAACTTAAGCTTTGCCACACTTTGGTGCAATGCCTAATCAGCGCAGGGGAGGATGATAAACAGCTGTTGAATCTGCTGTCATTTACAGTATTAAGGAACAAATCTGTATTATTTTCATCTCCTTATAGGAATATTTGTCAAAAGCTCCATCAAATCCCTCTCCAACTCTGTGAGTAGAGGGAGTGATTTTAAAGAACTCCTTCAGAAATAAAACTTCTCTTGAGACAAGGGAATGACTGAGGATTTGGGAGGAAAAAAAGAACAAATGATCTGAGATGTCTGCACACTTAGCCAGAAGTCTCAGGTTGTTTTTAATCCATTGTCTCATTCACTTACCCTTAGAGAAAGCTTCTAACTGGGCCCTGGCTTTCAGAAGCCCCAAAGCAATGAAAACTTGCATGTCTTGCTCAAAGTGCTGCTACTACCTAGCATATGAAAGGTCAGTTTTGGTAGTAAATGGAGGGGAAAAAAAGTAGTACAATAAAAACCATTCCATTTGTGATCTGTTCCCTAGACAGGGGATTTGTCTGAAAGGTATTTTTGTGTGCTATAGGTGCACCTGATAAGTATTACTTTGAAATAATGACCTAAATTTTGTTTCATCATACAGTAATAAAAATAACCAAGAATACTCCTCTCTCATCCGTATGTACCCAGCAGAACCCACTGAGTATAGGAAACACACAAAGGCCACAGGCTCAGTTCTCAACCAGACAGACGAGAGCTGTACATGTCATAAGCCAGTACTTTCCCATACTGTCAGTAAGCCAGCCATCAGATGTGTGTGTATCAGGCATGCCATGGGTGTACATGAATTCCATGCACGTTTTATAGAATCACCCTCTCTCTGTAAATACATATATATATATATATATATGTCAGATAAATTTGCAAAATAACTGCTTTTGGGCAGCTAAAGTTACTTCCATAGTTCATCTCACTCAGCAACTCAGTCATTTTTCCTTGTACCCAGAACAACAAGAAACCTCAATATGCAAGTTGTACCCACAAGCATTGGTGTTGCTTTGCCCTTGGAAGTGTGAGCTTACAGATAAATAAGAGATGTGCAAAATGAATACAGCACTGCTGGCACTTTTTTTTTTTTTGTAGTCCACAAAATTGAAAGAGTAACGTATTGAAGAAACACTTCTGGAAGTACATCACTAAACCTCATGACAGCAAAACCCAGCTCTCCACGTAGCAGCTTCTGCTCTAGCAGCTAGTTTGGAGTATTAGAGCGAGCTGTTATGCACCTGATTTACTCTTGACCCCATGGGCATGTTGTAACTCCCCAAGGGGTTCTTCCTAAATTCCCAGATAGGTAAGAAAAATCTTCTGACTTTTCCAGCAGATAAAGAAATACTATCTGCCTGCTGTTTTTATTGGATGTTGAAGTGTAAAACTCCAGGAGCATCATGACAGAATCCCCACATCTCACAAAAGCCTATTTATGCTCAAAACCACATTTCAAACCAAAAGGAGACATCCTCGGTCCAAAAAAAAAAGATTTTAAGTTGCTTTTGAAATTAGAAAACATTTGACCCTGTAAAACAAAACCAGCACATTATAGAAATACTGAGCATTCACTGTGTAAACGCTCCCTATTCTGCAATCTCAAAAGGCCAAGATTTTATCTGGCTTGGTTAATGTGTTTGGATACAGCTTTACATAATTTGTCTCTGATAGCTACAAGCAATATTAAGTGGAACAGAAATTAGCACTATTAATTAAAGTCAGGATAATACATACTCTTGGCAAAGTTCTATCCACCTCATTTATTTTGGGCTGATAGAGGCAATGATGTCTCACGGCATTTGTATCTCTACTTTCATCAAGCTAGAGCAGGCACTTGCTCTTCATGGAAACAAGTGGTACAACTGCGGCCTCTTGATTAGCACTTACTTAGCCCCCCAAATTCTGTGTGCTATTTGCTCTTACCCGTAGACCTAATGTTCGTTGTCTGATACACACAGATGACATATGACATATACATTCTCTTTTCCTCAACAGCAGCTGCCTTCTCCCACTGCAGGCAGAACACCCTCTCCTGCTCGCGCAGACTGACACCTTGCCATATTGTGAACTTTACAGCTTATCTACCTAAGACTGCAATTGTAACAGCAGGGGAGGAGGGGACTACAATCTTTCTGATAACTGCAAAATACAGAAATATTTAACACTTTCCACCTCTTTTTTATTATCCAGGAACTGAAAATTATAGGCTTTTAGTGAACAGCACCTTTCATAACATCAGCAGAAGGACAATTATTCATAATTATCAGTTGTTTTGGGGTGTTGGTTTGTGGGTTGGTTTTTTTTTTTTGCATTTGATCTTCTATGTGCTTAAATTAAATAGTATCTCAAGGTTCACTTTTTCCCAATTATGGCTAGGGATTATAGCAATCTTTTCTTTTTCAATGTATTAATAAGCATTCCTCTTGCACATCACTTGGTTGAATAAGCACTCGCTTAGAGAGGAATTACTTAAATTGCTTGCTTTCTTTTTCTTTCTGCAACACCTGCATCCTCTTGGCATGGTATGCTGAATGGCTGCTGACATTAGAAAGACACACTGCCAGGCAGCACAAAAAGCATCTTTCTGTAGTTTCCCCTGCTGGGGCAAATACATTCTATAACTCCACCCATTTATGGTAAAACCAAGAGATTTTTCGATAAATTGATCTCTTAGATGCAAATTCCATAGTGACCCTGGGTTTCCTTCCCCATCTTCTTACTTAGCACAATGGGGATCAGTGTAAGTGTAGACTACTGCAGCCTTTCTCTCTCAAGGGGAGTATACATCCATGGAAACATTTGCTTCTGCATATAATGTACAAACTAACACACTTTTTTTCCTCTTAACTACAGGAAAACTCCTTGGTATCAATTGTTGTAAAACAAGTTACACTTTTACAAGCCACAGTAAGCGACCTTTCTTTTTTCACAAGTATCAATATTTTGCAGCATTTTCCTCTCCAGCAGAAAGAAAATGAAACTCTTCCTCATTTTCCTTGATTTTTAGAAGAAGATTTATAATGGAACAACCAGAACATTCTGAGTCAGCTTTTCAAAGTTTCTATCATCTTCCACTAAGTTTGCCTGGCCTCCAAGGACTTAAGATTTATGATGCCTTGGAAACTTTCTCTGATTACCCAGAAATGAGTTTTCTTGTTAGCCTCTGAAAAATTACCCTGGATAAGACAGGATCTGAACTGTGTTAATATAATTCCTTGCTATTGTTCTATTTGTTTTGCTACTACTTAAGCCTCAATGATTTAAAAAATAGATCAGACAGTTTCCAGACTCCACTGGCCACCTGTGACAGGCACTGAGGGCACAACCTTAGCAGCAAATGATGCCAACAGCACTGTCTGGTGTTGTTTATGGCAGGATGAACTGCAGAATAAACTGATTCTCTGCAAGCATCAGTGTCTAGTCCCCTACACATCAAAATTAAGTACACTTCCCCCTACCCACAAAATCACGAAGTTCTGACGAAACACCATACTGGGAACAAAGAGAACTCAGCAAAATGACAAAATCCATGGCTACTATTTTGCATCAACATCTGCGTATTCTTCCTTCCAGTGACTGGTGGTTTGGTTTGGGATGCAGCTGCTCTGCACACCAGGAATAGCATTTTCATAAATTCTTCACAGACCCGAGCAGTCATTCATATTTCTTGGCACAGCTGACAACAGAGGCAAAGATAATGTGACACATTGCCGATGAACCTCCTGAGGTTCTCTTCTCATATATTGTGACTAAGCAAGTTGTTACATGTTTCTGCAGAACTGTGTTTTTCTCTAGAGCTTAGTGTTTTGTGTCTGCAGAAACATGGTGTTATGGGGAAAAATGCTTTTGCAGTGAAGAGCGCTCAGCCTTTCCTCTCAGCAATCTGCACTGCTGATTTCCAAACATTAATTAAAAATGATACTTCTACTAATCGGAAACCATAAAATGTACGGAAGGACGCATAAAAGGCCAAGATTAACAACAATCACTGGAAGATGCACTTGACATTTCAAATGCAAATACACGTGTGTGCACAAAAATATTTTTAGAAAAAATATGAATTCAAGTTTGGGTTTATTTACATAAAATGATCTCTGGAAAGGCAGAGTAAGCTCCGTGCACCACATACATTCACTTTTGCCTTTAAAAATATGATGTGCAGAGATCTGGTATTTATGTCTGGTGCTGATAAATGTGTCATTTCAACTTCCAAATCATGTGGAAAATGAAAATGGCAAAAGGAATAGATAATCCTAGAGAATTTGGAAGGGTGCTAATATTGAGGCATCACACACATTGTACAGATGTGAAGAACACTGCAGCTGGAGAACCTGGTGGCTGTAGCATCTCCTCCCCTTGCTCTGACCAGCCACCACCCTTACCAGGCCCAGCCATCAAAATATTTGCTCTCATGTATGTCCCTCTTCCTCTGACACTTGCCCCTCTAATTGCTTTGTAGTAAGCAAAACTTTTTAAAACTTTTGCCTTTGTGTGTAATGGCAACATTTTCAAGGACTGTTTTGTCATAAGCAAGTTGCGCAGCCAGTGGTGCTATGACAGTTTAGAGCAGCTGAAGGTCTATATAAATATTGCAGAAGCCAGGCTAAAGTTCCTATACATTTGCGACACTACTCAACATATTTTGTAGTTGTTCTATCTGCACAGTAAGTAGAGTGCATAAGAAGTAGTGGACATATTCAGCCGAACACTCCAGATGCCTGATAACACCTTGGTGAAGCAAAGCAGCTGTAAATCTGTTAGCTTTACAGCTGCCTTGTATTTTTTGATCACAGAGCCAGATCACATCAGTTAGCCTAGAATTTGCATCTGAGAGGATATTTATTTTATTAAAACAGACCACAAACAACTGTAGGTCTGGAATTAGTTTGTAAAGATAGAGTGCTGAGGTTTACATTTGGCAAACCGTTCCTTGGTAGGAGAGTGACCTGTATAAAATTACATCTTTAAGAGACCAGCAAAAATACCAAGAGCAAATTAATAAAAAACCACATAGGGCAGTTCACCCCTGGTAGATCACTGCAGAGCTGCATGATTCCAGAGTACTCCTCATTTTCCTACAGGCTGCAGCTTCAACAAACCTGCAGAGTTTCCAGCACGCTGTGTTCTGATGCTACGGTTACTCAAAAGCATACAGGAAGGTGGTTAATAATTAAACTCATCATTATATATCTACTTTCTGTAATTATAGCTCCTATCTGTGGCTGCTCTGCCAGAAAAGTGCATCTGTCCAACTTTGGCCAGCCACCGACTTCCATGCCATGTGCTGATGGGAAGTGTTTACCACGTCCTTCATCATAACCCTGACACTGAATTTCTGAACCCCCGAGGGAGCTGCTTTCCTTTGCGGGATTCACCGCGTGCTGTAAGGGCTTGCTTCACTGACATGTAACATGCGCCACCACTGCATACAGCCCACAAAGGGAGAAAGTAGATTTTTAATAATAACAAACCAACAACTCCTTACTAAGTGGGCATCAAGGTACAATTTCACACACAAATCCAGATGTTTAAGATTGTGGTATTTAAGAACCTACACTGCCTACTGGATAAAAGCTGTATAGAGAAAAACCAAACAAAAGCCCCCTCCACCTTCCACTCCTCCAACTGCTGTGTTTTGCTGTACCTTTGTATAGGCACATTGCAGCAAGGCTTCAAAATCATCCTGGACAGACTGAAAATTGAAAAGCTATTGCAACTGTAGGATTTTTAATAGGAAATAGAGGATTTCTCTAGTTCACAGGGCCAAGAGGCAAGAGTGTGTTTCAATCACATGGTGCCATTATGGGCAGCTGGTGAGGAAGGCTTTTGGCAGTGAACTCCTCAATCAGTGCTTCCACTAAAACCTTAACAGAAGAGCTGACTGCTGCTAAATGTAGAGACACCACCAAGTCCCACCTGACAACCGAGGGAGCAAAGCTCCTTCCAGACAGGTTGCTGGAACAAGCAGGCCGAAAGCACCCTATCTCCAGCCACACCAGTAGATGGGGACCCATTTCTAAGCACTTCAGTCACTGGGCACAGCTAAAATGAGTCATAACCCTAACCAACAAGTAAAGACAGACTGAAGTAGCCTCTTCCCCTCCCACTCCTGCAACTGCTACATTTTTCTGAGGTCAGTGCATATATACTGCATAAGGGCAATTCACCCGTGGGGCTGCAGGAGTCTTTACTACTGAACTACTTCTTGGTGTATTTAATAATGCCACAAGTACTAAGTACTGCCTGGAAAAAGCCCAGTAAGAAAATCTCTCTCATATTGTATTTTCCTCTAACAGAATGAGAGTGGAGGGAAATGTTAATTAATTTTAATATAAAAACAGTTTGCAAGGAATTCTTTCCTGCTCAGATCTGAGTCAGTGGCCATGATAACGTCCACTTCACTAGAGCAAAGGAAGACAGCCAAAGTAATTTCCCAAACCTTTAAAAATGTCTGAGCCTACATAAAATTTTGCATTCATTTCCTCTTTGTTTTTCACCTTCCCCTCCCACTGAGGAAGTACACAGATACAAACTTTTGTTGTTTCCATTTGTCATCCTCCCGGTGGATTTATTCAGACATCACTTGTGGTGTTTTTCTATTAAAACAACTCCCAATAAGAGTGGCTAGTAGAGGTGAGAGCAGAGGAACTAATGTTTTATAACTGCTACATTTTTATAACTTTTTAGTATAAAACCATAAACAGTAAATTTTGGGCACAGCAAAAACCTAGAGTAACTGAGCAAGAGGAGAAGGTTTGCTCCCCCTCAGTTTCTTGCATCTACAAACCTTGGGGACAGGACAACAACAAAGAAAACGTAAAAATCCCCCTGGGAAAACTTCTTAAGCCACATCTGAGACAACAGCAGTTAAAAAACCAGAAGCAAAACTCTGAATTAGATTTGAACTTAGAGCAGTATTTCCCCATGCTAACTTAGAATCATAGAATCACTTTGGTTGGAAAAGACCTTTGAGATCATCGAGTCCAACCTTTAACCTAACCCTGCCATCCCACCACTAAACCATGTCCCTAAGCACCTCATCTATCCCAGGGAGGAGGACTCTCCCGCCTCTCTGGGCAGCCCATTCCAGAGCCTGACAACCCTTTCAGTGAAGAAGTTTTTCCTAAGGTCTAGCCTAAACCTGCCCTGGCACAGCTTCAAACCATTCCCCCTCGTCCTATCATCCGCTACCAGGGAGAAGAGGCTGACCCCCACCTCACTACAGCCTCCTTTCAGGTAGTTGTAGAGGGTGATAAGGTCTCCCCTCAGCCTCCTCTTCTCCAGACTATATAACCCCAGTTCCCTCAGCCGCTCCTCGTATGACTTGTGTTCCAGACCCCTCACCAGCTTGGTTGCTCTCCTCTGGACGTGTTCCAGCAATGCAACATCTTTCTTGTACGAGGGGCCCAAAACCGAACACAGTATTCGAGGTGCGGCCTCACCAGCCGCAGTACAGGGTCATGATCACTTCCCTACTCCTGCTGGTCACACTATTTCTGATACAGGCCAGGACAACTTCTGTCATTGTTCAACAGCCAGTAGCCAAGACCATCAATACACAGGAGAAATGAGAAAGCTCCGAGAGGGTAACACTGGAAGAGAATAGAATATGGAGGGAAAAAAAAAAAAAAAAAGCTTACCAATAACATATTTATTTAACCGGCAAGCTTCTTTTCCTTACTACTTTAAGGGTAAAGCTTTAAGACTCAAAACCCTTAGTGTAAAAATATATATTCCTCTAAAGGTTATACTAGCTTCAAGGAGGACACAGCTAGCCTGCTCCAAGTCACTGCCTCAATACAGAGTTCAACTCAGTAACGACAACTCAAAGCACCAGTCAGATTATTAATAACCTGCTCTCATATCCAAATGTGTACTCTTTGTTCAGGCTTAATTAGCTGTGGAAACTAGGACTGCTTCATTCATCTGAACAGCAAAACATGAAAAGCTTCTGGCAATAGAGGAGCGCTGTGCTAAATACTTTGCTACAGGTATGAATGAGCCACCTTAGTTTCCAGATGAATTAAACCTATTTTTATCATAACAGTGCCCAAATAAAACACTTTGGGAAGTATTTCCTCTATATCTGCCATTTTTATATATAGGACACTGAAAAATTTGTATCTTTCAGAAAGCTGGGCTGCCAGGATGATGAATACTGCGCTGAGGTCAAAACTAGCAACCAGTCCACAAGGTCTGGTGGCCCCTCTTTCACTGGGCAGAACAACAGCATAACGTACAAGTAGTAAAGATGCTGTGTATGGCTCAGTACCAGCTTAATTCTCCAAATTGCTGATTACAGAGCATTTACTTATTACTCTGATGTTATTAAATACCCCCAGCTGGATGCCAAGCAGATAAAGTGAAATTCAATTCTAGATATATTTTTTAAATTAGTGCATTGCTTTTCCTCCCCATGCTTATGTCAAATTTGTCCCCACTGTCTGTATTTGAATGTCCTGTTGCCATCAGTGTCCTATTACTGAATTAGGAATATCATTGATATTGTCCTTTTGCTTGTTTCTTTCAAAAACCTTGTTTCCTTTCAGCTACAAATAAATTCTGCCAGCCGGCTTAGCTAGCTTTGTCCTCTTTCGCCTGATCCAGCTATTACCTTAACTTCAAACAGCTTACACAATAAATTATTTCCTATGCTGACTGGCCTTCTCTTACAAATCCTCGTTGTCCAAAATGCACTCATTTTCCTTGTTGATGTACATTGAAGTGTTGGAGCCATTTAAAATTAAGTTTCTCCACTGACTTTGATCTTTCTAACAGCATGACTCATGACTTATATCTCAGACATCCAAAGCACTCTATTAATCTCTCCTAAACAATTAATCTCTCCTCAACAATTTTTATGCCCTTTTGAAGAGATATTTGAAACAAATTCCTTTTCCATTAGATGGGATCTAACTTTGGCCTTACTGGAAACCTTTTCCACTCATGATGCTTATTTAAAAACGTAATATGGCATTTCCCCTTTTTCACAACAGCCTTCCCCTTCACAACAGCATCCTTCAGGAGACTCTGGCACGAGTGCTCTTTCCTGCTCGCACAGTGAATTAGAAATTGTTTTATTTAGCACCCAATCCTCAGCCCTACTTTCACAGAAAGGAATAAGGTATGATTGGATTTTAACATCCAAAATTATTTTAGCTTAACAATTTTCACCACTTACAGATACTCAGCAATTTGTTTTCTGATTTAAAAAAAAAAAGTAATCAAGAAAAACAGAGTCCAAATCAATTTTACAGCAAGTAAAAATTGCCAAAGGCAGGCTTCATTTTCTCTCTGAGTGGCATACGTATCACATTATCCCTCTGTTAATAGCACAGTAAAATATCAAGTATCAGCATTGTCTTAAAAGGGCTCCAGAGTGGCTCCTGACATTCTTAATTTAAATGAGAGTATTTATCCATTATCGGGCAGATAAGCTCACTGATCAAAAATAATCACAAGGTTTCAGTAACAGATCATATAACAACCTTTCAGGTATAACATGGGAAGGAAATATCACAACAGATGCAGACAAGACGAGAAAAAGTGCCCAACTGAATGCCTGCTTCAAATAATTCAAGAATGAAGGAGACAGAGGGCAGCAGCAAGGGCTCTGGAGGCAAACCTCCCGCTTCTAGCTCTTGTCATATTGCTGTTTTCTAGAGTCAGCTCTGGTTTAAACCAAGGTGGTAGGTATTTCACAAAGGCATGCTTTGGTATCTCAGGGTTAAAACCAGGAAAAAATAGCTTAGTTTAAGTAGTCTCATTCTAAGAATCAGATGGTCAGATGTATTCCAAACAGTGGTGTGAATATTTCTGAGATGCTGTGTTTCTTGAATTATTCTGTTCTGCAAAATATCCAGAAGCATTAACTTCATGAAAAATCAGATATAGCAGCTATGGCAACAGGAGATGGAAATGATAAATGAAATACTGACCATTCTGATGCACCTCATTTTTTTCTATTCCAAATGACGTAAGTAACACACAACGAGTTCTGCAAATAGTTTGCCAATATCTGAGAAACTTTTACAACAGAATCAAGTCTGTCCTACTGCTAGAAAGACAGAAAACTGTCTAGGGCACTGGACATTTTCAATACAGCAATTTATTTTTCAGTTTGGCCGCTGTTGGTGTTTTGCAGCACATTTTTAAAATACAGTTTAGATCTACGAAAATTGATTCCTACCCATGACGAATCTTTATAGTAACATTAATCCAAAAAGTTAAAAAAGACACAGCTACCAATTGCTGGCTTAGGGAACTCTGCTATTACAGATGATCTTTAGTGTAGCATAGTTTCCAGCGGAAAGAGCTGTCAGTATTTTAAGCATGAAGGATGTTCTCTTATGAGTCCCACACAATATTGAGGAAAAATAATTTTATTCAGTATTTCTAATAACAGTAGTTGCCAAGAGTGCCCGTGAAGGATGTTCTCTATGCACTGCAGAAGATGTGTGAAGAATGTGAAACTATTTTCTGCATTCAAGCTTTTTTGTTATTTCCTCAAAAAAAATATCATTAATGTTCTAACTAAAGCCCCAATTAACTGCAACATGACCTTTGTTTTGAAATTATTAAAAGGCAATTTCACAATCCTGTGCCAAATGAAAATCCAGAAGTCCAAGTAAATGCACTTGACACCGCTGTGTCTGTTGGTTTCAGAAATCGTGCGTTTTTTTCAGGAATCAGTAGAAAGGAATCAGTCCAGCTGGAGCAGAGGCGAAGACCCTATATACAGGAATCCTGTGAGAGTAATCTCAAAGTCCAAGGGCTTTTATTCAACAGGATGTTTCTGAGCTATCGTACTTGTAAAACACAGGCCTTTTAGGAAGCATGGTATCAGTGCTATGGACTGGTTGGTTATACTTGCATATGCTATAAGAATATATACTTTTATTTAGTTATCTGAAACCTAATTTGCAACAATGCACAAGCCCCAGAGCAGAACATTTACAGCCCAGTGACTACAGATTTAATTTCAAACAGGATAATTTTCAAAATTATTTCCCATTTATTTCTTCATGTCTCAATCCAACGCCAACTTAAAGGAGTAACATAAGATTTTTTTGAAAGAAGAGTCAGGGATCTTCTCTATTCATTCCACTGTAGACTTTGCAGTAACATGTCTTAGCGTGCACAGTAACCATAAATACGGCACAGCTTCCCAAGTAAGTAAAGCAGTTAAAATGTCAACTTCGAAACTTGTCAACAGGCTAGAAAGAATCCTTTTCAGCAAGATCTATACAGAATCAGTGACATCAGGAAAAAAAACCCCACCATTCATGGTCATGCTCTGCATGAATATCTGAACAGCTTTTGCAGGTGCAGTCACCTTTGCTACAACAGGACTGCTCTCTCATGAAACTGGCAGGATGACTTCAAAAGCATTCTTAAAAATCATGGTTCAATAAAACATTGCAAGCAGCATGAGGCCTTTGAAAAGGCTACCATGTGTATCTCCCGTAGCATGACTGCTGTGAAGTCGCTGGACAACTGAGAAAGACCAGTTGGCTTCAAAGCAGCTGCACCCTGACTTGCTTCCCCAGCACCTCCAGAGCCGATCAATCACAAACCTGGCTGCCCTCTGTCTTACTGAACCGCCAGAAGCACCCCATTCTCACTAGTACTTTGGAAATGGCAATGTACAAAGATAAAACTCCTTATTTATTCTCCTTATATTTTAGAGAACTGACAGGAACAAATAACCTCCAGAAAGATTAAAGACCGCGATGCACGTCTGCTG
>NW_009260022.1:2672764-2747903 GCF_000687185.1 Egretta garzetta | reverse complement strand
AACCATGATTGACCCTGAGAGATAAATCAGGGTCATTGCTATCTGTTTCTTTGGGAAAACATGTTGGTACTTGAAAATGATCATGGTAAAAAGATGGCAACAGGAGAGGAATGACACAAGGAACATGTAAAACCTGCAGACTGACATGATTCCCAAATCCACTTCCCAAAATAATAAAGCCAGTTTAAGAGGTGGGGAGTAGCAGTGCAGTGATCTGACAAAGAAAGATGAAAGTAGAAAATACTGACTAAAGAGGTAGCAGAGAAGTATATGGGAAAGATGATATGAAATTATATAAAATACAGTTTCTCCCCAGAACAGTCCTGCCACTCCCAATGCCAACAAGCCCTGGGCTGCACAAACCTGAAGAACTGACCACAGGGAAATGGGCTGCTACGACAAACCAGCCTTTCCAAGAGAACAGCAGTGATAAAGCTGTACTTCCTCCCAACTACTCATCTTCAGAAAATCCATGAGATTTGCATGGCCAGCCTTGAGATACAGCAGCCAGAAAACAAATGCTGTACAGCAGGTAGAAAACTACCAGTGATCTCACTCACGTCAGGCTTTCTGAGGTCAGGCCATTCTTTGCAAGGCTACACAAACCAGGTCAGGAAAAAAGAGTAACCAACCAAACCTGTACCCTCCATTGCTCCACGGAAATACAACTCAGCTCTTAGGGGAACAATTAAGAATAAACCAGTGTCAAAAAAGCCTCACGTACAGCTGTGAAATTAGAACCTTCCCTGTTAAGCACTGTAGTGATTTTAAACTAATGGTAATTCCTCACTTTCCTGGAAGCATCTGAACTTAATATTACTTTGGCCAAAAGTAAGAGTCCACCGTCTCTTGGAGGTCCTTCAAAACATCTTACCATGACTAACCAGAGCAAACAGAGTGACAGCAGCTGCATTTCATTAGGTCCTGAACCTGACTAAAATAAGCCATCACCAATTTACCAGCTCAGTGACCAGAAACCGAGAAATGCACTTCCTTTACAGAGGAAATGTATGCTAATGTTTCAAAAATTGTTTTATTTAACAGCTAAAATAAATGGAGATGTATTTGATGACATCCGAACAGATGATAGCATCCTAAGGATGTTCTGAAGAAAACTGAAGCATCAGTAATAGAAGAGATGCAATACACAGCATATGGTGAAGCTATTAAATAGTTTAATACCAAAACAGCTGCAAAACTGATAGAAAGATAAATAGCAGGCAACTTCCAAAACCAGAATGGCAAATTAGACACCACTCCAGGTAAACATCCCATTGTTCCTGTGTCCCAGTCTTATTTCCCACAGGGATATGAACTCACAATCTTCATCACAGAGATGCCCGTTTCCCAAGATATAACAATTCCATGAAGCTGCTGTGCATATCAACAACTATTTACTTCCTGTAAGGTTAACAATCTCAATAATCAAGAGATACAGATGAACTGTAATACAGAAACGATGTCAAAAACCAGTCACCACACCATGAAGTGACGAGTTTTTTTTTGTATTTCAAATGAAGGTGGTCTGACTTTAGGCTCTAAAATTCTTGACTGTAAGCAATCCAAAATGGCATTTACAAATGCTATACACTACTCTCCCAGGGCTGTAACATCTGCACATATTGCTGTTGCTATTTTATTCCAAAAAGAGGCAAAGAACATGCTAACTCAGCTGAGCATCAGAACGAAGCACCCCCACTCACAAAAAAGCATTAGGAAGCCAGGTTCTCTCTAAGTGCGCATAGAAGCTGTAGGCCGCTGACAGAGCACCTCCTGCCGTCACACAGTAATGGGCTAGCTCAGCGGTTCGTGCACACACGGGTGCAAGCACTTCATTTTCTTCCTTTGAAACATCCTATGGTTTCAAGAAAGAGGAACTTTCGTAACAGAAGAAGTGGAACTCTACCTGTTGGGGTTTTTTTTCCTCCATACTATACTGCTATTTTTCCAGCTGCCTTCCATACATTTATGTCAGTTGAGTAGGTTTTTGGAGTCAAATTTACACTTCAGTGTGGCTTTCCTGTTGTTTTGCAATCTATCTGTATCACTAGCAGTTGCAATTACATGGCAGACAGTTCTGTTGTAGGGGATGACTCCTTGGGAAGGGGGATGCAGAACTGACAGTCAGCTGCATGCATACAGTAGCCTGTTGCATCTGGCATTTTTTAAACACTGACGCAGTATCCTCATGCCATCAGACTTACTTCAACACTAAAGTCAGAAAAGAGCAAGTCAAAAGTTACTCATTTATCCAGGCAGATGGTCCTTTTCCCAGAAGGATACCTACATGCAACTTCAGGCTCCCAAGTCTCAATATAGACTTCACAAGACTGTTACTGCAGGGAATTCATGCTCTTTCGTGAGTTTGTAATTCTCATGGGCAACTGAAGGAAAGAAACTGAATGTGAAAAGTCACATGTAAAGGTTTTTCATTCTACAGGATTGTACAGATACTGCTTAGCACGAAGGAACAGCAAGCAACAAGCCAGACCTGAATTCCTCACTCTGTTTCTTTACCACCGAAGCTAATGCTAATCTTTCCATTTAATGGGAGCACAATCAGATCATTAACTCTTAATGAGCCAAACCACCATTGATTTAATTGCAAATACTACTGAAGAAAACAAAAACGTTATCTCGTTCCTATGTTAGTGATAAGCAAAGCAGCCAGATTAATGTCACTGGAACTTAATGTCTTGTTGGCATCAATACTGGTGTGGTGCTCTGCAAGGAAGTGTTTTGTAGACATGCAAATGAAACAAATGGTAGTGCCGAAAAATCTCAGCTGCAGTTGGAAACAGGAAGAATTTGCATATACATGATCAGAGCTGAAATTTAATTTGTTAGTTATCTTTTAAGCTTCAAATCTTACTGATTTATAAAGATACAAAGACTGCTGTAGTATATCCATTACTAGGGTAAAGGAACATGCTTCTGGGCATGCAGGTTATTATGCCAACTCCTAGGAAAACCTAGGGCTGTATCATATTAATCATACTTCACAGTGATGATGGCATTTGAAGCCAAATACCTCTGTGTAAGAGTTAATGTCATTACACCACAGATTAGCTTGGACATTAGTCTTCTACGCTACTAACTAGTGCTATCTTGTCAAGCATTATCTGTGAAGATGAAAATCTTTCCCACGCTACTAGGGCTCTGGTACCATCCACACAAGAATGCTAGATTTGTATTAGATAATTTATCATTGTCTTTACTCTGGATTACTGTTAGGCTAACAAAAGTGTAAATATAGAACTTGTAAGAAAGATCTACAGTTAAGATCATCTACTTTTAAGCATTTATGTTATGTATCTTGCAAGCACCACATGGAACAAAATAAAATCACCTTTTTCCATCACTTAATTTAAAAACAAGAACCATGGAAATGAGTTTGAAAAGTAAAACTAAAAACAAACCCCACACTGGTTTCATAAATAATTCATAAATTACAGGAAAAGTGTGAAACAGGCAAATTTAAAAAAAAAAAATCAAAGTAAACATTTACTCTGGGGTGAGTCTGTGGGTGTTCTAAAAGAAATACAAAGCTATTTTAATTTGGGCTTCACTTCAGATGAAGCACTGAAGCACTTGGGTGTAAGGACTACTTTTGGTCTGTACTGCCAAAATGTAGCGAGGCTTGACTTAACATCTCTTTCAGAAGCTTGAAAAGGAAGATGGGATGGTCACATCTAACATTTGCCATTTTGCCAAGAATGGGGGCAACAAGGAGTGGACAGGAAGGTGAATGCTTTGCATTAAAGGATTTTGTGAGCCGTTCACTCTCTAGCCCCAAATCATTTAAATCTGCTGTGGAAAGCAGTGAGCAGCAGAGTTGGCGGTGAGTGATGAAAGAAAGCTTCACCTTCTTTTTGAAAGCTGGTGTCTCAGTCTGTTTCCTCACATAGAATATTCATCACCAAATCTGCCCTTGAAAATGGTAGTGAACTGGCTTGAACTCTAACCTACATATACATTGATCCTCTCTTCTCATGAAGTATCAGAAACGACAGAGGTGACTTCAAATCCTAATTACGATGACCTGTTTCACCCCGTCAGTGCATTAGCCACCATGCTGGGAAGGAGGACGGAGCATCCTGCACCGCTGAGCCTGCAGGAGATGGGAGTTCAGCCTGGAGCAGTGTGTGCTCCTGACTGCAGGGCATGTCCTGAAACACACAGTGCGATGGGGTGCTGGGGTGGAGTGACAAACCCATCAATCTCCCAACATCTGCTTGATATACTCATCACTGAGAAAGTGAACAGTTCATTTTCATCACATTGAAAGTTCTGGTTTGGAAGAGCAGAGACAAACGTACATTTCACTTCAACAATGAGAGACTCTGGGAAGCAGAAAGTCTCATCCCACTATTACACCACTTGGCAATAGAACTAAGACAGCTACAATTGAAAGTGTTAAGTAGGGAGCGCTTTAAGAAGCAGCACAAATTTATAAGGAACATTTTAAAAAGAAACCAAGAACAAGGAAACAATTTCATCTTTGAGATGCTTTGACATTGAAATGTCCTTAATTACTTCACTAGTTACAGACAACGACAGCAAAACCCCTAATAAAATTAAACCTTGCAGCTTTGTAATACTCATTTACTTATTTTGATGCAAAGGGGAGGGCGGGGAAGGCTGAAGGCACACAGGAGCTGGGGAAGGGAGGAATGTCTAATATGATAATTAAATACTAATAAATCTACAGTAGAAATTTTACTGAAGTCTGTTGGTTTCTCATGCATACATATTAAGACACAGTTTGTAGGTGATGCAATGGTTTGGCTGAGTATCTGGGAGGCTGTGAGCCTTCTACATGTGGTCCATTTGTGAGTAAGAAAGTAACTGCCTTGTTTTCTCTACTGTCTTACTGAAGACTTAATTCTCTCACTTCACTGTAATTCTTGAAAGAGGCACACATTTCCTTGATATTGCAAACAATTATAAGATGTATGAATTACACAGCTGCACGCTGCAGTTAAAACCACCTCCTGACTGAGGAAGACAGACACCAATGGTAGAAGCTGCACTTTTACTGTTTCTTTAGGCCCAAAAAAAGGGACATAATCAAAGCAGCTGGATATGGTGTATGCCATCAACAGTGCATGTTATAAAAAGTTCATTCATACAATGTCACTTCATGAGTGATGTGTTACCGCAACAAAGGCAAAGTTGACAACAGGTGCCCATTTGAGTTAGGAGGCACTGAGGACAAGACCAGTGCAAACTCCCATAAAGATCTCCTGCTTTCAGAGTTCAGTGGTGGAGCTGGCAGGAGGCAGGGGACAGTGCTGTGAAGCAGCTGTTGTATGATCCAGAAGCTGTGGACACCAGATGTCCATATGGAGGGAGGGAGGGAGAGAGGATGGAAGCATGAGTCTTTGTGCATTTTACATTGCTAAAAACCATCACATACAATATCAGCGCCTGATGTTGTAGGCCCTGGTATCATCAAACAGCCACATGCAGGACACCCTACTGCCAATCTTCTGCCTTCCCAACCTAAAGGATTTTCCTGAGTTCAGAGTGAACTTTATTCAGCAAAATAGCCCAATCTAAATGTCCTGGAGACACCACTAAGGCAAAAACTTTAAAACATATGAGGTTGATAGGTTCTGTGGCAACAGAGCAAACTTTGAAGACAAAGCTTTGTGTCGGGCATTTTTTCCCTGTGAACTGAGATTTTTTGAAAATACTGTTCAACAAAACTGAGATATTTTTACTCCATTTATGACTTAACAGCATAAATCTGTCACTGGAAAAGGACAAAATCCAAGAGAACAGTTAGATAAGAGAGACAGCTTTCAGTGAGAAGGCAGTTTTCAAATCTCCAGCAACATACTCAGCAATTATAGCATGGCAGAAGAATTGATATATAATATCATGTGCAGTTGTTAGCACAAAGACCTACAGGTTGCTTTACTGGGTGCAGACATTTCCTTTATCTAAATCAGTCATTAACTGCAGCCATGGACAGTAACAAAGACAAGCTTGCCATGGCATTTGAGAGAGCTACCATTGCTCCAAATAACAGCTTTATTAGCTTTCATGTGCTTCTGTAGGGAAGTGAAAATCAAAGCTGAAACCCCAGGCCTCTCTCCTTGTGAGATGCTCTAGCCAGGCAAATGTAAAACTTTAATGCAGTGAGTTAATACTATTCTAAAATTAAATTAACATCGGCATGCGTGCCACACTGACAGCATCACACCTTCAGAACTAAAACAAACAGAGTTGATAAGTCTGCTAACCAATTACTGCTTATTAAGCTTGGGCACATCTTCCCAAAAAGCCAGATAAGCTTGTCAGCTCTACAAAGCCACAAATGACCTAATGACATTCTTCGCAAGAATGGTGGTTTGCCAGAGTATCCTGGTTAGAACTTCCTCGGGTGGTTTGGTGTGCACAAGGAAACACAGACATCCACCCTTCCGCTGATACGGCATGATGCAGTAATATTGCTTTATGCAGCAAATAGGGAAGGTGACAGTAGAAGACAAAGTAGCAATGATTCATGTACTCTGGGCATTACAAGAAAGGTGTTTTCAGAAAGAATCCAAAAGGTGAAATTCACCTCTAGGCAAAGGGCCAGCACAAAGCAAAGGTCCTCAAAACTAGCTCAAAGTGGTGCTTAAGTAATTGATGGGCTCCATGCCAGTCTTCTACGTAAAGATGAATTTCACTCTCAAATTAAGGAAGGAACATTTAAGAGATCCAAATGCAAACAAAAAACCCCATCAGGTCAGCAACATATGCAGCAAAGCAAAGAAGCGGCAGGGAGACTAGGTCAAGTTGGGAGGGAAGGACAATAATATAGAAGTCAGAATATTTTGTTGCCTGGCAATTCAAGAGCCAAGAATGAAACTATAAAAGAGATAATGCATTGGGCACAGTGTTTTAGGGAGAGCCTTTTGTACTGAGTTGGTTCACTTTTCTAAAGGGAGTACCTCATCAAAGTAAAAGTCATAAGACCAACTAATAAGAAGCACTTCCTACTGAAGATGGCAAAACCAGCTTTCTTAAAGCAGGGATCTTAACTATCCAGAAATGGACAAACCAACCAACCTTGAATGATTCTGTTAATTTGAAAAGCACCAAAATGCAGTTTCCCTTTTAAAAATATATTCTTATTACATTTGGATGTTTGAAAGACATACTGTATCAAAATGTCTTATCCAGCTATTCAAAGCTATGTATTAACTAAGCATTAGCTTACGTTTTAAAAGTCAAAATGAATTATTTCCAATGTGATGCTACGCATATTCTGTTCTTCAAAACAAGAACGTCTGTAGTACTTACTCTTTCTCACCCTCTCCCAGTAAGGCAGCATGTGTTGCTGTGATGGAACTGTACCCATCAGGACTGCTGTTGCACCTGGGCTTACTCACCATGCTTATCAGTCTTCCAGACTAGGTATCTCAGGGATGGTCTTAAGCAGACTTTGTTATTTGAAATTATGCAGATCTCTACAGTAGCATTAGCACAGCAAGACACCACTGACTATGAAATGAACCTTCTCTCCAGGCAAAACAGCTTTTTGAAGGAAGGAAAGATCTTTCTATCAAATTTGTAGGAGAATTCATTATGTTTAACTTTTTTCACTAGCTTCCTAAAGAAGCAATTAAGTATTTCTTTGCAATTATTCCATTAAGAAAACCAAGACAAATTAAAAAGGATTATCCACTTTGGTACTGTAGCGAAGCTCTGAAAGAAGTGTCTCCCTCCAGATTTCGGGGTCTCAATTTTATTCCTTGCAAACCCAGCTTTCCCCCCTAAGTGGACCCAGCAAAATCTCTAGTGTTTGATGAACAGCAAAAAGCCTGTACTTTCTTTTAGTTACACAATGTTACTAGGGAGATGGTGCAAATATAAATACAATCACAATCATAATTTTATTAATTTACTTACATTCCCATGTGAAAGACCTGAGTATATGAAGCAGAACACTGGAATAATGACTATAGCATAAAATTTTACAAGACTCATTTACAACACTGTGTAAAAATGAGTAATTAAAGATACATACACAATTACATAATGAACGAGTTCTCTTTGTAAAAATTAAACATGTTGAAAGTTAAAATTACAGCAAAATTATACAACCAATCCTTGTTAGGCTTGTTAAGTAAGCAATGGTGTACCTTGTTCAAACAACCATGCTATGCCATCCAGCCCTCCTCAAACTGCAGTGATATGCTGAACACTTTGCATATCAACTCAGTCTTTAGAAACAGCTGACAATGGCTTGTAATGAAGCATGCATTTACTGTATTCTTCTTACTCTTTAGAAATGCTGTATTCAGAGTTTTTCCTAGAACAGACACTTTATTTGTGCTGAGAGAGTTTCGCTTTATTAATCATAGGTATGCTTTCTAGTAATGATTTTGGGATACTTGCTAATGGTGGGGTTTGTGGTATTTGTGGTAATCGGTAGTAAAGTAGAGAAGTTCAGAGGATAAAGCCTCTGTGTCCTTGTGTATTTCAGAATCATATGAACCCACTCTACACACCTGCAGGCTGAGTAACCTTTTAGGTTGTGACCATTTCTTATTAAAACTATTCTTGTATTTCATACCACAGACATTCATGGAATCAAAGGCAGAAAACAGAATATCAGATCATGACCACAGAGCATGTTAATGGATGAAGTACACCTGTCCAAGGAGGCAGGGAGAGGTTGCATATTATGTGCTGCTCTGGTCCATTTGGAGGCCTGGCACCACACTTCCTCTGGGGCTGACTATTGCTAAACAGCTAAGAAAGAGCTCTGATGTCTCCTCTCCTCATGGGCACATCATCAGTCCTGCTGGCACCAAGCTGACTGGCACCTGGGACAGCCTCAAGAATTACAACCATAAAAATGATAAGAATTTTTTTTTTTTTTAACAGCTACTTTTACTTACAAAGCACCAGAAACATTTAAGATCCATTTTCTTCTGTCAAATTTTTGTCCAAAATGAAGAAGATAAGATTACATGAATGCACTGAGACCACACATTCCCCTAATTCCACCTCTCAAAATTGCACAAACATGGCCTGACTGGCACAAAAGCTCTGAGAACTAGCCACACTGTAAAAACAATTTGCACTATAAATCCATATTACTGCCTATGGCAGGGTTAATAGACCTATGCCAGTGTGTTTAGAAGCTATCAATACCCTTCACTGCTTAAATCAGCAGAAACACAGCATTGATGGGTAACTCCATGGAAACTTCTTTCTGCAGTACATCAGACAAAGAACGGGTAAAAATAGCATTTTATAAATCACTAATGGATTTTCTTAATAAAAAGCAACCTCTGCCAGAGGCATTTAAACAAGGATGATGCAGAAAATGAGATGAATACTTTGGTAAGCCTTACTGCCAGCTTAATGCCTATAATGAAAAGTAATGAAGTGAACTAGGCACGTTGCTATACCAATTTATTTTTTTTACCCCATTTAATATTGGTAAGAACTTACATTCCTTACCAATGCCAGCAGCAACTCATTTTATGAATGTAAATTAAATTTTAATTTTTATTTCTATTCTTCTTTTATGCCTGTGCTTTATAGTATACCTATACGAGACTTCAGACAAATCTGTGATGTGTTATAAAAGCATAATAATTTAAGTGCCTACCTTTTTCAGGAACCGTACTCCATA
The DNA here is from genome assembly GCF_000687185.1 of Egretta garzetta. Lineage (NCBI taxonomy): Eukaryota > Metazoa > Chordata > Aves > Pelecaniformes > Ardeidae > Egretta > Egretta garzetta. The sequence continues at coordinate 2,738,257 of NW_009260022.1, read as the reverse complement.
GGTAAATATATAAAGGTAAAATGTGAATCTCCACCTGCAAAAGGTACAAGAGATTAACTCTAAAATACCAGGTTTATGTACTTTACAGTTCAACACATAATTTCTTATAGCACTGCCAAACCACCATACCCTGGTCGCATTAACAGAAGTTGAAGCAAAATTTTGATCTTGTTTTCTACAATTTTTATCAAGCACTGTGCTCATCTGCCTGCTTTTCTCAGCCTCCCATTAGCCCTCTGAAAATACTGGCTAATTTCACCTAAACATCATAGGAAAAAACAAATTTTCAAGGATAGTTAGGTTTTTAAAAGTTTCATGAAATCTAGGACAGTGGAGGACAGAGGACAATTCACACACCTATTGCAGGGAAGTTCACTTGTTATTAGACACCAGGACAATGATAGTAATAAATTTTATTAAGCCTTCAACAGGTGACTTTAGAGTGCTGCACACCAATACAGTCTTTAGTAATGAAAAGCATCATCCACAGTGATCTGGAATTTTGCTTAGCAGATTCCAGCACTTCACTCTTGGTTTTTAGGGATTGCATTTGCATCAGACAGATATGCTGGATACAGATATATATCCACAATTTACATCTGTTTCCAAAGAGTTTCCTTGATAAAGATGATTCTACATTTTCCCAAATACACATGAAATAATTGTTGTGTTTCTAGTTTTTCTTTTCAGGTAGAGGCAAACTAGAAGCTAGGATCAAGATGCCACAGAAAATACGAGAGAACCCAGCAGGAGATTTAATACAAAATCATCCTCTCCTCTATATCTTTCTCCCTTCCCCAATAAAAGAAGACATACAGAGTATCTTCCTACCTTTTGGAGCCATTACTGGCTTAGGAAAGAAGAGTCAATGGAAGTAGAGGGAAATAAAAATCAAAACCTCATGCAGTGTAAATTCTTAGGGGAATTCATGTGTTTGGTTTTTTTTTTTTCCAAGGGTTGGAGTAACTACACAAACATGCTTGACATAAACACCAGCGAGGTACTATTCATAACGTTTATAGCAGGATGAGATTTAGCTTCCTTAGTGTGAGGCAATACTGCAGTGTGAATCATCTTCAATTACATATTTTACAGCACTTACAACCTTCTTTCCACTGGCAAAACTATTAGCGTATGGTTAATTGGCATTGAAGTATGTTCAGACATTACCGGAATGGTTTCAAAACTGAAAATGCTCCTATGTAAAAGAAAGTTAATCAAAACCTTCCTCTTCAAAGTTACTTTTACAAGTATTTAGAAAGTTAGTTCTGTCATACACAAATAACCCTCTGACAAGTTTACAGGAGAGTGTAAGAACATCAGTAAGATTTAAGTTCAGCTGAACAGAAACTCTCTCTTATCCTGTAGCCTCCACAGCACTGCAGAGGTTAATTTATTCAATTGACATTATATAAATACCACTCCCTTCAAGGGTTCGGTCCACTAGGCAACATGTCTTGCAGCTTTCATGCTGGCAATCTCCTCAAGATACTGCAAACACAGAGCACTCGAAGGCAGAATGTTAGTTGTGCTGGTAGAAACCTTCAGATCACACACATGGAAGAAACAGCAAGGACAGCGACGCGAAGGAAGGTTTTATTTGAGTAACAATTTTCTCATTAGGCTGGTCCTATGGCTAGGAAACCTGACATTTAACTTCAAGGTCACATACCTTGTCTAGTGAAAGTTTGAAGGCTGTCACTGAAAAGAAAAATATTAGGAGGGAAAAACTGTCTAACCTAATCTCACTGCTGAGCACTCCCAGTGCCCTTCCTTCACTCCTAAGTGTGAACAGTTATGATAAATTCCTTACAAAGTTTTTCTTGCTTTAAAAATACCCTCAATATCACCTTTATTTCACACTTCTCCAAGCAAAATTCATAACATATATGGGGACATTTGTAGTTTGCTGTTGGGAGATGCAATATTCCATAGAGGAGTTCAAAGGCACTCTGAAGTATTTGAAATATGTTAATGGTTAAGTTTTAGATGGGGGGGGTCTCAGGGATTTTCCAGTCTGCATGAATGTCTGAAGGACTGGTTGCAGCATTTTCTGCAGCATCACCTCAAAGGAAATAAAAAGGCCCTTTCCAGAAACAAGCAAATTCAAAAACACTGATTTCCCCACCTTCCTTTCCACCCCCCTATCCCCCCCGCCCCCCCAAATGCTGCCAGCGCCATAGATCTGCGCTAAGGTCATGGATTGCCCTGTAGGAGAATTCCTGGAGCTTTGGAAAACCTCAGAGCCAAGAGCCACCAGGTACTATTTGAGTCTGCCAAAGACAACTTGCTCCAACTGTTCAAACGCTACAAAGGTGATACATGCATACAGGTATATGATAATATATGCTATTGGTCTTCCTCCCTCTTTTCCCCTAACCTGCCAAACAAGCCTACTTGGATTGAGCATCAGAAGATAAAGCAAGGCTCAGAACTGGGTGATAGACAAAGCTGGTCAAAGCACTAACTTCTTAAAAAAATAAGTAGCATTGGTAGAAAAAACTGCTTGTTCCTGCTAAGCAACATCTATAAAATTTATTCCACAAACTTCTGGCTTGGTCAAACTGCAAGAAAAACTCAAAACAAAAGCAAAGTCAGAATTTGCCCCTCAGCATGTTTATCATCACTAATCAGCTAACTCTGGTGGTAGCAGAGCTACAAAGGCCTTTCCACTGCTTTGTACCAGGCAGCTAGCTGCCTTTTCTGTGGGCTTCAAAGGGGAATTCTGCTGGCTCAATACCTCAATTGGAATCTCAGTCCCATGAAAAAGTCCAAAGAGTTTGCCTACATTGCTTTACCACTACTTGTAGATGGTTTACTGCTGCAATTAACAGCAAAATATCCACTGGCCAGGTCAAATAGATGAATGCAAGAAGGTTTGGAAGAAAATTAGTTTTGTTATTAAGGTATTTATTATTATACAGTAAGTAAATATATCTGGTCTAACTAGCTAAGTAACTATGTACAACATTTTAGTAAATGTTGCACATTAACTGCTAACATCAATGACCTTAACAAGTAGAGATTCATTTGTAACTGTCTTTTTAAATAAAGCACAGAGTTGTAACTAGATGCTTGTTACCCACAAATTAACATAGATCTATAAAATCCACATTAAATGAAATCAGCAGTTAAGACCATTTACAGAATGAGTGACATTTACGAGGCATTACAGTCAGAAGAAATATACATACAACAAATGGTCAAAACTGAGGGATGTTGTTCCCATCAGCTTCAGCTTTAGAGTAAAAAAAGGCAAGGATTCTATCTCTAACTGTCAGCTACCTGCTATCAGAAATTTAATGATAGATACACCAGTAATCATTTGCACAAGGTCACACATAGATCGCCATGCCTTTGAACACACTGGGAATTGAATTCGGGTTCAGTTCTCTGCCTGGTTTCCTACCGTGCTGCAGGAAGCCAGCAAGCTAAAACCCTGTTGATTCTTTATTGGCTTGCCCTCACTCCCCCTCGGCCACCCCTTTTACTCGGTAGCCTAGCAGTAAGAACGTCTGCCAGGCTTTGGAAAACCCAGGTTCAATTTTCTCCTCTGTCACATCTCTCTCATACTCCTGAAGGGTTTGTTAGCCACAAAGTTCTCATGTGTAGGACCATCTCTTCTTGTGAAGCTGTTTCATGCTGCAGAAAATACTCCATGACTTGGGATGAAAGACAGGGAGGAAAGGGATGGGAACTAGGTTGTGAAGCTGCATTATTCACTCAAAATCATACAGACACGGCCAGAAGGTACGAGATAAATGTTTCATACAATGCAGGTTTGTCCAGCAAGATTCCTCCAAAGGCGAGCTCTCAATTCAATTCTCTTGCAACACGTACTCTAATGAAATCCATCACTCATAATCTACAGTATATACTTCTTAATCCCCCAATTTGGGTCTCACTGCAGCCCCCTGATGAAGAGATGCAAGTGGAAGGAAACAATTACGAGTAGGAGTCACATCCACTCGCAGTAAAGCCCAGTGTCCAAACCACCTTAGTATTTTGGGAACTTAAGCAAAATGTTCTTTCTCTCTGCACAGGACCATCATAGAAGAGAAGGACATCTTTTTTAAGTGTGAGGCTATCAAGTCTCATTCCCAGCTGAATTCACAAAGTGGTAGTTGATTAAGAGAGGCCTTTAATTTGTCCTAGGAAATAGTCCCAACTCTGATGTTTGGAAAAAGCCCTCACCCTGAGCACAGTTTGAATAGTCACAGACCCCAGGGAAAGGAATATGTCTGGCCAGTAGCATAAGCCCTCTCTAGCACCCTTTCTGATATCCCGCTGAAGGTCCTTCTTAAGCAGCTCATGCTGAATGCACCCAGATAACTGGGGGCAGTTGTTGTGTGGATCACTGCTGGTTGCATGCAACAGGGAAAGTAGCAAACTCTCCTAAAGCAGCAGTAGCAAAGCCCAACAGACTAGGAAGAGCAAGGCAAGATCTGTACTAAGGTATCTTTTGTTCCCCTTTTCCCCCAGCAATACTCACTGCCCTATTAAAGCAATACAATGGAGGCCACTAGGTGAAGCACCCCATTGTGGGCGATCGCCACATCAATTCACATTTAACTGAAAGATGACGACAGCTGAAGCTGCTCTGTTTTGTGAGAATTTGCTCTGGTCCTCAGACTTGAAACACTCCTCCAGTCAGTTGTATAGAGACACAAAATTTGAATGACCCACATACACACAAAGCATGCTGCTTGAAAGACTTTTTAGGTTAATTTAAATCCAGCAAGCCCAGATGAAAGCGCTCAAGGAACAAGTGTTCTGGAAGACTTGATCTGTCTGCGTGCAATAGGGTTTATGAGGTTCACTTTAGTCCTGCACAACATGCCTACAAGGCTTCCAGATCGAACCAGGCTTGGATCCGGTCTGCTCGAGCTCAGAATGAGGGAGATCAAACCTGTTCGCATATGGCCCTTCTGGCAAATCCTTGAGGTTGTGCTGGTGCTTCCCAAGCCAGCGTTTCAAATATGAATGTAACACACTGCAGTGAAGAGTCAAGCTAAAAAGTGACTCTTCAGTAACTAAAAAAGAAATTAGTTTCTAATGTAGTCTTAAAGTGAATGCTCTAGAGCCCCTCAAGAGTACAGCAACAGATCTGACTGTTCTTGTTCAACACAAAAGTGCATTCCTGATCCGGAGGACAGTTTCTTAACCCCTGAACCCTTTTAACTTTGAGCTGCTAATGAAATTTTAAAGATGCTTCAGCATGATACAGAACACTAAGAAGATGGAAAAGTTGGAGAGCCTCTGCCAACTAACCTGGTATACCCTGTCGTGCTCAATTCAGCAGAAACTATTTAAGTGCACTCTTGAGCAAGCACTTCACTGATTTCATGCATATGTCTAACCAGGTTCCCTTCATCACACTGATGAATTTTTCCTTAAAATTTCCCTCCATATTTCTCCTCTGAAATTTGAAATTAAAACTTCAGCTAATAAAAACGAATTGTTCAAGCAATGGTCAAGCACAGCACCTCCCTACCCCATACAGATGCACACATATTTTGCAGAGCCCAGCATGTGGGGTTTGTGCTCTGTGTCAGAAAGACACTGTCCTCCCCTGCTGTCCAGCAGAACAAGCTCAGTGTCGCCACTCTCCCAGGAAAAGGGCTGCTTCTCACAAGAACAAGGCTGAGGAGGCACAAGGCCTCTCTGCTCATGCAGTTTTCCTTTTCTTCCATTTTCTTTTGCAGGAAGACCAGCCGGCCAGACTGTGAATACTGGCACTCCCGCAGAACCCCCCAAAGCCCCCAGCTTTGCAGCACACGCCCCCCATAAGCACACACCCCTTATGGCTCTGAGGCCAAACCAATGCCTGCTGCCCAGAAATTGTGTGCAAGAACCCTAAGTTATCCAACTGACTTCTGACAAGAAAACATGAAAAATAATAAATGCACAATGTTAAAAACATAACAGCCATTTTGCTTCCAGAATTGTAGCTGTTATTTGCAGAGATGCTTTTGACACTCATTTGCTATAGTCAGGGCCACAAACAGCAATGTAAGAATGCCACACTTCAAAACAGTTAACATTAAAAACCTGCTCATATTTAGCAACTAGCCATGGGCTCACCACATTGCCTGCAGTCAAAGAATCTGGCTTTCCTACTTCAGTAAAATTTCAGATCGGCTGTTGTCAGTCACCCACTGCTCAACTCCTGGTAGTGGCTGACAGGCCTCTGGGCTCAGGCTTTCAGCTGAAAGCCAAATCGAGCCCAACGCAAACTACACAGGTGCTGAGAAGGCTCAAACTGCCATCACGCCGCTTGTTCTCCATTTTAATCCCCAACATCTGATGAACTGAGCAAGCATATAGCTGGGCTATTGCAATCATTAGCTGAGACTGAAATCTATTTTTTCTGAAATGATTTCCTATGGCTGTGAAGAGTATGTTCACTGTGAGACTGCTAACAGGAGCATTTCTGAGGCTGAGTTTAAACAATACTGAATGATTGGGGTTTTTTTTGAAGCGGGAAGCATTGCTAAGGTACCCACATGCCCACTGTGACTTAAAGCAGTCCATGTTTTATCTTCACGTTACATTTTTCTGCTTCCCCAAAGACAGTAGCAGAGCCTTCAATTTACTGATTCACTCACGGGGACTTAATCCAATTAATGCTGCTCCTGACATAGCCAGAGGTATGCATTCCTTCTAGATGGTTATGCCTAACAAGGGATATTTAGAGGATGATCCCAAAGCCAACAGACTGAACTTTTGGATTAACTTCTTAATATTTCTGACATTGTCTAGTGACCTATTATGGCTCCCATTTTAGGTTAAAAAACAAAAATAAACACCAACAAACAAACAGCAACCCTTCTCCTCTAAAACAACAAAAAAAACCCCACAAAGACAATATTTTTTTAGGCAATAAACCATGTAAAAATACAAGACAAAGCACAGAAAAATAATGCTTAATCCATCCAAAACCTAGGAGAACTACTAGTACCTCAAACATTTAATGGTCTCACAAATTCAGACTTAAGACTTTTTGTATTGTTTCACAAATGCTGATCTTACAGTATTAAGACTTCAACCTTACAGCAGTTAAGTTGCACAAAACTGTGCTTTTATATCAGTCGCATGACAATTCAGGTGTTAATTGTGTCTCACTCTGAGCAATCTTTTTGGACATTTTGCCTTCCCTGATCAAAGCCCTAACACACACAAGCAGTGAGCAGTGCTATCCCACAGGACTGTTAGGGAACTGTGGTGGATGACTATTAATACCACACAGCCTGCATCACTAGCTAGAATAGTGAAGCAACAAATTGCCACCTTCATTTGAGACATCAGCTTTTTAAGGAATTCAGAAAATCAGAGTTCCAACTCTTTCCTCGACAGAACTCTGAATAAGACAGGGTGAAGGTAATTTGATAATCCAGGTGGCACATACTCAGCATTTGGCCTCGTATGCAAGGACCTATGTTTTCACTTGCAAATTTTCAGAGAAATCTCCTAAAGAATTTCTACTCTAAGTTCCAATCTCACAGTCTCCTTCACCTAATAAAGCTCTTTTAAAATAAACAGAAAGCTTTCTTAAATCTTACATCTGTACGTGCTTAGATCATGACAGATGTATACACTGAAAACCCATAGAGCCAATCAGAAACACAGTTAGCATGTAGGACAGCCCCATGGCATACCTTCATTTGGTTCAGAAGCCAGACAGAAGCGCAATTCCGCTTTGAACAGTTTGTACCCTCCACTAATCTTTACTTAGCTTCATTCTTGGTAACTAGTCCCATACAAAGCTGCAAGCGTGACAATGTGTTTGATGGCAGTACCCCCACTGTTCCAATTTGCTGCCTCCCAAGATTTCTGTAATGATAATTTGCTGCATTTCTGCAAAGCCTGGCAGATGCAAGTGGATATAAGGATGTTAATAAACAAACAAACAAATAAATCTTCTTGCCCTTTTTGGCAAGGTACTACTGTTGAATTAGACTGGAGCAACCATGCAAACGGTAAATAGTTCCTGCACTATGGTTAAGGAGAAGTTGTTTGAGGAAAGAGAGAGTTATGCACAGCTCACTAAGATGTACAAAATAGCAGATATGATAAACTGAGAAATCTTTATTGCTTTCCTCTTCAATTTTATGGCTTAAGATTTGACTGTCATCTGATTTTCCTCTTGGCTGCAGTTTGAATCAGTTATTTAATATTTAATGTTACAGTGCCACTTGAGACCAGTCCTGTCCTAAATCTGTATGCTCAAAATGCAGCTCTGAAAGTCTTAAGAGAAAAATTTAGTAGCACAGAAAAAAGGAAACACAGTACTAAATTCTGAAGTGATGCCGTTTTATAAATAATAAAGCATGTTTATATATGTTTATATAATTAGACCAGAAAAGATGCATAATACAATAGGTGTTTTGGTAATTCCTTCCAAGTTACATAGCTTCTGTTTAATGGTTATGCAACTGTTCTGAGTGCTTTGAGGACCACATGAAATAAAGCTTTTGTAAGACCTCAGAGATCTATTAGCATTGCCAAATCTTGCCCTGCAAAGAGGTACAACTATCTGGAAAGCTCATGGGAAGAGCACACAGAAAAACCAGATGTCACTGCCACGCGCCCTCCCCTTGTGGTCTGATTAACAGAACTGGTTTTGCACCAGTGATGTTCAATGCACACAGGTGACAAGTCTTGGAGAGAATTTTCAACCTGGACCTCTAGTCTCCATTCTTATTAGTGATCTCACAAGTCACCTGAAGGTTGTTTTTTGGTGTGTTTTTTGTTTTTAAAGATTCCGTATATTATCCTTCAGTATTCAAAGCACACTACAAAGAAACAGGGACAGGAAATTTCTGTACCATTTTTCATGCAAAAGTGCTGTCATCAGAGCAGCAAGAAGAAAACTAAAGAAGCCAGAAACACAAATTTAGCAAGCAGCACCATCTAACCAGACTACACTCATTAGTCTGAAAGTATTTAAATAACTAACTATAAGGGATAGCATTAAATATTTCAAAGCAGTTTCTGTAGCACCTTGTACTGAGTATTTCCTGTCACAATTTCAGCCTGTTTCAGGGCCTGATCCTAGAAGATTTGATTTGCAAGAAACCAGGACTACGTGAGCTGATGCATTACTTCACTCCAATGGAGAAATCCATGACAAAATTTAACTCTCAAATACTCATGTTTTTTTTTTCATCTGCCAGTTTCTTGAACTTCAGGGAAAAGAAGAACAAAGCATCCCTACATGAGCAAATGCTGGTCGCCAGGCAATACAAACAGAAGGGCCCATCACACTAATGATATCAGTAAAACGGAATGAGTGGAATTACATGGATGTATGTGAAGTGCAAAACGTCTAGCGTATAGATGAAGTTATCAGAAGGGTCTCCATTGCAGCCTGGGTTCTGTGTTCTGCCACAGCAGGTCTGTGTATACCCACCCTGATGAGACACCGAAGCAGGAGAAGACAGAGGCTGTATTGAATATTGGGTTACCATATGCCTATGGCTACACTAGCAACTACCATAGCATCATCCCAAGTAGCATTAGGGGAACTAGCAAGTTTCTCACCTCCACCAGCACTGCCATAGGTGTTCTTGGAGAGGCCACTACCAACACCTATTCAGCCACAGGCCACCACTTGCCTCTTTTGAGCCTAACAATACTCCAGTGACACCTACCTTGCTGTCCTGGACACACATATGGTGTTATGCCCAAATATCACAAAAACTATTCTGTCAATCAAAAATTTGTTTCTATGTAGGTACAGGGCAAATCTTTCCACAAAAGCATTTTGATAGACAACCATACAAATGCAGCATTAGGCAGGCATCATCTTGACCCAGGTTAGTTTATAGCTTTCAGCTCTCAGCAGAGAAAATGGAGGAGAAAAAAAGAAAAATCAGAACAGCATATGACAAGCTGCCACATTAACTTAAAAAATATTTACATCTGAAGAAAATACTCAGTTCAGCTTTCTTTAAAGAGCTTGAAAGTACATTACTGGACAACTTACTTATGCAGCAAATATAGTTAAATGCCTGTAAGGAAAAAATATTAAACAATGTGGAAGCTAATTCTCCTCTGTAATTCTGTGTCTCCGTGAACAGATGCACACAGTCCATGTATCTATAAAATGAAAGGTAATCAAATGTAACATAAAACTGTGTAACAACATAAAGATGAGGGAGAAGAGAGGAGTAAGGACTTGCATGCCAAATCATTCATTGCCATGTATAAAATAAAATCTTACTGCCATTACCCTTCAGTGAGTAAGGTTATTTTGATATGGGTTGATTGTGACTAGCAACCTGTAGAGAACAAGTCGCACTCAAGTTGCTTTCTTTTGGTAGAGACTGAAATAGGAAAAGACACCGAATAGTTTTGGACTACTGCGCCTGCGTAGTTTGCAGTCTCCTGTGGAAGAGAACAACCTGCTACAAAAGGCATCCCAGGGGAGCTCCCGTTGGACCAAATCTGTACGGATTCAGTGTGAATTTGACAAGCACCATTTGCTAGTGCTACACATGCAGAACAGCTAACAGCTCTGAAGACAGCAGAAATGGGAGTAAGAAGGGTATCCTTCTAAATTAGCATTTTGTTTATGTTTGCCTTTCTTTTTTAAATGAAAATAAAAGTAGAATGTGGTGGATATTCGAATTTACCAAAAATCCAAAAATTTGCATCCACATAAAAATGAAGAATTTATTCTGAATCTGACAACTCTTCATGAATAAATACTTGCTTGTAATGTGTTTCATGAAGTAATTACAGCCTAAGCGAATATTGCTCATGTTGTTTTCATACTGCAAACAAATAACAGGTCAAACAAAAGCACAGTTTAGATTGGTAACAAAATGAACATCTTAGAAACAGAAAAGAGAACTTTATAGGAAAACAAAGCAATACGGAGGAAAAAAGTACAAGGCCAAAAACTGCACAAGTAACCACTAAGGCAAATATATAAAGGAAGCAACCTTCACTGTTAATAGATAATAACTGTTTTACACTATTTGCTATTCTACTTGGGCAAGAATGTTTTTGTTATTGGAAAGTTTCATTTAAGAGAAATAAAATTTAAGATAAATTAAAAAGCCCTCAAATTTTGGTAGCAATGAAATATTTTTACGAAGAGAACAAGAGATATCAGTACCTGAAATCTACCACTTAGAAGACATCAGTATCACAGACAAACACGCTAACAAATGGTGAAGATGAAGAAGCCCAATGCTTCAAGTAGAACAAGAGAAATAAACTGGGAGAAACCCCTGTGCTGAATCCGCAGAAAATCCTCCCCAAACCATCAAGAGTCAGTTTTTAAGCCCTGTGAGTCCCATCTACTAAGCATCAAAAGTAGTCTTGAAGTCTGTAGCATCCTGACTGAGCCCTTGCTTTCTTGGCCTGTACATCCCCTGTGGCTCTTCTGAAAAAAACCCCAGCTCTGTCTCCACGTTCCTTCACTTTTAAGCCACTTGTTTGTAGTGTTTGGCAGCTTCATTTAAAACCGTGGCTGACCAAAGAAGGCAGTCAGTCTCTTCCATAATAAAGAGCTAGACAATTCAAAGGCACGTGGAACATAAGAAATCAGCAGCTCCTGCAGTCTTTGCAGTTTTCCTTTAGTTGTCTTTAATCATTATATTGTGACTGTAATTTTGAACTACTGTTAATGTTAACTAGAACTTAGGTAAGAATTATTTAATTTCCATAACATAAAATAATGATGAACACACACAAACCGCAAGAGAATGGAAACCTAGTTAATTTATTATAGCCTTGCTTAATGTGCAATGATAATGTTAAGTGATGGTTTCTTTGCAGGACCAGCACACGAGTTAATTTAAATTTATTAATTGTGTTAAAAACTGTGTCACAGAAGGCAGTAAGGGCAGAGAATTAAAAGCTTTAAGTAATCCAATTTGAGGGAAGAGGGGAATTTTCATAAGATGCAAAATGAAAAATGCTTACAGCACAGCCTAAAACTACGGTGAGCATAGTCTGAGGACACGTGCTGGTTTTGGCTGGGAAAGAGGTACTTTTCTACTGGTATGGGGCTATGTTTTGGATTTGTGCTGAAAACAGGGATGTTTTCATCATTGCTGAGCAGTGCTTTCAGAGTCAAAGCCTTTTCTGCTTCTCAACCCGCCCCACCAGTGAACAGGCTGAGGATGCCTACTTTGGGAACGGAAGTTGGGAGGGGACACAGCTGGGACAGCTGACCCCAACTGACCAGAGGGATATCCCACACCATATGACATCATTCTGGGGGAAGAAGAAGGAAGAGGGGGCTGTTAGGAGTGGTGGCATTTGTCTTCCCAAGTAACCGTTATGTGTGATGGAGCCCTGCTTTCCTGAAGATGGCTGAATACCTGCCTGCCGTCGGGAAGCAGTGAATTAATTCCTTGTTCTGCTTCGCTTGCGTGCACAGCTTTCGCTTTCCCTATTAAACTGTCTTTATCTCAACTCAAGAGTTTTCTCACTTCTACTCTTGATTTCCTTCCCCATCCCACTGGAGAGGAGTGAGTGAGCAGCTGTGTGGTGCTTAGTTGCCGGCTGGGGTTAAACCGTGACAACACGGCATGGATATCTGCCTGTCTGTTCCAGCGGAGCAGAGTGGGAAGAGGGCTGGCAATTCCTGACACTTAACCAATGTTTTAATTTCCCCCCGGTCCCATGTTTGGGCACAGAGACATCCTGAGGCCCAGCTTAAAAGGAGACAACAGGGATCATAGACCAGATTCACATGTGAGTACGAAAAGAATCATGAGGGAAACTGCCAACCTTACCCAATTCTGGGGTCTGTTTCATACCCGCCCCAAACTAACTGGAGCCTCTCGAACAGCATCCTATGGAGTTGCAAGAAGTCTTACTCTCACGTTCCCCTTCACCAGATATGTTCAGCTTTCTAATGCAGTGGAATAGCAGGACAACAAGAACAGAGCCAGACCCACTATTTTACTATTCAAAACAGAAATAATGATAGGAAGAGTTAGATAAAGGTTGTAAATGTAGCCATGGGAGCAGCTATTCAGCAGATAAGCATTCATTCTCTCAGCCAGTGTTAATCTAAGCACTCATACAGAGCTGGCAGCAGGAAGACATGCACTTAGAGCACCGCATGGCACACTGTGCCTTGCTCCATCACACCACGTCCTCTCACCCTGCCACATCAGAAGGGGCCAGGTGGCTGCAGCAATTTTTCCCCCTTCTCCCCTCTGCCACACCAAAACCTGAGCTTTCACATTGGATGGAAGTAGTGCCTACGCCTCCCCGGTTTCCATTCTGTTACTCGGATGCATACATATCTACCACCACCACAAGCAACAGTACTCCAGCACGCTTATGTGACCACCTTGCGACCCACAACAGTAAAATTTGACTGACAAGTTTTGACCCTACGTTTTTATGCAGGGTGACTTTTAACTTAAGTATAGTGTGCTCCCCTACGAAACAGCTGTACAGCCAGCTGTCTGGCATGGGGCAGGGCAAATAGGAGGGCAAGGACGCAGAGGTCAGGGAGGTGGCCTTTACTGCTCATTAAAGCTGCAATGGTAGCCTGTGCTGCTGAACTACAGTCTGAGCCAGAACAAAAGCACATAATAAAAATCATTAAAAGGATGTATAATTAAGCTACTTATCCAGCCTGGCCACCAAAGAAACATGAATAGTCCAAAGCCTGATACAGATGCTCCAAAGAGGCAAAGATGGAGCTATAAACCCACAGCAAACCACACTGTAGCAGCTGGGCATGATTGCCCAGGCTACGCATTCGGAAGTGCAAGCGCTGAGCAAGCTGTGCACTGGAGAGGTATGTGCAAGATGTTTAGTCCCGATTCATCAGAAAGCAAGTGTTAGGGCAGAACTGAAGTTGCTGTCAGTGGCTGCACTGTGTTCTCATAACTTAAAAATTATAACAGCTTGCCAGCCATTAACTTATTCACGTGTCCAGGAACTCAGGCTACAAATTACTGTATTTTATGTAACTCAAGGCAACCAGTACTGTCTTACCCTCTTGGAGCAGGGAAGCCATCAGTGAACCAGCTTTGAATGACATCATATGAAAAATCATATTTACACTAAATGAAAAGCTTCATCAATACTCTTCTGCACTGACTTCACATGTGGCTTAGAGAGAAACATAAATTCAACTCAGTCTACCGTGGTATCAGACAAAGGAATCAGTAATGTGCAGAGCTATTGAGTGCTACTCTCAAGGAGCAACATCTCACCCTGATGTAAAACAGAGCAGGATTTCTGTCTTAGCTTTATATACCCAAGCATGACTCCAGGCCTTGTTGCATAGCACTGGTTTCCCTGACATGAGTCTCAGTATAAATGCCTCATTCTTTTACCTTCTATTGAGGCCTTGCATTCAAGCACACCTCTCTCCCTTTTCTGTGATGTTATTAGATATAATACTCTTAAAGAGAATAATAGGTCCTTGAATGTATCAGTCCCAGAGTCTAGATGTAACTAGATGTACTGTGATAAATTCACAGTACTTTAACATGCTTGCTTCAGGTAACAATTGCCAGACCGTCTTCGCTACTCTCTACGCTTTAGTTGCCACTTGCTAGATTACTTCAATTAGAGTCTCCTTTTTGGCATCCGTGACTCATCTGAACTTCTCTACTACCTGCAGCTATAATAAACTCTTCTTGCATTCAGCAAAGGTCACACCTTCCCTGTTCTGGAACAATTTCACAGACTCCAACTTCCTCCACATCTCACTGAAAACTTATGTCCTCCCTCGCCAAGCTGCCTCACAAATCTGACTCTGCCAACACCTGAGCCCCTACTCCCTGCTATGCCTGTCATGCCACAAATGCCGTTTGCTCACATGGCTCTTCTCTTCCTTACCTCTGTACTCCAGTTTCAGTATGCGTGATACTTCATAGTTAGGTAAAGATTAGTCTTCACAACAGTGTTCTAAGCAAACTATGGATACAATCTATTTATCAACACAATACCAAATACTCTGGTTGCCCAAGTAAATAAAACAATCTAATTACAAATTACTGCTGAATTATTGCCTCGGAACAGCAATTCATTCCATGAAAGAAAATGAAATCCTGTTTAATTACTCAGAGTGTGAAAAACTGTTTTCACTATTCAGTTTTGAATATGGTCCTTTTCTTTTTCATTTAATACCTCCTGGTACTTGCACAATGAGATAGGCAGTTGCTGTTCTCTGTTTATTTTCATTATACAAGTCATCATTTCCATATGCTTTTATCTTGTACTAAGGTGACCCTCTCTCTTCTTCCACTGTCTCTCTGATCTCCTGCACAATCCTTGTAGCATCTACAGTCACTGTGCTCCTATTTGCATCTGCAAAGTACTGTACTTTCATGTTGCATTTAATGAAAAATTTAATTAAAAATGCCAATGAAACAGTTTGTTCTGCTCACACCAGTCTAGCAGCACAATGGGAAATAGTGACAGGGCCACCCAGCTCTATAGGTTTCACCAGTAGCAGTTCTATTCCCTCCAAAGACAGTTTTCCCTGATTAGTGTAAGAGCTAGCCTTTGTTGTTCCCCCTTGCCTTACACTAACACCATCATTAAATCTGTATCACCTGATGTATCAATCCTTACCCAGACATTTCATGGAGTTCAATGTTGTAAGAGACTAACTAGTTTGGATGGGCTCATATCCACAGTGCTTAAGGCTGGAACACCAGATAGCACGTGGCCAGGAGGCCAGGATCTACTTTACTTTTATATGAAATGTAGTTCTGAAACACCATGAGGATTTGTGGGTTTGCAGGTTTTCTTTGTCATCCCTTCCTTTCTTTTCTTCTGTCCCTGTGAGAACGATCCACGTTTCTGAAATACTGACTGATGTATTGCACCTTGCCAGTATGTTGTTCTTATAGCCTGACACCAAGCATGTGCTGCTTGCCCTATGGCACAACATAGAGGCACCAGCCCTGCCTGGATAACAAGACTATCCCAGCTGGAAGAGTCAGATTTGGCAAATTTTATATCCTTATCATCTGTCTGGAGGAAACCCTGGAGTGAATTATCTTTTCAATGAATTATCCTTTCAATAGTGCCTGCACTCCCTTTTGGCAAGAGGTAGCAGCATCACCACAGAAGGGAGTTCAGTAGCAAATCAGTATTCATGAAGCGTAGCCCACAGGAGATGAGACCGCCTGGGGCAAAATGGAATGTAACAGTGAAGGCACACCCTTATTTTCCAGCTTTTGTTCCATTGTGAAGGCCAAGGTGGCTGTTTTAGACATTATTTTGTTTTAATTAGAGCTGAGCTCTTCAAGCTGCCGTTTTTAGAGAGACACTTAACATAATGAAAATGCTAGCAGAACTTCACAAGTTTGCCAATACCAATAAGCCATTTTTGTTATTAGTTGTTCTTTCTCTAGCATCTATACCTTAGAAATCACACAGCAGGTTTATGACTCCCTTCTTCCAGTGGTTAAAAACCAAACCAAACAAGAACACGCTTCTTGCTTTACAAGGAATTTATGGCTGTTTAAGAACCACCAATTTACTTTCACCAGCAGTTTTATGACATACTGCTATCAGGATTCACTGACATGAAGCTCCCATATCT
This sequence comes from Egretta garzetta, assembly GCF_000687185.1. NCBI lineage: Eukaryota > Metazoa > Chordata > Aves > Pelecaniformes > Ardeidae > Egretta > Egretta garzetta. The sequence continues at coordinate 2,721,711 of NW_009260022.1, read as the reverse complement.
TTTAATGGAAAGATACACATTACTTAGTTACATGACATCCAATAAAGAAAAAATAAATTTTAAAAAAAGCAATCAATAAAGACCTTCAGAAAACACCATTAAAGTGGTCTTTGCTTCTGATGAAGGCTATCAGACTCAACCTTTACTGTTTTTTCAAGTGCAACTAGTACAAACCAATAAGGACTTCAAATGGAAAAAAAATCCAAACCGGATGAGGCTCCGTGTGTGTGTGCTATAATAAAAAATACAAAATAAATAAAATTGTTGGTTCCAACAACAAAAAATCCTGCCAGCCATGAAGATTTATGCTAAGTGAGAGTAATTTCTCAAATAATTAATTTGAAAAGGACATATTGTTTTACAAAGGCAGATCATGTAGCAGGTGTTCCTCTTTCCTTTTGATTTAAGAAGCTTGGGACAGCTGGAGCATAGACAGAAGCAGCAAACAGCGACACTGAAAAACTTCTTCAAAGTAAAGCAGGATTTCTCAAAATTTATTTTGCAGAGAGCTACACTTTGCTGAGTGGATTTAAAGACAAATCTGTGTCCACACCGTCTAGTCTCAACCTGATGCTCCCATAGGTTAAAAGAAGTTCACTTGGGCAACTTCTCAGCTTGACAATGGCACTCAGAGAAACTGGGTCAATCACAGTAGCTGACAGGTTCCCTGGCTTTCCCTTTACAGGTCCATTGTAACATGGTGGTGTTTTGAGTTAGCAGCTTTGGGGAAACCACCTTGTTGCCTGACCTGAGCCAAAGCAAGTCTCTTGGCTATAAACCCAGCTACTGTGCTTGAAGGAATACTCCTCCTCTTACTCTTCCTGCCCATCTCTCTCTCTCTCTCTCTCTCTCTCTCAGGCCATAGCGGGAAGGAAGGGGAAAAAAAACCCCAACAACTACATCCAGACACAGAGGGGCGTACACAAATATACACTTCCTATTCCCCAATGATATCACACAATACTGTGTTCTTCAGACACCACTAACAGAAATATAAAATATCTGCTCCAGTATCATAACAGTTTCTGTGAAGCACTGATGAATATTTCATTCAAGGTCACAGAAAGCTAGCTGAAATATTGAAAAGTAAAGTAGTTAGGATCAGCAAGAAAAAGATGAAAAGTACTCACTTTTTTTCACCTGTATAAACGTTTATCAGTCTTACAAACTCAGTACAGTGTTCCAGAAGAAAGAAAGAAGGAAATAGTAATTACTTGAAGCTTCCAGTACTATGCCTCATTGCAGAGTTTGTTGCTATTTCAGAGTGACTTGAGAAATTTTGGATTTTCCTTCATGCTTTCTCTTTCAGGCGAGACTGCTGTCCTATGATCATCTGCCAACAGAAGGACACATCCCAGGAGCACCTGGATGTAGCACACAGCCCACTGCAGGACCTTACAAGGAGAAGGACCAGCAGAACTAAATATCTGCCAGTTAAAAAAAAAATAATAATCCAGAATTATAATAGCAAGGAAAACCTCTATCTTTTTATCAGCATACTAGTTAGGTGTGCAGTTTCCCTTTCACCAAGCAGCTGGTTGAGTTACCAGTGCTTTAGATCTCCTCAACAGCCCAGAGCAGCAGGGGACAGGTTATGCCTCGTACCTGTGACAGAGTGAGGAGGAACAGCCATTCCTGCCCCATGGAAAACAGCAGGGGAAAATGAGGGAGATTTGGTAATTCTATGGCCTTCGAACAGTAACTATCATGCTTGCCCCAGAGCACGTAGCACAGCTTTACAGACCCCATCCCCTTGTTCTCTTTTCTGGTTGTGAAACACTGGTTGGTCCTCCATTGCATGTAGCACTGAGGCAGCTGAAAACCTGTATTCACAAATCAGAGTTAAATGGATCCATAATACCATTTACCACATATTTTTGCTTGCATCTCAAAGATCGTTGTGTTCAGCAGTGTTTTAGAGGCTGACTTAAGAGATCCTCAGGCTATTAAAAATTCAGAGCTAGAAGCTTTTTGACGCCTATTTATTTTCTAGTGCTTTACTGCTACACACAAAGCACAGACTGATGAATTCTTTTATGTGCTTTGTTAAGATTTGTATCAGCACAGTTCAGAATTTCAACAACCAAGCAGCTGTCTCAATTTCTTTCCCTTGCATAGTTATTTTTCCAGTACAATTTTGTAGGAGAGAATTAGTCTGCTAGTTGAGAAAAGCAATATGGCCAAGAAGTTGCAAACTGCCCATAAAATTTTCCCACAAATGTGCATGGTAAGCGGAAAAAAAATCTGTATATCTCTCTCTCTATCTGTACACATACACATGCACACACATATATACGCAGCTATAGAGAGAGAAAATCTCCCCAGAAGCAATGTGCATAAACACAATTTAAATTCCTTGGGAAAAAGAGTATGTTCTGGCTAGGAGATGAGACAGAGACTCTTCTCTCCCCTACATCAAAACTAAAAGACACCTCACTTACAGATACTTCAGTATCCAAGCTTCTTCTGGAAAAGAATGAGCAAAAAAAATAATCTTTGGCTCTTCAGTCTGCACATTTCCATGTTTTCACATGCAGACCGTTGCATAAACTCAGAAAAATCTCTCGGCCATATGTTTCTGCCAGCCACTCCTTGGAAACCATGTAAATGTCTCTAATAAACAGCTTGCTTAAATGTACATAGCTTTAGGACAGGCAAGTCATGAGCCTGATGACATTCCAAAGTCCCAGGCTAATAACTTAGGGCATCACAGGTTCTTTCCCTCTGCTCTGGACAAGGGAGGAGGACAGGATGCTTGCTCTTTCTATACTATTTAGTCTTCAAGAAAAGCAGACATGCCTACGCACTGGTAATATAAGCAGCAGCGCAATACGCTGAAACCAGGAAGAAATTGGAAGTGGTTTGGGAATCACTACTGCATTGGCTTTCTGAGATGTCAGACATTAACAAAGACATCTTGGATCCTGTATTCCGTCTGGCAATCAGCAAAAAAAAGACCATTCATGGTCTTCCAAGAGTTACATCCTCCCAGTCGTCCCCAGCATACCTTGAAGCCCTTTCCCCACTAGCTTATTCCACGCCTGGAATTCCCATTCCACTATATTCAGATGCAACATTCTTCCTTAAGATGTTTCTGGGAACTTATTTGTGGTCAGACAGCCTTCTTTTTTTTTTAAAAAAAATACATTTCTGTGCTAGAACTATGCTTTGGCAGAGTTGTTGGAGCATTTGATCCAATTTGTATCACCTGCCTATAAACAGATTCGTAGTCCTCTGCAGAAACAACTTTTAGGCTTGTAAAGTACTGCAGATACTCTCCACGAACAACACAGAAACCACATGAACTTCAGAAAAGATTCAAGGTAATCCACTTTCTGTGTTTTCTCATGTGCTGCATACTCAAAGCGCAGAGCATGAGGTCCTTACCCTACTCTTGCTGAGAAGAAAGCTTGTCTTTCCTTGATGTTTGGTTGTGCCATGTGGACAGAGAGAAAGGAATAAAAACCAACATAAATGCATGGCAGTAGAAAAGTCCACTTTGCATGCTCAGTTCACCATTTTTTCTTCTTCTTTATGCACCTTGGATCTTTCAAGTTGAGGAACAGAGCAGAACTGCCTAAATTCCCACAAGAGAAGGAAAAGCTATGGACAGGCTCCCCCCTGCAGCTAATATAGTCAGCTAAGCATCTGAGCATTACAATCTGAGGTTATACTAGATGGATGCCTTTCCTAGTGACTACAAACACTCTGCTGTTAACTCCAAGTTTCATGTCAGAATCACCAAATCCTTGAGAAACAACCCATTGACTTGCTAGTAAAATAATCTTCGGCACCCAATTTATTACTGTCTTTCTGTCTAATACTGTAGCATGAATCATCACCTGGTGAAATTATCCATTTCGTATTTTGTATAGGTACTTATTACCATAACATCTGAAACCTTAAGCAGGTATGTGATGCCATTGAAGTCTCACTACTAGTGATCTCCACAGCTCCGACAATCAAATGGCGCCTCTGCTTTCAGACTGACACACAAACAACTCTATGGGGTGATTGCTGATTAAGGTCCTTGAAAAGTAATTTATTTTCACTACAATGTTGTGGCACAGTGCCTATAGACAAGAGATTTTACTATTGCCTTTTTCTTCATATAACCACCATCTGAGCTAACGCTCAGGACATCTGACGAAGGCTGGCAGCAAAGGAATTATTCCATTAAAAAAAAAAAGTGTAGGTTTTAGAGTTTCTCTGCACACTGTTTAGGACCAGACTTGAAGTTGCTTAAAAAGAAAAATAAGGAAAGGGGCAGAGAAAGTGAGAAATCTGGGACAAGAAGAATCTAAAGATTAAGTTACTCTTTTAGTCTGTTTGGGCCTGGATCTTGGGTGTCATTCATCTCAGCCAAGCATGTTTATCACTGAGTTTCACTCTCAGCCTTTGTCCTATTGAAGCTCCTCTACCTTAGATAGTACCCACACTACTCATTTGGCAAGAAAGATAAGGCAGTCAGAAACAGCCTACGGCCCTTCTGGCACAGCTGCCTTCTCCTTTGCATCATGGAGAAGCCACTCTGGGCCCAAGGAACACTTTTTCTAGCAGTAAATTGAATCGTCTCTATGCAAAAAGAATTGGAGCTCTTATTTAAGCAGCTCCACATTTGCTGTGGGTTCTGTCACTTTTCTTCCCAAGTCACAGTCAATCAGTGCAGTTGCCAGCAAAACTGAAGTCTTCTCTAGAAGGACAACAGCAGCGCAACAGTTGAAGGTGTAGGTGGGGATCAGTGTCATTTTCCTTGCTCTGTGCCTGCTTATTACATAAGGGCCCATTTCATTCTCTGTCAGGGCTACGAAACACTCCACTGGTGCCCCAATTACTGAAGACTTGGAGTGCTCTCCTTCCCACGACTGTCATGGGAACATGTGCTTTATGCAGCCCGGAGCTCCAAAGCAGCTGCCACACATGGACTCTTCATCCAAAAAGCCCCCCCACTAACTCAATAGCTGTGAAAAAGCTGCAGACCTCATACAGTTTGTTCCAAACATACTGAAGTGAAGCACCGTGCTTAGTGGCCAGATTTAACTAGACAACTGTTTAACACTCATACTGAGGGGGAAAAAAGGCTATTCCTGGCTTCCCAGTGCTATTCTGACAACCTGCCAACAACTCCATCCAGCACGTGATGGCAGGTAGCACACAGTGCACCACTGGAAATGCTATCAGGGTAATGCCCACACGGTCACTTGGATAACACCATGTTCTCACAGCAGCATGTAGATACGGAGATGGAGATGCAACTCCCAGTGCACCTTCTGCAAAACCACGAGCAGACACAACCTGAACTATCCATTTATTATTATTTATGCCATCTTGCTTCTTTTTGGATGAGTATTATCATTACTATTAAGTACACATATTGCAGTAATGCCCAATGGCTCTCTCTAAATGAAGCTGGCACTTTACTCTGTCAGCGTAAGTTAATGACATTCATTACAGCTTGACCTTACCTTCCAGTTTGCAGTCATAGCTCTCATCTGCACGCTTTTTCCATAATGTATGCCACAAAGGAGCAAGGTCAGCACCCGTAACTTTCCCATCTGTGCCTGTATGTCATGGTACGTTTAAGTTTTTTCTACCTCTAAGTCAGCCCAGATGTGCTGGCACCAATGCAAGAGAGTGAAATCTTTGACCTGAGTTAGAGAAGCAGCCAAATGTACCACCCAAATACACTAGTTCTAACAGTAATACGGTTCTAATTTTTTTCCAAGATTCCACAGCCTTTCCTGCAAGTTAAGCAGACAAGTGTATACATTAACAGCTACAACCCTTGTAGAAAAGAGATTGTTCTTCACTGATCTCAAAAATTAGTAACTCTAAGACCACCAGCTGCTGGCAACAGGATGACTACATTTATCCCTAATCTCACCCTGCCTGGCTTTATTAAATATTAAGTAAGGTGGATTTCAGCTGTACCAAGGAAAGGAATTCAGCATTCTGACAGTTAAGTTCCTCTGTTTCTTAAAGGGCAATCAGCTTTAGAAAATTTACCTTTATTCTTCTAAAGTAAAAAAAAAAAAAAAAAAAGACATTCTCTGAACGAGAGAGACAACATGCTTAACAATAACTTCTAATTTCTCTCCTATTCAGCCCTTAGTTGAAAGTAAGTATCAGTTGTTACTTGAGTAACATTTCATCTATGGTTTGGCTTTAGAAAAAATGCCTTAATACATTATTTATTTAGGACTGTATTATGAACCTTCCTGTACATCTCCACAGGCAAATGAAGTTTAAGGAAAATGCTTAGGAAACCTACAAAAAGAAAAAGTATGAAATCTGCATGAATGATACAACAGTATATTCCACAAGGGGTTTAATACACATATACCCACCTACTCCACCCCTCTCTCTGGCTGGGTCTTCAGTGTTTTTGTGATTTCTTTACTTGCAACTTCTTAAATAAATAATTTAATAATTGTTAGGAATAAAAAAACCCCCAAAACTTGGAAAATGAGATGAACCAGTATTTGCTTTCTAACTTAAATAGGCTTCCTCTATTTCTGCTGACATTTCTACCTAACACTTCTTTCCCAATTAACAAAAAGTGTAACTAGAGTTTTAAGCCAGCAATAACACAACTACTCAATCAACAGGGTGTAATAAAGCCAATACTTGTTTATGGACTCAGCAATAGTTGCCAAGTCTCTTGATTTGGAGCATGTAAAATTTGCCTTAAATGCATGACCTTCCACATCAAATGGACAACATCCAGTGGTGCTAGAGGGCTGAGTCTTGGAATCAATGAGTCTTTCAAATAAACTAGTATTGTTCTTTGTGTTTTGTTATGAATTCAATGTCTATCAGTCCTCCTTTAAGAAAAACATGTAGATATTTTAAGTAGATTTAATTTTCCATGCTCTTTCAATGCAGATTAAGTATTGATATGTTAAACCCAACTGGCATGGAAATGCAACTCAGATACTAAAACCAATGGAGTCTAATTAGAAAAAATGAACTTTATGTAGATCACCAGTTTGAAGAGCAGCTGGGTGCTGGGAAAGTCTCCTTAGAAGTAAACCCTGGCAGGTGAAAAATAACTTTGTAAAGAAAGCATAGGAGCCTTTACCTGCTCAGAGTTCAGTGCACCCAAGGAAATGGGCTAGGTAAAGGGGCCAAGCCTGGGATGAGAAAAAACAAAGAAGGGATTTAACAACCCAATTGGCTTTTACCTTTACTCCTCCATCTTGGCTCTCTGTAAGGTTGTATAGCCAAAGGTTGTGCTGTAAAGACAGCTTCCCGGCCTAACACCAGGTGATTTGTCTCAAAGGATCAGGCTGCACCCTGACAGTATAGAATCGTAACCAGCTGATTTCTGAAAGCTTTTTACCACTGAAAGCACACAAAAAGTACAATCTGACTACTTCAGGAGAAAGAAGTTATATTCTAACGATTTGTATAATTTTCTACCAGTCTATAAAAATACCTGTGAAGAACAAAGGGGAAAACTGATGAGGACTCAGGCTCAACAAGACTCAAGAAGAAAACGTGCATCCTTACATGCTCTCACAGAATTTTGTAAGAGTGCTGGGCTTTTCCTGGTTGCGTCTTTGTCGAAACCAGCGTTGAATGCTGCGTACATCCCAGTCCAGCTGCTTGGAGAGGCCCTCCAGCCTCTTCTCATCTGGATGCTACAGAACAGAGAAGGATAAAAATTATTTATTTACCCAACTGCAGTAACTCCACTTTAAATTAGGACCACTGTAATCACCTCTTGATATCTTAGAGGCTGTCTGTCACCAACACATGGATACAGAGAAATAAAATCACTTTCACAGATATCTCTGCTGGCAGAACCCACATCAAAATAAGTTTACAACGACTATTATTAATCAAGAAGGACATCTGCTGTAAAATTGCATGCAGGTTATTACTAATAAGAAACTTAAAGGGGGCAATAGGATGAAAACTTGCTTGAAACTTGGAAAGTGATGGTAGGGATAGGAAGGGGATAAAATGCCTTGCATTTCTTGAGCAGTGGGACTTACAAACACACCCCTGCCTGCCTCATGTTATGCCCATTCCATCCTCCTGCATCAGGATCTTTGTCCTATCAACTATTGCAGTAGCGAAGACTGTTTGACTGACATGGAAAGAACATATATCCCATGTTTGTGCATGTTAATGTTAAAAAATAAGGTCATTAAACAAAGTGACAACTTCAAAAGGAAAATCACCTTGACAACAAAGAGAGAGAATTTTTTTCCTGTAAAATTAGCTACACACAATTATTCTCCAAAGCAGCAAATGTGGAACTCTCATTCCATTAGAGCGGCTGACAGTCAGTGCAGAGGTAAGGCAAAAGAAAATGAGTCTGTCCTTAATTTGACTAATATACAGATAGAAGAGCAGTACAGGCCATGTTTCCAATCATGCAGCAATTCTACATGTACAGTACTACATGAGGACTATTTACATATTTCTCCTGATCACATTCTCTTTTAAAGAAACAGAAAAAGCTTTTGGACAATATGTTTACTGGAGCATTAGCTCTGTTTCTTATTACAAGAGCTGCCATGATAATGACTTTTTTAAATGTTGCAAGAGCTAAACCAGCAAAGCTTTTGTCAGGCTAAAGTTTTCATCCATCAGCCTCCAGGAAAAGACAGGAAGGAAAGGGAAGGGAAAGGATGAGACAAGAGAAGAGTGAAGTATTTGCCATCCAGCTCAAAAAGAAAAAAACAAACAAACCAACACCAACACCCTAGTTTTTTAGTCAACCAAAGTAGCCACTGTTTTTTTAATGGAAGGTTAAGAAAAGTCATTCTCTGTAACTTTAGAAAAATCAAATGATTGATGCAGCTCTTGGGAGCTTGACCAGAGAGAACTGCTGCACATGACTCAAAAGAGGTGGCTAGCTAAATCAGACAGTTTCTTTGAGAGCAGCTACCAGACAGCCCTACCAAACTCTTGCAAGAAAGCAGATACTTTCCTTTGGAGCCCTTCCCACTCATCACCATTCTCTGGGTGCTGGGAGCTGTATGTGCCAGCTCCTACCATTACAGGCATTAATTGGATCACTTAATACGTTCAGGCTCTGTGTCAGACTAGCAGACTCTGCAAAGAAAACTAAAAAAAAAAAAAAAAAAAAAAAAAAAAAAAAAATCCTATTCTTCCTCCAGCTGAGTCTGGGTGAGAACACATGTGCTGCAGCTTTTAGAAACAAGGTAAGTCTGATTCCCTCTCTGAAAACAGGACAAAAACCACAGCAAGTGCCATGGTGATCTCAGGATAGGGTAGGACACACAAGCAAGACATATTTCACTATCCCTGACACAGAATTCAATTTCGTCCTCTATAACTCTAGTAGTCTCTGAAGTTTAAGCTGATGCCTTTGCTGTGGCATGCCCAGCTGCAGCCTGGAGCCGAGGTGGGACCGGGAAGCTCCTGCAGCACAGTGGCTTTGTCCTTCAGGCCTCCACAGGCCTCTCCACTGCAAAGCAGCTGACCACTGAGGTTTTCAGGAGACACTAAAGGGCACCTGGTCCCTGCTCAGTACTATGGGAAAGCTCAGGATGCTTCAAAACCATGGACAGGATGGCAGAGAGGTTTAGTTGAGATGTCATACAGTAAAAGCTGTAGAGACAGAGACATGAGTGGTGGGCGAAAAAACTTGTACAAAAAAAATCTGCAAGTTCTAAAACATTAATTCGGTCAGTTTCCCTGACTTTTCTAGCTTCCCGCCCCAACTTCAAAGGACATTCATCACAACATAAACAGCTGGGACACCAGCAAGCCACCAGTGCCCTGTGCTCAGGCAGTTCCCCTGGAAGGAGTAGCTTTGAAGTTTCATCGAAAACACAGTAAGGCCAATCTTATTGGCTCACAATTTGCTCTTTTTTCCAAAAAAAAAAAAACCTGACAATTTTGTGGAAATTTCTAAAAGATAAGACGCAAAAAAAGAGTAGGTGGCCATATGGCACCTACAAAGTGTTTCTGTAACAACTTTTTTTGATTAAAAGCTTACAGGAGACGTCATGAAGGGATGCACAACTGCTCAAGCTGGCATGCCAATGACAACCTTGACATTTGCATGTTCTGATTTTAGCTCTAAAAATGCAGCACTGCATTTAGCAGTTAGATTTGGTTTATTCAGACATATTTGATAGTGCCATATCCCACTTTATAAGGTAAATATTTTAGTTAATGTCGTGGTTTAACCCAGCAGGCAGCTAAACACCACAGAGCTGTTCACTCACTCCCCCCCAGTGGGATGGCGGAGAGAATCAGAAAAAATGGTACAAGTCAGGGGCTGAGATAAAGACAATTTAATAGCACAGAAAAGGAAGGGAAAATAATAATATTGAGAAAAGAAGATACAAAGCAAATGATGCACAGCACAGTTGCTCCCCAGTTTCCAAGCAGCGGCCACGCTCCCCCTCCCCCCCACCTCCCCCCCCATGGATTTCAAATAGGGCAGGTATTTTTTTGCTTCATCTGACAGGTGGTGATATATTCTAGTTAGACTGTTCTTGATACAGAAGTTTATTTCCTATTTTTTTTATAAACATGGCATTTTGACAGAAATTGTAATTATGTTCCCATGCCACGCTCCCCCTCCCCCCCCCCTCCCCCCCCCTTTTTTTTTTTCAGCATGACATCATATGGTATGGAATATCCCTTTGGCCAGCTGTCCTGGCTGTGCCCCCTCCCGGATTCTTATGCACCTCCAGCACCATCGCTGACAGGGCAGTATGGGAAGCTGAAAAGTCCTTGACTTAAGTGTAAGCACTGCTCATTATCAACTAAGACATCAGTGTGTTATCAACATTATTCTCATCCTAAATCCAAAACAGCACTATACCAGCTACTAGGAGGAAAATTAACTCTATTCCAACCAAAACCGGGACAGTTAAATACCCTACCTTTGTAATAGCTGTGAAAACTTTTTCCAGGATAGCATTAGGTTGAGCTTTCTGTGGTCCATTGGCTTGGACTTTAAGGCCTAAGGCACATGGTTTGGCAATGAACCTATGAGAAACAGAAGAGTGAAAAAGAAAACAAATTAAGTCCTTCACTTATTTACTTCATTACTGTTATCAATCAATGACATGTGGTAAATGCGCAAACATTATAATGCTGCCAACAAAAACAGTACTTAGCCTTACAGCTCAAGAGCAAGCTCATACAGGCGATTACATTGCAAAATAAGTAACATCACTTTGAAGGATGAAAGGAACTCCATGGAGCACATGAAACAGAGGATTTTCTTTAATGTTGGGGGAAAAAAAAGGAGAGAACAAAAGCATGAGAGGAATGCCTCCTAGAGAAGCACCAACTAATGAAAAGAGCAGGACAGCTTGCAGAGATGAGGAGCACATAATACTCTCCTCCAAACAGAGCCTTTTTCTTAAATCAGTTTCCAGGGTAGCTACTGCCTCAGGACTCCTTTTGCACAGTGGAAATTCAAACAAAGTCCTTAAAGGCAGCAAGCACTGAAGCTGCCCAGTCAATACAATTTTCTAAACCATAAAGTTTAAATGGTGTTGAGCCGTGCCTCAAAGACTTTGCTCTTCCTCCAAACTCTTCTGCTAAATTATGAAGCTGTCAGAGATCCAAACACCAATCCATAAGTTCATGCAGTTTATACACTGGGTGTCTCTTGACACATTTTAGAGATGAATGACATAACTTACATTACATACACTCGAAGGAAGATGACCATTCCACTTGTTAAACACTAAATTATTTATGAGTCCAACTCTGGAATCCCCATGAAAGGTACAAAGACTGTATAGGAATCACATTCATACATGAACAATAAGAACCACTGCCATCTTTGAACGATGTAACTCTTGATTTCACTTAAAAGAGTTTTGCTTCCTAAGTTCATTTGCCAGCAGGGACCAAAACAACACACACTCTCTAGTTAAGTAGTTCCACATTTATCCAGCTGAATGACCACAAGCTCTTAAAAATCATGGAATTCTTATCCATGTGCAAGCCCTTTTGAGCTACAACTGCGGTTTCTGCTATGTTTAAGACAGCACAGCTGATTAAAAAGAATTAAGTGCTAAGCAATGCTACAGTGGTTACAGCAATAGCATTTGGTAAAGATGGGTGATGCCAGACCACCTCATTTTCCTTGTTTTTCCAAGGAAAAAATCTTGATACATTGATACCATGCCCATATGAAAGACAATCCTACAGCCTGAAATCACTCTGGTGACTATTTGTGAGGGGGGTGGGAAGTCATATATCCAAAGACACATGCAGCATATCAGTGAACAGAACTCTCTGATCCGTGTATGTTGCAATGGAAAAAAAAAAAACCAACAACACCCACAAACAAAACAAACAACAAACAAACAACAAAACTTCTTATACTTTGTAAAAGTTTGGTTGCAATCTGGATTGGCTGCAGATTGCAACCATACTGCTAGCTCCCTAGCATCAATCAAATTGATGGCACTGCATCAGGTATAAATTCCCTGCTTTAGGGTTGAGAGCTTTGATGACAAAAGTTGCACTGCTGAGCTCAAGCAGAAAGCAGTCCAATTTTCTGCTTATGAAAGAGAAATATATAAACTCTGTAAATGTTATATGTAAATACACTGTAACCTAGCTATGCTGGAAGCTTGTATATTACGTAAATTATAAGGTGACAAAAGAAGAAGCGAGAATTTCAAAGTCAGTCTCCTCTGAAATAAGACTTGATTGATATAAGGTGACAAAAGAAGTGAGAACTGCAAAGTCAGCCTCCTCTGAAGTAAGACTTGATTTGGGCCTGTTTTTTGTTGTTGTTATTTGCTTGTTTGGGAAGTGTGGGGTTTTGTTTCTGTGGATTTTGTGTGGTTTTGGGGGTTCAGTTGTTTTTTATTGTGGGGGTTTTTTTCTTGGGTTTTGGGTTTTTTTGTTGGGTTTCTTTGTGTTGGTTTGCTGTTGTTTTTTGTTTTGTTTTTTTAACACAGATACATCTTTCAACTTCTGTTTTGCTTTTCTCCTTCTGCTGAGTAAAGGAACGAGATAGCCATGATATAATTCCAATAGAAAGGCAGTTCCCTAAATATGCCCATTTAGGAGAAAAAAAATTTATTTGGTAAATTCAAAAACAGATTTAAAAGTCCCAGCTAGAAAAATTCCACAAGGAGCAATTCCAACAAGTGTCATGCTGAGCTGATCTTCATTTAAATCTAAGCAAACCAGCTGGGTTAGCTTAAACGTCAATCTTAAAATGACACCTTGCTAATGAACAGCCTAGATAAATCCAGAACAGAGCACAAATACAGCGTTTGTCTAGACTTTAAAAAGAGAAAAGGATTGTAATATTGATGTTACACCCATTACCTAAAATTAAACACATTTTGTGCTTCAGTCTGGCATTTTCTAAACAGGAATATAAATTTTTCTTCCTTTGCTGCCTATGTTTTTCACACGCACTGGAGTAATGAGCATGTGCCCTGAACCAGAGCTTGTCCACGAGGACAGCAAAGCACAGTAAGGGTGCGTACAGGGTATACAGCTGCAAGACACAGGATGCTCTTGGCCAGCTGTATCTGGGGGGAAGGGATAGGGAAAGTTTAAAAAAAAAACCACAAACGTCTTTCTCCTGGTATGTTCTTGTGGTCTTTCTCCACTTTTGAAAAAAGCTTCAAAAAATCCCCTCAAGGGATTGTTAATTCTTAGTTGGTCACTCAAGGAAAATGAAGCAATTTTAACAGAAACATGTATACGCCTGCAATACTGAGCAGGTCTGACCACCAATTCAAGTGTGCATGAGCCATGTCCATGTGATTGCTTTTGGTGCACCTGGTAAAATTTAAGAGGCTTTTTTTACTTTTCATACAAAAAACTTAATGAGTTCAAGCTACACTTTGCAGTATAAAACCTGTTTTTCAAGGTTTAAACAGAATTTCAAAGTAGAGCTTAATCAATAAGAACCCAAATGTCACACCTGGTGCCATATAAAGCATCATTAACGCAATTCTCACAATAGCTTTCTGTAATAATTTAAATAAATTCATAAGTAAACAAAACAGAATTAATGTTTGATACATGTACAAGCTACGAGCGTTTTGCCAACTGCTGCACTTCTTAAAAGCACTGTTCATTTTTTCCATTTCTGCTAGCACTGTGGTATTCAATTCCCCAAACAGTCTTACTGAAACCCATGGGACTATTTACTGCATAAAGTGCTGCAATTAAGGGGGAAAAACTATTGTGAAAGAGTAAGATAGGAGAATTGAGTATATTGCCAGCTTTGCCCTTTAAAACATGTAAATATGAACAAATGCCACACTAATATCTCTTTTTCAGTGGATTCTAGTACAGCTGAATTGAAAGCTGGCATTCAATTACAGAGAAATTAAGAGACAAGCATTTTTTGCCAAACACAGCCCCATCTATTCTGGATCTAGAAATGAAAGACCAACATAAACAAGGGAGTTAAACCAGAATTCAAGAACCTTTTTACAGGCAGCTTCCTCATTCACAACCTAAAGCCACATTTAAAAACAAAACCAAACCAGAAGCCCACAGCCAGCCAGTTCAAGTAACGTGGCCCACTGCAGAGCATCCGAGTGAAAAGCACTCAGCCCTTGCAGGCCCATAAACACTGCACCATCTCCCTGAAGACAAGCATTTCTGAGCGTCCTGTACCCCCTGAAGGCAGGCACTGGTTTGCATTTTGGATCCTGCCTGTTCTTCTCAAATTGATTATTTACAACAGCAAGGCCTCGTACTCTACCCCAAACTCAGAGATCAGTTTTTCTCTACAAAGGTGTCAAGAAACCCTTTGCAAAATGATCCCCCACCTCCCCTAGAGCATGAAAAGAAGTACCATTTCACCAGAAGTATGTAAATTTGATCAAGAACAAGTACCATTTGGGGTTTCTCACTTGCCCTTTAACAAATGCCAACTAGACAAAGTCAGCTGCTATTACAACAGATGAATAACTAGGAAAAAAAAACCATCGCAACAAGTAAAAATTAACTGTCTTGGTGGAGGAAGGTAAATGCCAGTTGGGCACCACTTGCTTTTTGCTTAGAGCGCGACAAGGATCCCACCCGGCCATCAACTCCAGGAAAAATGAAACCCCAAACCCACAGACTCTTCATAAGCCATTCCCGCCACTCCACACTAGACATCTTATTCTTCGTATTCATAAAATTACAGCTTAAAAATATGCTGGTTCCACTTCCTGGGCACTCTGCATCCTGTAAAAGTTTCTCTTTAGAAATGTGAACAGGTCAGAGCCGCAATGAGTACAAACCATCCTGGGCACATCAACTGGAAATGTTAACTGTAGTATCACTGATTAACATCTAATAAAAGAGTAAGGAAAATGCTCCCACTGACTCTCAGCGCTCTTTCTGTTCTCCTTTGCTGGCCATTTGAGCCTTACTAATTAATCACCATGTAACCCTTTTAGTTTATTGCCTTTAATCGTGATAAATTATATCATTTTAATCCCAGAATTAACTCAAAATGTTAGTGTTGACCCTCATAATCCTTGGAGGCTGATGTTCATTAGCACTAGCAAAATCTGCACTAAATAAATGTTTTTTTAAAGTATCACATAAAGGAGGAAGAGAAAAGTAAAAGGAACCTTTTTTCCTGATTCTCTGGATTTTACTACGAATCAAACAGCCCAACTCGTGACATGCAATCTTTGCCCTGAATCCGGTCAGAAACTGATATGTAGGAACTCTTCAGTCACATGGGGCACTGAAAATATGCCTGTAGGGCCCTCCTATAGCATGTGAACGTGGTGTTTCCACACCAGCAGGTCATCTGCCATTTCTGAGCTTACCACAGTGGCTGCCCTTTAGCAAATCCATGTTTGACAGTTTCTCAGTAGCTTTGAAGATGCTCAAACCACCACAGAGCCCACAACAGGTAAGCAGGGCTTATAGGTTTTTTAAACAGGTTAAAATGTCTGCAAGAATTAAGGCTTCCCAAACAGAGCCAAAAAAACAGTAATACATTAAGCTAACAGGGCTAATGAATATTTGATTCACATAATTAAATATGCTTTAAAAAAAATAATGCATGGGGGAATATAAAGAAAATATTCAATGGATTGTCCTAAACTTTCAATTTAAGAAATATCAGTCTTAAAATAATTGACAAAGTTAGCTGGCAAGTGATACACGTTAACCAGTTCAAAGCAGGTTTGGATTCCTTCCCATGCCCTTTGAAGTGATAAAATTGTACTACTTTGCAATGCTTATTTGTCAAATGTTTCTGCTCTATTTAGAAACTCACTTCATTTCACCAAAATTCTCTCTGGAAAAAGACAGCAAGAATCCAGAAAATGAAAACCATAAACCTTTCTCCATTTTTACTGAGGTAAATAAGCAAAAGAAAGAAAACAAAAAAAACCAAAAAAACAAAAACAAAAAAAAAAAAAATCAAAGCCCCCAAACCCCACAACTCTCTCCCCTTTCCCAAACTCAGACCCCACAAGCTGATAAGGAAAGGGGCCAGGGTGGGGAAGCGATAGACTGAAGGAACAAAAAAGTCCGCTGATCCTTGATTTTACTATACTGTCCAAATATAATCTGCAATGAAAGCTATTGGACTCATGTCCAACTATTTTTGCAATAAGATAAGGACAGGATTATCCATTCAAGAGAACCTAGATCAAGACAAGGTTCTTTCACATAGATGAAAAAGGGTGGTTTACACTCCTGCATTTAAAACTGGCATATCTAAAATAAACCACCATCGCGAGGGATGGAGCTGCAAGAAGTCTTACTAGGCCCCAAACCCAGGATTAACTGCTAACAAAATAAGCTTAGAATTTTAATTTTTTTTTTTAAATTTATGGGCTTCCCCTATCAGATTTAATAAGCTGCCCAACGTTTCAAATGTTGTACGCCAAGATGGCTTCTGAAATCTGATAAATTTTTCATTTAAAACTTTCAAACTATGTGCACTGAAACAAGTGACCTGTCTGCTCCTTGACCTCGAAACCTCTCCTGAGAATTGCAAGCAAAGACTGAATTCGTTTCAGTTTGTGACCTATTACTGTCATTTCTTATTTTTGCATCAACCTTCTTGTTCCTCCTGAGTCTTGTTAAAGCAGTGACTTTTTCTATCTAGGTGTAACACATTTTAATGGCCAACAGGCTCTGTAAAATCTTCCCACAAATCGTAAAACCTTTTTTCCTTGACGTGTTTCAAGCACAGCGAGCTTCTTCCCTCACTTTATTTTGTGGCCAACTTTAAATATGGAAGCCCACTCGCACATTTTCATTAGTGCAAGAACGAAAAGCTAAGCTAGTGCACATTTCACACTTTTTTAAGATGGTTGTTGATCACAGCTTGAACCATTCCTTTTTGTCTTTCATTTTTATCAAAAGTAGGACATGTTATGGACGAACGGACAGGACTAATGGCCTCTTACTACAGTGCAAAACTTAAGGAGCCCACCCATCCCCTGACCAACAATCCATTTTCTGGGAAGGTACCTCAGCCTGGCACAAGGCATCTGCACAAAATCACCCTGGAGGCTACTCCTACATGATCTGTGCTAACAGATTTAAAATTTCATGAAGCCATCAGGCAGAACCCTGGCTACAAAGTCCCCATGAACACTGAGAACATGCATTTTTGCTTTAGCCTTTTACATCCGCAAAGACATGCGAGTTAATTGCTTGCCAGTGCACAATGAGAGTTTGAATCTCCCTTTCCTGTGCTGAGGATGTGTCTACATAGAGAAATTTGAGGATACTACGGTGAATGTGAAGTGTGCAAAGCACCTCTGAGTCGCCTCCAAGTATAACGAACGCTAGTTTGAGCGAAGTGGTATGCTCTGATTACATACAGACAACATCTCTGTGAACCTCGTAAAAAACTCTCACTTGGACGCAGGCATAGTTCAAATGGTGCTTGCCTAAAAGGCTGCTCATGTTGCTAACACCAGCCAACTGTGAGCTCTGTAACAAAAAACTCAAGCAAGCTATTCCTGCAAATTAAGTATGTCCATCAAATCTCATCGTTTCCTACCAGTATATTTGCAAATACCAGGGAAGGCAGTTATAACTAGCAAAATTCCTCTCTGTGCTAAAGAGGTGCCCAGATCTGTTCTGAAGAATCTGGCTCCCTTTTTGAAAGACTGTTGCAGAACAAATTTTCCCAGCTCATCTACTTTATGCTCTCTAAACACAGATTGTTCCAGGGATTTATGATTACAATTGTCTAACTTGTTGGACATTGCCTTCTGGTTTTAAACAGAAACAACCTAAATTTGCTCTGCCTACAAGGATGAGTGAAAGCAGAAGAGGCCTGTTTCTGAGCAGATGCTCAACAGATTTACTGCCACGACACACACAAACAATTGCTGAATTTGTTTTATTTTTGTATAGCTGACCTACTTAATTCAGAAGTTACTTGTATTACTAATAAAAAAAGGCAGAAAAATCTTAACAGTCCTAGGACAAATTCAGTAGATAAGCAGGGTAGTCACTTCAGTATACCTATCCCAGCACTGATTTTGGCTTTATATTTCCCAACACCTTCTGCTACAGAAGGCCCACCAGGATACAAAGTCTGAAGCACAGGCAGGGGTCTTAGCCCAGTTAACCCACTTAACCTCACCCAGTTACAGGAACTTCACTAAAATTTGTTGCCTGTGCTGGGAAACGAGTCACAATTCTTGCAATGAAACCTTTCAAAGGTAGGAACCTGCCTGCCCAAGCGAGAAGCCCAGCACATGACTCGGTATGTCACCAGGAGCCTTCCACTGCTGAGCACCAAGAGTGCTGCCTTGAAGGGCAGCACGCAGGAAAGCTCAGGCAAACCTTTCAGGGGGGACCTATTCCCAACACTCCTGAAATTACTTCAGAAAAGCACACATATGCATCTGTCTTTCATCCGAGAGCTCCAATGCTTTTCCTTCTCTTCTTTTTAGAGATGCATTAGCTGTTATTTCCACACCAGCATCATTATCCCATATATCACATCAAGTTATACAAACCAAGCACTATACTGTGGAAGCCACATGTGTTTCTAAAAAAAAATAAAAGCTAAGCACCTTGCAAGAGAATTCAGCTTACTGAATTAGTGAGGCTTTCTCTTTCTTTGGCTGAAAATTATTAGACAGCATTTACACTCACTAGAGGGGGAAAAAAGATTGCTAGAAAATCAGTACTTTATGGTGTTTGGGTTTGTTTTTTTTTCAAGGTTTTGAAAGCTTCTTGTTAATGCTTCGACCTGAGAAACCTTTCCAACAAGCAAACATGTTTTTGACGTTGGCATTTCTACAAAGTATTCTACGTTTCATTAAAAGGCTTTAAAAAACTGAAACCAACCAACCAAGAAAAAAAAACAACCCACACATCGATCACTAATGTCCTGCTACTTCTTAAACACAGAGCTGGGAAGCTATCTGAAATCTTTCCTAACAAAGGGCATTGCTCATCCCTCATAACAGAAATCAAAGTACACATCAAACTGGCAGTAGAAAATGCATCTATTATAGTACTTGGACCTCAGGGAGTGCGGCTGGCAGCATCCTGTAGTGCCACTGAGGGCTGGTGGAACTAATGGTGTGGAATGAGAAACTGCTCATCTAAAATAAGGAAGTGTAATTCAACACTTTACTAGTGCAGGTATTTGCTATGATCTAGCGTGGGCAGAGTCCTACAAGCCAGTGGTGGCAGAAGCTGGTGCACATGGGCTCTATCAGGCTTGCTCCATCGGCCAGATTCTCCTCTGGAATGCCATTCACTAGTACCCAAGTACCACCACAGCCCCCGTAACGCTACAGCATCAGTCCCATGCATTTTTCTGCCTTTTCACAGAAAATAGCCTGTCCTTTAACATATCAAAGATGGATATAAAAGGCAGGCTAAAGCATAGCGCTACACCTCTAACACTTGATGCAATAGGAGTACTGAAATGTACATGTATTAGCTGTATAAAACTGTTCCATCTCTGCTTGTGAGAGCAATGCTTCACCTTCAAAAAGGTTTTAGTAGTATTTCAGCTGGGAAGCAAAGTGCCCTATAAATTCAGCTATATTGTCCTAGCAAAACAGCATTCACTATCAAGTGGTTTTTGTACTTTTGATGCTATAGAAGTGAAGAATGGTTTTATACAGATCAGTTTTAGAGAAGAAAATTTGGTCACAGTAATCTGCTTGGGAGCAATAAGGGACTCCAGGGCTTCCATACAAGAGTACTTTCACGTAATAGAAAGTTTCACTTTACTCAACAGTCTGTGAAAGGTAGTTGTCATAAAAGAAAAAGGGATTTAGTAGCTGCATTTCAGGTTGCATTTTAAGTAAATAAAACAAATTATCCTCATCACTCAACAGCAGTATTATGAAATGTTTTGTCCTACAGAGTTACTCTTAAGGAACACGACTGACATGACTGAGCAGTACTATTCAATTATTGTAAAACAGTTTCTTTTTTGCAGGTGGATTTCTCACATTTATATTGTCCTGCCTTTTTTTTTTTTTCTGACTGATCATACACGTCTGAAAGTCACATCTCCCCATTGTGCAAAGTCAAAAATACCTCCTTTTTCCTGAGATTTTGCTCCGATCACAAAAAATACGACCAGTGACATCTGTTTGGCTTGAGCTACCTTTGCATGCCTGCTAGCTCCCATCACAAGCTGCAGGCCAGACCCTGCTGATCATGGTCTTGATTCCAGCCCCTGGTTCACACACACTGCCAAACCCTTTCACCTCACTGATCTGACAAACCTACTTAATCCCTTCTTTTATGAGTTGAGAGGTTAGGGAGGAGTCTATCTCAAACTGTAGATTACTTCATACCAGGACTGACTGGAGCAGAGTGTTCAGCCACCAATACGGGCATATCACTGTGCAGCCTCTACCAGCAGTGCTGCAGTTGCTTGTCCAGTTAATAAGTCACTAGGAAAATGGGACACAAATGTAGGCCAACAGCTTACAAACAGAAGTATCCATGTTTTCCAAATATTTGCATTCCAAACATGCAAGCATTTTTAAATTTTAATATATGCAAGTTATAAGTATTTTAGTTTCTCCTGAAACTCTGTGAGACCGAAGAGCTCAAGTGGGGAGGAACTGCATGCTCTTTCCAGAATAGCAACAAGAACTGCACAAATGTAGAGAAAGGTCACAAATAAATATTTTTGCAGCCAGCTGTCTAATGCTTTCTTTCTTTGTAATGTCTAAAAATAAAGACTTCAGTCACTCTGTAACTTTCCAAGTGCAGATGAGGCAGAGGGAGAGGGAATGGAAGGATGATGCACACCAGGCCCCCCCACCTCTAGCACACAGTGCCTCCTCTCAGCTGCCCTCCACTGGCATCATCAAGGCTGTAGAAGCTATGGGTGATCCAGTGCTGGAGGTGACACTCTCACTTTTGTTTGTTTGTTTGTTTTTACACACAGTAAAATCAAGATACACAAGCCAGGATCAATGGTAAAATTCAGGTCTCCAAAATTCTAGCCCACTACTAAAGGTCAATGGAGATAAAAATATTCCCTCAACTTTTAAAAAGCTGCAGCTTAGGGACTTTCTAAACCAAAAAAAGGCATCTTTGCATGCAGCAGTCCCCAAAGAGCTGACCCTTCCTCCCCAAGCTGCACTAGAAGCTTGCTGAGCCCATGCAAACTTTTCACGCCCTGTGGCAGAGCTGCCCAGTGTAAATTCAGACCATGTGAAGGCAACCATCTCCCTTCATTTTGAAAGTGTCACCTGCCAGTTTCATTTCTGATCCTTTGTTTCTTGTACTGGGTAGAAATGAACAGTCAATCCCAATGCAGCCTTTCCATACCACTCCTGACCCTATAGATTTGTCTCCTACTCCCCTCTGCCACCACCTAAAATACAGAGCTGATATATACCACTATTTCAGCAAGTCTAGGACAACCAAAGCAAAAAGCCAGCTGTAAAACATCTACATATGAAAAGACACATGGCCCAAATGGGATTAAATGCTGGACAGTGAAAAGGGCAGGAAGAAAGCATATATAGAAAGGGAAGATCGACAAGTAGGTCACTCTAATACAGTGACTCTGTTCTAACCCACCAGGCTCTGCAGCAGTACTTTACCTTTTACTTTGGTCACATTTTCAATATGTGAGCAAAGAAAAAAGTAAAAATTGTAAGCAATACCTGTGCCTACATTAAAGCCATAGCCAGTCATACCATCCACCGGCTTCCTGGCATGTACACACACTCTTAATGCAGCTCTCCTTCATCCACCAAGGCAGCTTCCAAGATGCAAAAAGAAGCTGCAGTTACCTTCCACTTGGACATGACCCAAAAGTTGCTAAGTGGCTCAGAGCAACTGTCTAAAGAAGTAAAAGCCTCAGCAATCTCTTTGATAAATAACGTTAACTCTGCCCACTAGAAAGCCAATGCTACTACTCCAGGTTCCTCCATGGTAGTTCTTGGCCTGGTCATTAAGTGATAGCTCATCTCATCAATGTCCTCTTATATTCTAATTTATTTTCCTTACCCTGATCTGTTTAGTACCAGGAGGCAAAATAATGGAGGATGTAGTTAAAAATCCCTAGTGATCACTCTAACAACAATCAGTCCATCTGCTATTATTACAAAAGACTGTAGCAAGTCACAGAACAGAACTAAACAGTTCAGCAATGCCTTCCTGGAAAATATTAAAAGGTGTCTGAAATGTTGAGAAATTATATTGCTCACCTAGAACAAGAACTCATTAAGTTACGTCGGGTTAGCATGCATTTTTTGAAAGCAGAGAAGACAGAAGATGCTTTATATTCAATGGAACATTAAAAAAATATTTCAGTCCTCAGAAATGTTTCAGTGCTTGTATGGCTCAAGGACACCTCCCTGCTGCCTTCCTCCATGGGTTCTGCAACCAGTCCCTGAGCAAGCACAGGTGCTGCATGACCAGCAATGCCCAAACCTCCTCCCACCTGCTGCAAGAGTGCATTTGTGTTTGAGCAAATGACCTGGCCTGTCTGCACAATTTATAGGCATGCTCTATTCCTAAATATTGTCATTAGACTACCTGGGAGAGGCAGAAACTTCAGGTCTTGAAAGAACAGCACACACCAGAAAGTATTTAAATATTTGTGCTCTTTGGAATTTGGTTCCTCCACTGCAGAAGGGCTGTCAACAGAGAGGATTTAAATACGTGCCTCACTCTTACTCACAAACCAGTACCCCTGCTGCAAATCCTACTTCTCCCTGCATCAGGAGGTAGGACGTGTTTCGGGAACTTTCCTGCTCTGAGATGAAAGCTCACACTGGATCTTTCTTCTGGTGAAGCCAGTTCCCTTTGAAGAAGGAACAAGTCATGGATACCTCACAGTAGGATGGTTGTATTTCTGTAAGTATTTGAAATAGGGATGGTTGGTTTGACTTGGAGGTTAAGTTTTTGTTCCAAGAGCCAGGTCACAAAATCACCAAACCTTGTGAGCGAACTTCAGGATAAACCAATTTTCATTCTGGCTGGCAGGTATTAGTCACACAAGATGATCACATATTCACATATTCATTCACTGTATTTTTTTATATGTGTGTAAGCGTGTGTATATGTGTATACACACACACACAGAAACACACACACATATATAAAGTACATATATGTTATATATGTGCATGTATACACAAACTTCAGCATATTGTCCGACTACTCAAGAAGAATTAGAGCCTTACTTCTTTCCAGATGCGTTGCGCAAGTTCAGAAAAAAATCCTGTTCCTAACTGGTAAAAAATCTAGTTCTTCAGTTTTTTTGTATTGGAAGCTAAACAGAAATAGATAACCAATACATGCAGATATTCAGGAAACCTATTTCTGAAGAAGCATGCAGCCAAACTACACAATAATTTATTTTTCCTATTTTATGCTTAAGTTGAGATTACTTAAGAAGATAAGGACTGTTCAAATTTTGCAGTTGGAGCTTCCAGCTGGATCCAGCTAAGCCAGGACAGGGCAGGCACCCCCCAAGCCGTCCCCACCTGCCCAGGCACAGCACCCTGAGCAGGGGAAGCCACCCAAAGTGCTCAGGCTTCCTCACCCACACTCACCCCACCCTGCCACCTTTACTGCAGCCACAGAAGCAGCAGATTAGGGCTTTGAGAAACCGAAGACTATCCCTGCCCACCTTCCCAGAAAAGCACAGAGTTTTCAGCTGGATAAGTGACCTGATCCAATTCACTCCATCAGCACAGCATCGCTGAACTGAGACACAGCAAACCTGAGTGTGAACTCTCCAGAAGCTCACCCTAAGCCATCACAGGACCACACTCAGTGTTCTGCTTTGGAAAACTGACTTTAGTATTTCTTAAGAAGTATTCTCTTCTGAGAAAAGGGATTAAAAAAGCATATTAGAGTACCTATAATTCAAAAGAATTATTATGGATTAGTTTTTCTGGAAGTGTTCCAGCAAAAGATTTGTAAAAATACCTATACGAATGCTCTCACCTGAAATCTCATAAACCAGCTCAGATGGACCCCTTTTGAGAAGTAGTTCCTATGTGCATTGTATGAACATTAAATACCATCCAGACTGATCAAAACATTCAACAAAGAAAAAAAAGCAACTAGTTCTCACTGGTTCCCAAGCTTCCCTGTACATTTTTCATCTTTATCTTTCTATTCAATTTCAAATTATTTCTGAATTTTCTTAATTCTTTCCTATTTGGTTGCCACCTTGGGGGGGCACTCTTTCGGAAAGGCAGAGAGGCAATCTGGAAAGCAGCCATGGTTATGCATCCACAAGCGCAGAGCACGCAGCCCTCCAGATGAGCTTACTGACCCTCTTTGTGCCCCACCATCTACTGGGGAGCTGGGGAAACTAGCGCCTACCCAAGTGCAGGATGTGCTGCAGTGCTTGAAATGCAGAGCCTTTGTTTTCTGCCTTCCATACTGAGGCTTTGCCAAAGCAAAACCCGCCATCGCAAGCAAACAATGAGTCTTGCACACAAAATGCTCATAACACAGCTGACAGGCATCTCATTGTACTCCTAATGAGCGATAAACAATTAGTGATTGGACAAAGCAGTGCAAGAACAAATCCTATTAACAAATAATAGGATTTGATAGCGGATCACCCAAATGCCACTTTGGAAACGACTCCCTGGGCTGCTGCAGCCAGAAACGGCAGACAGGGAAGGGAGCCTTGCGGCACGACGCATTAGTGAGCTGCGTGCACGGCTACCGGCCACCCACAGGAGCTCCCTGCATGAAAGTGATGCTGGCACACCAGTTTTGGCAGCAATTGAAAATGCTGCAGCATGTGTCAAACGAAAGAAAAGACGTAATCTCATACCTGTGGTATTTGTGAATCATTATCACCTTGGATCCATGAGCAAGCGTATTTTGTACATTAAAACACAAGAAACTGTTACAATCCTCTTTCAGCTCATTACAAGACTTTTGTCAGCAACTTCCACCCTCCAACTTCAAGCGATCCCACAAAGGACACAGGTGGGTATTTGAGGGAGCCTGACACTGTAACATTGTCCCCCATGGCTGCTATTAGATGCCGTAAGTGATGCTGACATGGTAACATAAGAGGTATCTCTTTTTCTATTAGAGTTTGAAAAAAAGGAGGAGACAAATTCCCTGTGCTGAAAACCATGCAGAGCACTTATCTGCCCTGGCGGGTCACAAAATACTTGTAAGATAATAGTTACTTAAAGCTTTTAAAGTGACAAGTATTTGTTACTCTTCGTATTTCTGTTTAGGGATGCTGTATGCCTTCTCATCTCCTTGGGATCATTAGAATTGTCTTGCTTATTTGTTTTTAACACACCACAGAGCATGCTGCTTGAGACACAAGCAGCTTCTTCCGCAAACCACAACCAGCAACACATTACAGAGGAACTGGACCCTGCTCTGAATTGGTTTAGTACCTTCTATTAGAGTATAAAACCAGAAACTAGTAACTAAAATTGGGGACGCATATGAGTTATAATCATGTCATTACAGAATTTTTTACACATTTGTAGACTGTGAGTTTTATTTTTTAAATGGGAAGAAACATGGTTCCTAAGATTGGTCATCAGGTAATCCTTATTTAGGAGTATAACTAAAAAGTCAAAAGGAAAAACATTCTGCCTTTAAAATAAACTGAGATCAGGCAATGTGAGGGTACAGCTTGAGCAAAGACGCAACATGGACACTCCTGGAGGCACAGGTTAAGCTAGCCCAACCACCAAAACCTACCCAGCAGAACTTAGACAAAAACACGCTGCCTTGTTGGGGATCACCTCTTCCACAGGTCTTTAGAGCTTGTCCCATTGCTCCAGGTACTGCAGCAAAATGAGCATTCTGGTGCGCATAGAGAATTACAAGACAGCTCGGCAGAAAAAGCACATAAGCTATTTAGTATGGAATCTAGTATGTTGGTCTGCCAACTCCAATGGAAGCGACAGCCAGGCTCTCACCCAGCTGGGTTAGAGATTAGCCATGTGTAATATCACCGCACTTGAACTGTGGAGTGCTGTATGCTTGGTGAGAGGAGGAAGAAAGAAGGAGATGGAACACAGTGGGGAAACACCTAGGCAGGAATCGCTGCAGGACTCATTTTGAAGACTCACCCATACAGCCTGTTTGCCCAAGCAAATACAAGCATTTATAGACCACCATGTGCAGTAGGCCAGTGTGCTGCTAAAACCTTCGCACTTCCCTGTTGCATACACTCCAAAACATTCAGCACACACGCCAGTTAAATACCTGCACAGTGCTTGAACTGTGGCAAGGCTTTGCAAGCATCGAGAGCACTTGATAATTACCAACTTTACACAGAATTATAGATGAAACTCTGCCTTCCCTGGAGAACAAATTAGACATGACATCTATATCCAGATTACACGAGGAAGCACCACACTCACTTAACGAGTGGGACTGGAAATGTCAGGCCAGCAGATATAATGCCTCAGAAGGATACTTGAAGCAGGTCCTGCGAGCAGGCACCTCCTTTCAGCTCCTGGGCTGACAGTCACTTTCTTGACATGCATGTCAGCCATCACCCTCTAGAGAAATGTTACTGACACAGCCTAGCTCCCAAAGAGCGTGACCGCTGCTTCCACGCCTACAGCCAGGAACACAAAGAAAAGCAAAAGTCTTCAGAATACCCAGAACTACAGCATAATCACAGATACTACTTTAGAAGAGGAAACTGTGATAAATTTACTCCACTGCAAGATCAACTTCTACCTACAGGGGTATCTTTTCAGGTTCAGATAGTGAGCACTTGCAAAACGAAGGAGGGGTGGAAGAAGGAGGGCTGGGGAATGCTGTTACACCAAGGTCACAGCAGCATGCAGAAACTATCCTTCTCCAGGCCTAAAGCAGGTGAATATTGTCAACTGACACATACAGGTCAGCTCAAGAGAGAGACAACCTCTGAGAGGAGTTCCCATGAAGCCTACAGAACTTCCCTTGGTCTAAGCACCACCTTTGCTGTGCTCATTCCCCATTGCTGCATCCTCCTCCTTGCTGACTGAGAGCTGGAAACTCTTGCCCTCTTCAAGAGGCTCTCCAGCTGGCAAGAACCAACACTGGAGCCACAGCCAGTGCCATAAGGGAATGATCACAAGCAAAGAGTGAGAAACTGCAAAGTTGTGTGAAGCTGTGCTCCAGCACCATTGCCTACGGCACAGCGGAAGAAGCCTCAGGCCAGGGTGGGTAGGAAGCCAGTGTGTAACCAGCCAGGATGGGGTTATGCAGTCTCCTGATGCAGTTCCAGCTACATTTCAGAGCAGCTTTGGAAAAAGAAGTCAGTTCCCTGGCTTTCAGTTCGGTATGGTTTTCCTGCAGCAGATGCAAGTAGTTCAAGAACAAAACCAGTTATTAAAGAACACAGAACAGGTAAAATCCTCATCAGTCAGCAACAGAGGCCTGCGCTTAGTTAACGAATGGCTCTAGAAGAAAACCTCTCTGTGATCAAGCATCAGAAGACAAACATTATACACATACCTACTCAGCAACTGAATATCCCCCTTCAGATGTCTGTTGTAATGCTTATCGAGAGCATCTGGAGGGTCAAAGCACTGGTCATCAGCCTGTCATGAATCCCCATGCTGTTATAGTATTAATCCCTCGTCTTTCATTGCTAAGTAAGGGAAGAAAAATAAACAAACAAGCAAACCAAGCAAAGGCCAGGACCACTTGATATAAATAGAAATAAGAAAACAAAACGATTAGCTTAGAAATGTTATCAAAAACTTTTAAAAGTTTAAAAACAAAAAAACCTTTCAGCTTTGTTTTGCTTTGTGTGCAAAGCAGCATCACAACAACTCCTGCATGAAGTGAAGAGTGATTGCATTTCACACACTTTGTAATACAGCAGGCAGGACGCAAACCCAAGCATGTAATGTCACACAGCCGCCACATACTCAGAAAGGAGAATGATGGAGGGGCAGGGCAGAAAGCAGAAACCCCTACAGCAATCCAGCAGAAGTAGGTACCTTCCCTTACTTCCTCACCATACATGCACATTTCCATGACACTACAGAAGGATGACAAAATTATATCTTTGAAATACACAAATTTGAACATTCAAAACAAATGCAGCTGTTCATGCAGGGAGCAAAAATAAATAAATAAAAGCTCTTCTAAAGAGGCAGATTTTTAACTGAGTTTGTCTGCAGAGCCATGCAGATTGAAAAAACTAGGTCAAATCTTTTGCTAGTCAACCTCACTGCTATTCCTCCCCGGCCCCTCCTCCCCTTTAGCTTTCAGTAGTTATTAAAGAAATCAATTAATGAGAATGCAACAGACCTGTCATGGAGGTCTCAAATTACTTCTGCCTGGTACGTATCAGGGGGGCCATCTATGCAACTACAGATGGAAGGGGGAAAAATTAAATCGTTATAGTCTTTCCAATTGACAAATCCTAATCCTAGAGCATATGTACTCAATGCTACTAGGGTCCATTAGCAGCTAAACAACGATGCATGTTAAAAAATAAAAGGGGAGGTAAGGGGGCAAGAGGCAGACAAAGATCGGCTAGAGAGAGGCAAAAATAGAGGAATTACTGTGCTTTCGCTTTTGCTGTGCTTGCGGCAAAATCACTATAGCATCTGCTGTTCTAATGACATCTTGCTAGTGTATTTTCTACAGCTTCGTGAGTGAACGGTTTTAGAAACCTCATAAATATCTCCATTTTGACACTAGATTTCCAAAGAGTAACTCTAATACTAGTTTTTATATCTACTAGTCACCCTGTGTATATTTTAAATAATTATCTTCTAGGAAAAAAGGACTCACATACTGCAATTCATATATTCACTGTCACAAAGGCATTAAGTGGGTTTTTTTAAATGTTCAAAAAATGTAGGGACCAAGGCAGTCCAATTTCAGCTTACTCATTTTTATTCATTTCTCTCCTTCTGTCTGTGCAACAGAAGGCACTCAGTTTCATCATTTAAAAAAAAAAAAAAAAAAAACCACCAAAACTAAAAAACAGAGGTACGCAATTCTGTATCAGCCAAATACTAAAACAAATCACTCTCCAACTGCACTTCCACCACATGCAATATGCTGCCTGACAAGTTACTGCAAGAAGGCAAAGCGATGGCCAACCTAACTGGTTTGACAAGCCACATACCGCAACCTTCATCCATATGGTTGAGTGCCACGGGACTTTATGCTGACAGCTGAAGGCTGAGAGAATGCTGGCGTGCCCCACGGGCTGGGTGGGGGTACCAGTCCCAATTCTTAATGGCAAGTGCGTCCTCTAACGATGTGGTGACAGCAGCCTCAGACACCGCTCACACTGTTGCCTCCCCTTCCAGGAGGACTGGGATACCCTGCTTACAAGCAGCCAAGGGTCTTCAGTGGTGGGAAAGGAGCTCTGGGGACGGGGAGCATGCTGCTGTTAAGCAGGACTGTCTCATTCATTTGCTTTGATGGAAAATAAAAGCCATTGAGGAATGTGACACTTGCAGATCCATCTGGCAAAATACACAACCAATCTTGAGCCATTTTAGCCCAAATTAATGGAAATCATCATAACTTCTCTTCCTGCAGAGGTGCTCAAAGGAGTTTCTATTATGCTACTAAAGCCTTTTGCTCTCACCAGTAAACCCAGGACCATCACAGACCACCCGGAAAAGCCATTTGGAGGACAGTATATAGCTGAGCAGCAGACTACACAGAATGCATCCTAAATTCAGGAATGTGCAGGGGGAGCCTTTGTCTTTGATGTTTCTTTACCTTTACCCTTCCTGCCTTTGGCTAAATTCCTTTGAAGCCAAGGCTATGCTACACATAACTCATCTAAATCAGCTCCATCTGGCCTCTGTTTCTGAGCTGGATCTTATCTATAGCAGTCCCTGTTGAACTTTCACAGTCTTAGATAATTTTTCACCCTTAACTCAGCAAGCCATAAACAATTATTGCCTCGGTACGTTAGATAAACAGCCATCGAAATCCTGAGGAAAAGGTTTGGGGGGTTCTTTATGGTTGGGGTTTTTTTTTTTGTTTGCCTCGTTTTTTTGACAGTGACACATTGAGAAGGGGCAGACATCTTGGACCTGAACCCAGAAGGACACTTTGCATCTGGACCAAATTAGATGCACTCTCAATCTACAATCTCTAATTACAATCTAACAAGCTCTGTTTGATGCCTACTGGATCAGAAGGTAAGCAAAGAGACAGCAGTGCTGGGATTATTAGGGTGGATGTGAGGAGCTGGGCAAAGCATGGTAGGGAAAACAAGCATCTGTGAGAAAATTGCCAAGCTAAAAACGTTCTGGAACCAGCATGCTGTCAGGTAGCAGCATCCAGCATACTTTGACGCACTCCAAGCAAAGCCAATACTCAGTTTTGAAGTCTGTACCTTAATGCTCAATCCTTCTTCTTGAGCAGTGCTCATGCATGATGGTCTAATACAGATCTTTTGTTTCTGTAAAACTTTAAAGCTTCATGACCTAACCCAGGTCAGACAGAATGTCTGTATTTACCTAAATAATACTTCCTTTATTTATCTTTCATTTTTAAAATACTGCCCCAGAATGAGAGAGACAGTCTGAGATTCAAAAGATTTTTTCCCCCATCCTGTTCAATATATAAACTGTACAATAATTTGATCAGCTGCATTTGCAGAAGTATGATTTCTTGTTCCACAATTCAATCAGAAACTGGCATTGTTCTTTAAAGATGTCTAGCAGCATAGCATTATCAACTACATTTGCTTTCTACATGAAACAAAGTTTATTTTTACTTTTAAACTACTGGCTGAAGCTAGAGTGTACTGAAAAAAATCAAGCTGGAAATTACTTTTTCCTTCATTTATTTAGAAAGCTACCCGATGCAATGTTTTATACAATTCAACCGCAGCTCTCAAGAACAGTATTGAGTTAAGAAAGCAAAATTTTTCAATTGTTTAAATTCCTTCTTTTAGATCATTAAAGCATCTTATGACTGATACTCTAATTAGAAACTAACAGAAGATCTCCCTTATGAAATAGGTGTTTCTCAGTAAGAAAATAAAAGTTTGTGGATTTCTTTCCTAAGCCTCAGTTATTGGCAAAACATACTACCAGTCTTTCAGAGAACAGCTCTTGTCCTTTATTGGGTTCTTGCCATAATGAACATCTGCTAAGTCTATAAATTAATTGCTGAAAACATCTTGTGCTTCTAGATGATCCAGGCAATCACAGCTGTTCTGGGTTACTAGAGAACATTATATTTTTTCTCTCTCACACAGGCACACATCCACACACATATCCCCCCCTTACAGTATAGCATATAGTAAGAACAATTATTTGGCATTATTTTTAATATCATAAAATAAACCTTTAGTGCTAATCAAGTCATCAGAGCAGCACACTGTTAAGTTTCCCTAGATAATTTAAGTAGTACCATAATAGCCTAAGGATACGAAGGATGCCTCATCTAGCTGACTGAAGGTGCTCTCTACCTTGAAATCAAGAATTCTTCTACCAGTCTTCTTGATTTGTCACCAGCAGAGTTTGGCAGGCAATTGCAATGGGCTCTTCCCAGTTCAAAGACAAGGCTAGAGTCCACTTTAGAGAACTCTTTGCATGTAACAGTATTTCTTTTATTCCCCCACAAAAGGCCCATCAGACTCAAATTTCACCTATTTGCCCCATCTTCAAGATCTCCCATTCTTCTTGGCTATATTGACATACTACTGTATGTCACCTCATCTTAGGCCCACCTGCAATTCCTCTGTCCTTGGAGCTCTCAGTTCAGCAATCAGAAATTGGCTTGGTTTAACACTACTAACACTTCTAACTTCTACCAGTGGAAATCACCTACCCTAATGAAAGTTTTATACTAATTCTCCCATATTTCCTTTGGGTGTTCTTGGTCTCACTGACCATCTAGCTCTGGTGAATGATGAGGATCCACTCTCTCACCAAGACCTGCCAGAAGTAACAGTACCTACATTTTCCAAATAAACCTGGAAGGTTATTATTGACTTAATTTGGAACAAATAGCAAGGGTGCCGTCTCTCCAAATGGCAGATTTCTGGATGCCATCAGCAGAGATAAACAGACGCCAGTCCATGATCAGTTTGGGTCACATTAGCCAGCTGGCATCTCTTTTCTTTCTTATTTGTAATCGGTGTTCATTAAAGATGCTGCAAGAAGGTGGGGGTGGTGCCTGGGCATGTTACACCCTTCCATGTGGGAGGGGATTGCAATGATACAAACACCGTAGCTTTACATTGCCTACTTGAAAAAAAAAAAAAAAAAAAAAAAAAAAAAAAAAAGTGAAATCTTAATTTAAAATCTTAATTCTTCTTGCGAGTTTTCAGATCTGTCCCATGCACAACTTGAGGCAGACAAATCACACACACCTCAAGTCTCTTCCTTTCCTAGGATACAAGTGTTCTCATACACCTTTGAATTTAGAAGTGTATCTGAAGGGAGCAGTTGCAAATGCATGTTGTTTCTGATGAGAACAAACAAATGGGCATGCCTGGTTACACCGCATTCCTCCCAGGTGCATGCACATACGTCATGGTCATGTTTTCCCCCCCTCACACTGTATTGTTAGTCTCACTCCCCTCTCCTACGCTCCAGAAAACACCTGTGCGCTCCTTCCAATTCTACTTCTCTGCCCCATTCCCACCTCTGGTCCTCAGCCTCTCCATTAATAATTTTTACCTAGCAAGTACAGGAGGAATTTGGCAAGTAATTAATTCCCCAAACTTTAAGTTCCAAGTAAGCAACAGAAGTGTCAAGATACTGAAGAGCAGCAGATTGTCACACCACAAGCCATGTGGTTGCTGCACTGTATCTCCACAAAAATTATTTGCATTACTCACACAAGAGGGGGTTGACTTGTCATGATCTGTCATTTAAGATGCAAATATTTATTGATGGCACAGAAGTACTCCAACTTTTGTTTTTATTACTCATTATTTTAACACCATGTTAAGAGGCTTTGGAACACCAAAATCACTCAGCCCGTTCTGCAGTAGGACCAAAAAAAGCTTACATTTTATCACTATTTAATTTATACCATAAATAATCCAGCTGCAGGATCAAGATCTAAACCTAAAACTATGAGCTCAGAGCTGAAGTACACTGCAGTAGTGTACTACTGTCATAAATAAAGCCTAAGAGTAAACCAAGTCCTTCATTAAAATTACAATTATAGGACAATAAGTTTGTAAATACTAACTTTGTATACCCTGTCCTAAATAGTATTCAGGTGTCCAAAAGCAGTATTAAAATACAGTTTTTAATGCATTCTAAAAATTACCTTTTTTTAGCTGAATAAAGAGGATACAACCCTTTAATACAGAGCACTGCCACACACAGCAGCCCTTCTCTACTCATGGATCTTCATGCCAAGAGTTACACTGCCCTTCCGTAGAAAAGCATGAGCATTTTCTTCTGCTAGTTTTTCAGCTTTACACAGCCTTATTACACACAGACAGCTACACAGCCATTGTATTATTACTCAGAGCTTTCTCAATTGTTCATATGCATTTAAGTCCCCTTTACAGACCTGCATCTCAAAACAACTTTTTGGAACAGGCAAATACTGTATTATCATCATCACTATTATTATTATGTTTTCAATACAATTTTAGAGGTGAGGAATGAAGAAGGAAAAACACCTAACTCTCTACAACTCTTTGGGCAACTGTAAATGGATGGCAAAGCAAGGCAATACCATTAAAATTAAGATAGTCTGACCGTTTGCACTTTCCTACTGTGAAGAGTATTTTGTTTGTTTTGTTTAAGTAATATGCTGGAAATTTTCCAGGCAAGACAATATTTAAGAAGGTATTGAGAAGTAAAAAGAGCAAACTCTCCAGTGGCTGCTAGAGCTTATAGCTGGCAACGCTTTTTCCTCAAGATTTGGGTTCCCCAAAACAGATTTCTGGAAAGGATTCCCACAAGTTCTGCAGGTTTTGTAGTTTATTTCACCTTGTTCCAGGTCTCTCCTTGTCAAAGCAGAAATGAGACTGATTAATGGTGTTTCTTTAGAATGGGATGCTTTGTACAGTTAATGGCAATTGTCAGTCACTGGGACCTTATACTTAGTCTTATTTAAGAGATGGAGAGAAAAATAACTCAGAAGACTCAAGTGTGAAGATGAAATTTTCCATCTTCCTTCTTCCCCTCTATCCTTGTATATTCCAGCCACATTTTGAAGTTATTCCAGAACAAAAGCAACTGCACCTGTAAGACCGTAAACTGTCCAAGGGGTAGGGGGTTTAGGATTTCAGCAGAACAGCTCACCTTGCATTAAGTTCTGAAACTCTTCGTGATAGTTCTCATTGAACAATGTGAATACATTTCAGAAGCAAGAAGCAGTTACTGTTCTTATATTATAAAAAAGGATCCCAGGCCCTAAGACTACATAATAGATCACTCAAAATCATCAGCCAAGACGACGAGCACACTAATTTTCAGTCCTCTGCTTTACTGTCACACTCAAAGTTAGACCTCCTGAGGCCAGGAGCCTTGCTCTTTCAACGTCAACAGCAAGACCAGGCCAGGATACTTCCAATGACTGTCCCACAGGCTGGAGTTGTGGAGGCTCTGGAGGATGCAGAAAAGGGGAAATGCAAGAAAATACAGGGTGGATCCAATGTGCTCCATTTTCATATTCATTATGCAATTATTCATTATTCAGAGGCCTCTTTATGTCATTCAATATAAATAAATACCTGCAGCAAGGCAAAAAGAGCACCCCATCGTGAAGCAGAAGGGGAGACTTGTTGAGACTGTCTTGGAGGTCATCATTATAACCGATTTAATATCCACATGTACACACACACACCTGTACTCCCTAAATCACAAAATCACCACATGTAGAACAAAGACCATCATCATTAAGGATGACACTTTTCTTTTTCTGTTTGTGTGTACTCAACAGAGCTCTTAATAGATGTTTATATTGTAACTCTGGCAGTGACTGTAGTTTATATAGAACACCTGGGTTTGCATCAGACTACTAGCCATGCGGACGGACAGCAGTGCAGTTGCAGCACAGTACCTGTTAGGGCAATGCCAGGATGCTCCTTCCAGGCCACACTACACTTGTTGACAGGAGCTACAACCACTGCACAGATGTATATCAGACTTTCTTCTCCAGCATGAAGTAGCTTTGTGCAAGAGCAGAATGGGGGCAGGACACAAGAAAGCTGTCCACAGAGTACTTACTAATAGCCTGTTGCCGAGTTGCAGACCTGACACCTTTAGTCAGTATTAGAGATGCTCCTGTTCAAAAGGGACTGAGGGAAGAAGTAGCAAGGCTATCACATGATCCCTTTGACTGACTGATCACCTTTACACCATGCAGGAGCAGGGGCCCACATCTTATTCTGCCAAAAAAGTGTCTTTCTATTTAACATCAAATGTTAACTAACCTTCTACGGGTGAGATTTTCAGACAGAACAATACTCCAGGGCTGCACACATACTACCAGTCCTGAAAAAAATGGATGAGGGGAGAAATGTGGCACTTAGTCAAGGGAAGACAAACAGAATTTTAAAAAAAACCCAAAATTTATATATATTGATGTATAGGCCTTGATTTCTACCTAGGTGTACAGATTGAATGGCTTCTGCTTCTTAATTACTAAACCAGTAATCAGATGGCTACACATGACCATACATAATGACATAAAATTTCTGGTCTTTCACACGAGTTTTACACTGACACCAGAACTCAGCAGAAGCTAATTTCTAATTTATATTGGCAGAAGATCAGATTCAGGACCTCGGTGAGTAAATAAATCATATTAAAGAGTAATATAGAACCCCAACTGGTATAAATCAGTCTGATCACCCTCAAACTGTTATTTACACCAGCAACAGACATTACCAGTATGCAAATAATCAAACAAGGCTGCGTGACAAAGCTCTCTTTAATATGTATAATACATATTTATAATATAATACATATATATAATATAATACATAATACATATATAATATGTAATAAAGTTTGACAAAATTAATGCACTCTTTACATTATAATTCATATAGGAAAGCAAATGCTAACATTCCAAGAGAGACAGGTAGTCTAATGTATGGACTCCAGGATGTTTCATAGGAAACTGTAGGAAGTCATTGGGCAGGGAGCATGAAAAACCCTGACCACTGTAATCTTTTTTTTCATGTATGACTTAGGATTTACTGGCCCATGTGCAGCAGACAGGCCTAAAGCTTTGGAAGAGATTTGAGGAAACCCCAGGTGAAGTTAAAAGATGTCTGAAAGAGAAGACCAGATGCAAGTGGTAACACCTAGATTCCAGAGACCATTTTCATATATGAAAATGAACTGATCTAGCTTTTTACTTGGAATCTCTACGTGGAACTGTATAAATGAGAAGAAAAGTTAAGATGCTGGAAAATACTGCCTTGGCTCTTTATTCTAACAAGCCTTCCCCAGGACAGAGGGCCACCACCATAAATGAACAAAAATAAAATAAAACAACAGTTCATAATAGCACCTTCCTGTTCTGCTCAAGATCTAAAGTCAGCTACAGTTATTCAAGGGAAGCAGAAGTCCTTTGGAGACTGCACACAAAGCACTGGATATGGAGGACTGAAGTCAAGGCTACCTTCTCCTTGCTCTTGAATCACTTTGTGGACCACATAGCTGGGAACATCCTTGCTTTGATAGCTACCTCCTTCTCTGTATATGGTTTATCATTGTGCTGTGCTCTAGTCTGAGAGCTTGGAGAGGATGGCAGATTATTTAGGAGATAACGTAATTTTCTTAGTCAATGCACTTGGGTTATTTCCAGACAATTTTTCAGGGAGTATTTCCTGGTATGGATACCAGACTTTGTAGAAAGAAAACATGAAAGAAGCTATGGTTTTTCCTAACAAACACTGAGGGTTTTGCGATTAAGATGATGAACATATTCTTTTTCCACCAAACTGACAAAGATCTTTGATAAAATTAGGATCAGCTTGAAA
Source organism: Egretta garzetta (assembly GCF_000687185.1). Lineage (NCBI taxonomy): Eukaryota > Metazoa > Chordata > Aves > Pelecaniformes > Ardeidae > Egretta > Egretta garzetta. The sequence continues at coordinate 2,684,393 of NW_009260022.1, read as the reverse complement.
CCCTTCCCCAACCCAAACTCCTCTTCCTACACACCACTGCACTCAGGAGGCATTCCTCTATGGCTGCTTTTACAATTAAATGCCATTCTAAAAGCTAAGTTAGGAGTCCGTAATGCTCTCACCACTGCTCTTCAATAAAGGTGCAACAGAAGAGCGACTCATCTAAATGATAGAGTCACTACACACTATAAGAGCACTGAAGAGGAGCAAATGACTTTGCTTCCTTTCTATTTCAGTTGCTGCCTCTTCCATACACAAGAGCTGGGCAGCAAGGGACAAACCTCAAAACAGAAACTTCAGATCTGCCTTTGTTTGCCACCAGCAGCTCTGCAGAACATCATGCATGGATAGAACGCAGGACAAGAAAACATTTACGGGACACACAGAAGAAGAGGCAAAGATCAGAAAGATGCATAGCAAGAAACACTGGAATAAAGGAATAAACCTTAATTTTACTTTAAATATGAGACAAGTAACATAAATGTGTTTTGAGGTGGGGGCATAGCTGTAAGATGAGAAGTGAGAGAAAGTTAAAGTGTCAGGAATCATATGCTTTGCCCCAAAACAATGCATTTTTTTGAATCATTAAAGAGACAGCTTCCACAGAAGATGTGAAACAATCATAATCCTAAATTCTAGCTGTATATTCATACAGCCCTGGTGCTTCAAAGATGCAATGGCTGTCATGTTTCAAGTTATAAATGAAACCATGGTAATAAAATACAACAAACAAACAAAAAAACCACCAAAAAACCCGTACCACCTCTAAATCCTCCCTCCAGAATAGGGCAAACAATTTAACTACAATGCACTTAAAAAATAGAAAACCACTAAGTTATCTTGAAGCATCTGCGTTTATGCTTATTTTTAAGGCATCTTACTTGAGCAAGACATTTCTTACTAGTATTTAAAGCTCATAACCGCTCTGGTGTTATGCCTGAGTTATTCCAAATCAGGAAACAAGGCAAAACACAAGTAATGCTATGATGATAGATTAAAAAGTGCTACTTTCTCTTCAAACCTTGAAGTCAGCTCTCAATGGAAGAGTAAGCAAAATGAAGTAGTGCGCTTCCATTTCTGCTAGCGCACTTTTCACCTTGACAACTGAAGGTAAATGCAAGGCTAGAGGTCTTGCCATGATTCTAGAAAACGACCAGCCTATTTCCAAGAAAATCAACTTATTCAGAGATTTTTTTCTTAAATAAAATAAAATACAAAACAAAACCACACCAAAACTTTCTGTCCACCATGTATACAGATACAAACTGAGTAACTCTTAATTTAAGAGCTGCTCAAGAATGTATGCTTCTAGAGGCTGGCAACGCTAGAGAGATCTCAATTTTATCTCTATATCATTGTCTTGTAACCAGACCCATTTATCAGTGCTGGCTGAAAGTCAAGACATCTGTTCCTGAAGAAATTTTGACATTTCTAAATTTCCATTTCATTCCAAACTGGAAGAAAACCAAATATTTTTCACATTTCCTACAAATGCTCGAAAAAAATAACAATTCCAGGTTAGCACACACAAGACTTCCTCTAATTAGGAAATAGGGTTTCTTCTGTCAAATATCAAACTGTTTCATTATTACCCCAACAACTGACATTTTGAAATAACTCAATTTCTAGACCAGTCACTATTTTATAGCTGTTTTTTTTTTGTAATGATTTTTAATAAAACAGGAAAAAAATTACATCAGATGGAGTGGTATGGAGTGGACACACACTGTGCAGTATAAATTGTTGCACACATGCATATATATTTACAACTATACATCTATTGCCTATATAAACAAACAGCGAATGTGGAACCAAAGACAAGTTTCTGTAATTTTTTTTTCTAAGACTGATTTACTCATTATCTTGAGCACAAAGTGAATAAAAGCTTTTCCAATAAAAGGCATGTGTTCATCATTCCATGTCTTCTAAGCACCTCTTCCTGTGAATTTTTTTCAAAACCAGAATTATTTTGAAGATATTGCAGTGTGGAGAAGAATCAACTTAAGGGCAACAAAACTAAAATTATGCTCAAAATTGCCTGTTGCAATCAAATTTAATGCTGTAGGAGACTCAAAGTATTGATCCTAGAATGGAACAGAATGTGTATATACCACAGCAACTCTAACTTCATTTTGGGTATCCACAAGGTAACACCTGTCTTAGGTAGAGGAGGTCCACATCTATTTCTTAATTTACACCCCATCTGCTCACATGCCAGACTACAATAAAATCAAAAGACCCATTCTACAGCAAATGGAAAATCCAGATGTCCATTCAATCAAGTGTTATGTGCTCTGCCCTAATTAAGTTTCTCCTGCAGGCTTACAGAGCACTTCAACCTAATCCTCACCTATTCAGGTTTCCAATACTGTTTACACACTTCATATAGACATAGGATCCCAGGAGCCCCTGGGAGCTCTGCATTGTGGAAGCATGCCATTTAGTGAGGTTTATGATTTCACAGAATCACTGCGGTTGGAAGAGACCTCTAGAGATCAAGTCCAGCACCCTACTCACAGCACAGTCAGTTATAGCAGGACCATGCCCAGCTTTTTCTGAGTATCTCCACAGATGGAGATTCCACAACATCTCTGGGTAACCTGTCTCAGTGTTTCAACACCATGCCAGAAAAAGTTTGTTCTCACGTTTAAACAGAATTTCCTGCATATCAATTGCTTGTTGCCCCTTGTCCTTTCACTGGACACTACTAAGAAGAGCCTGGCTCTGCCTTCTTTACTCTTCTTATCAGGTATTTGTACACAGCAGTAAGGTCCCCCTAAGACTTCTCTTCTCCAGACCGAACCATCCCAACTCTCTCAGCCTCTCCTTGAACGTCAGATGCTCCAAGTCCTTAATCATCTTAGTGGCCCCCTTCACTGCCCTCCCTCCAGCATGTTCATGTCTTGTAGAGGGGAGACCAAAACTGGACTCACCACTCCAGACATGGCCTCACCAGGGCTGAGTATACGGGAATAATCCCTTCCCTTGACCTGCTGGCAACACTTTCCCCCATGCTGCTGGTGCATTTCTGGCTCATGTTCAACTTGTTGTCCACCAGCACTCCCAGGACTCTATTTGCAGTTCAATTTGTCATAATCATGTCAATGCAATCACTGCAAAGTTAAATTGGTACAACAGGTGTTGTAATCCTGGGGAGCATTTGGTGCTGGAACCGTTCATATTTTCAGACTACCCTCTTATCGCATCAGTTCTCTCCCTTCTCGCATACTACATGTGTGGGAAAAGTTGACAGATCTAACCACTTGCTTTTCTTTTTCTCAACAGCTTCTTTCGAACATGATGCCTGTAAGAGGAACAAATACACCCAACTGAGCCCAAACATCTCGTCCAACAGCATACTTTGGACAATTGCAATTAGTAAACAGAAGGAAGTTCAAGAAAAATCTAATTACAACTGTGGAAAAGCTTGTCAGCAGGTGCGTTACCACTCATGACCCACTCATTACCTAAAACTTTGTTTTCGACAGAAGCAACTGGTCTCACCAGTTGCAAGGGGGATTCTGGTCTCAATGATTCACTGGCCTCATCTGCTACAGCAGTGCCCAGGAAAGCTACTGCCCTGGCAGTCAGCTGGCGAGAGGATGGAGCCCTCCAGCTCCCCAACTGAGCAGATCTCCTCCTGGTTGACAAGTGCATCAGAGGAGCTCACCACCACCTGAGTTCACCCACCACCCCCAAAATTTCTCAGCTCACTTTCATTTCACATAGACTTGTCTGCTTTGTCATGCTGGTTTAGGCTAGCATTCCATGTCTGTGCTGCCCACCTACAAAGTCTCAGTAGTTGCCACATCAAGGCTAATTTCTGTACTTCTTAAGGAACGTATCTTGTTTGGCCTGTCCACTTCAGGACAGCACACCAGCCAGTTTGTCTCCAGCTGTGCAGGCTGTTGCATTTCTCTCAGCAACAGATACATCACACAGTCACAACAGATACAAGCAAAAGCAAGCACAAGGGATATTACAATCTGCCACTCTGATCTTCTTTTCACGTTACTCACTTTTCTGACCAGCAGCTGCTTTTGAGTAAGCAGGGTCCCTTTACTTTGCACCATACAGCACACTCATTTCCAAATAAGCAATTCCCTGCCACTGCATGAAGGTGTCTTTCACTACCCTAGGCAGTTATGCTTGTTTGGACCATTTGTCCAGGTAGACAGTATTGGAGTATTGGTGCAAAAGCAGCTTTTTTTTTTTTAAAATTTCTGTGTGACTACAGGATGCCAAACATTATAGCGAAGTGGAAGCTGAGAGTGGCCTCCACTTCCACTCTCTTCTCAGTAAGGATGAGAGTCCCAGGGATGTGATAAACGACAGTCCCAGTGAAAGTTCAGGTGTCTACACAATGTGTTATAGAACTGAAATCAGTCAGCAACAGAGGCAAAAAGGGAGTGAAGAGATGCCAATTCTAAAGTGAGGATTTCAGCATCGTTTCTATCAAGCCTTTTTCTCCTTCTGCTTGCAGAACTAAAAAACATTAGGTTTATCTCAGAGGATGGCAAATGGGCAACGAGTAGCTGTGATGACACCACATGTAATAAATAAAAGAGCCACTTTTCCTCTGGTCACCCCGTTGCTGTTAAAAATGGAGCAACTAGCTTGTTACAAAGGGTAGACAAATACTGCTGCATGCACAAATACTCAAACAGCCTCGGGAATCTACAGTTTTATGCCAATGAACACCCTCTGGGCTCTAACCTCTGGGTTTTTTTGCACCAGTGTAACTATGTCAGCTGGATTTATTTTTTTTAATATAGTAATATAGTTTATTCCCCCCCATCCCTACAGGAGAAACCAAGACAAAGAAGATGATATTAAAAGGAAGCTTTTACTGCACTCACACAGAGAAAAAATGCAAGTTATTTAGATATATTGCTTTAACCATTCTAGTGTGACCTGTAAGTGCAAAGAAGGCTTTTCATCATTTCAGACCAAACTTTATAGTGCATCATTTATAATATTAAAATGAGGTTTAGGTTAGTGAACCTGAAAGATACTTCATTAATACAAGGTAGTCTGGAGAACTTTAGCATTCTGTTCCTCCCTGTGCAAAAGGTAACTTGGATTAACAGCCAATATACAAATATATATGTATCTTACAGATTGTAAAATATGGAACATGGCTAACTGGATGTTATGTCTCTTTACGGCTGTTAGACATTCTTAGTAATTGTACAGACAATTACTTTGAGAGTTAAAATTTGATTATGTTACACCAGTAACTGTTACATGAGGCTTCATAATTGCTCAGCAGTATGAAAGCTTACCAACAGCAAAATCTGTGATTACAAGAGGTATTAACTACATAGAAAAAAAAAAAAAAAAAAGTCATTCTAGTTTACTGTCTGGTTTTGGTACAGAAGTCACAGCTTTGTGTTACAGGTCCACTGGCATTATGCAAACCCGTCTCTAAGATTATAACTGGCCATGCTAAATACTCCAGCTCTCCCACCTCTGCCATAATTTTACTATTTCAGAATAACCAGAAAGGTATCATGCTTATGAGAAATTGATGGATGCCAGATGGTGTAGAGTTACTCAGTCTTCTGTAAGGACCATGTGCTAAACAGACTTCCCTGCCGAGAGCAGAAGATCTCAGCCCATCTGATTGTCAGAAAGTTTGCTCACCTTAAAGCAAGACAAGTGCCTTCAAGTGATCAGAGACCCACAGGTTTCCCTCCCTTGTCCTTGACCTGGATGCCTATCCCTGCTGCACCCCCAAAATCTGTAAGTGCCCAATGAGTGAAGGGAGTCACTGATGTGGGAGACCACAGAGCAATCAAGGCGTTAGATGAACACCTCCAAGGAACTGTTGATACACATCATACGCATCTGTCCATAAGGTGCCAACTACAGTCTTAAGCATACTACTGAATATTATACAAGGTTACATCACTTACGAAAGCAACATACTTCTATGCTGTAATTTTAATTTTCTTCTCAAGACTCCAAGACCACCTTGAGGCAGGTACAGAAACCTCAAAGGCTAATTAATTGTCAAACTACTGTAGGCACGGGTTATTTAACAACTATTGGGGAAAAAAAACAAAACAAAACACAACATTGGTCAAGTAAGCACTGTTCAGCTCGGGCATCCCCTTCCTCTCTACCCTGTTGACAGAAAACAGAGATAGAGTCAAGAGAACAGATTTCCCCAAATGTTAATTTACTAAATACTTTCTATGGACTAGTAAGACACTGGTCTGCAGATGTGTAGAAAGAGGCAACATACCAGAAGCTCTTCTTTTTCCGAGAACAAATTCTTAGCAAATGCCTGTTAATCAGTGGCAGAAGCACAACTAGGAGCAACTGAAAGAGCCACAGGCAATCTGGATCCAACCGCGCAGTTACAGGAATCCAGGCAGGAACCGAATGGGAGTTTCTAACAGTAACTGGAACCTGCACTCAGACAAGACCCCACTAATGGCAGCTCTGTCCCAGTAATAGGCTCCCAGTACCCACTTCTGATCCGTCACTGAAACCTTTCCCTCAGCCGAGCTGTGGTTTGGCTGTCATACTTCTGTCACCTGGATATTTTAGAAATCAGTTTTAATGGCATTCTCTAGTGGAGCTCAACACGTATTTCCCATTTAACTCCCTATTTTGAAACTGGCACTAATGTGCATCTATAAATGGTCCTTTATGAGGGACATTTAAATAGTGTGCATTTTATCCACTCCACCTTCTTTTAAAGGAATGCTCTCAGCTTACATCTGAACACATAACTACATTACACAACAGAGATGCGTACCAGCCAACACAGACACAATCAAGGTGGGTGAGTGTACACCACACTGGTGAGAGCTGGTAAGACAGAGCTCCATCCATGCCAAGACAGACAATGGCTGTTGTGAGGTATCTACTCATGTTAATGGATGAAGCTCAAACACTGCAACCCTAGGAAACAAAAACTGGTTACTGGAAAATATAAATGACAGAAAAATAATAACTAATGAAAAGAAACAGAGAAACGGATAGTACAATCATCAGTGAGACAAATTTATTTTAAACATATTTAGTGTTAATGCTCTATTGTTTCTATTTTAAAAAGAAATGTATTTAAAGTTTAAAAGAAATAGCTTTTTCAGTTATTTCCTTTACATCATTGCCTGCATTTTTTCATAGGAAGTTATCAATTTCAATGTCCTATTCCATTTCAACTGAATTAGGCATTTATTAAATACTAATCAAGCAAAAAAAGACCTTACAGGTCATCTTATAAAAAAAAAAAAAAACCAAACAGAAAAGAACTGAGAAAGTTATTGCCAGTGAACACGTGCATGGTCTTACACACAAGTGAATTATACCCAAATGATCAGATTTCACCTAACACCCAGGGAATTAAGCAAGAAATCTACAAATATCACAGCCTACAAACAGGTTTTGATAGAAATAACCATCATTGCCCCACCCAACCTCCCCAGATGAGGTTTTGGGCTGCCAGAAATGCACAAGTTTGTACACCCTCTTCTGAACTCTGTATCCTGTCTAGCTTCCTTGTTGTCATAAGAAAGCACTGATACCAGATGTCTTAGGGATTACAAAAATCAAATTTGTATGTATCACCACATACCAGAAGCACCTGCAAGGCTTTAATGTATTGTCACCTGAATGAATTTTTACAGTTAGCAACATACATCTATATACATGTGCACAGTCATGGTATTGTCACCCTGATCCAATAGGAATTCTACCATGTCATACTAAATGACAGTAAGCTGAGGTTACCTTTGAAGCTGAATTATCATTATAAAAGCAAAATGTCATACAAAAAGCTGTGAATTTCCATACGCTCATTGTCTAGAGTATCTTGATCTGACTGATAGTAAATGGTGAGGCTGGCTCAGTTTACATCAGTGCAGCTGGAGGGCTGTTCCTATATATAATCAAGCCATCCCTGACCATATGAGCCATCCCATCAGCTGAGGAATATCAGCTTCACCTTTGAGAATTGCCCCTCTGTCAAGGCCAGAGAACAATAAAGGCATTATAAGCCTAGTTTGCTGATTTATGGAGCAATCTCATTAGATCTGGGCTGAAACTGCTGCTTATAAGGTGAGCAAAATAAAGTATACCGCAACTACAATGCAAAGATCAGGTACGAGAAATTTGAGTAGATGAGCCAAGCATAAAAAAAGCAGTAGTATCAGACTACTTGACTTAGAAGACTGCTGGACCACATCAGAAATCTGTTTAGTTAGCACTTCTTTTGGAAGATTCAGCCAACTTCTCCCTCAAGAGAAGTCTCGAAGGCGAAGGTGTGCTACACTCTTCTTTCGTGCCCAACAAGCACAGCAATTGCTGAATGAACATTGTTTTTGTATAACCACACACCCCTCACAGAGGACGTGCTTGGAAGGATGGGAAAGGATGCTGCTTCTGAGCAGTGAGGTCTAGCGCACAGGGAGAAGAGCTACGTGAGCCCATAAAAGAAAGAAGAAAAACTGTATTTGCCCAGAGTAGCAGGTGTTTCTTTATCTTTTTAGGCCAATCAAAACTACAACACCCTGCTATTAGTAAGATTAGTTTCAATTCCACTTTAATCTGTCTTGCCTACACTAGAACTGGAAAGGATCTGGGGAGACAGACTGGTATTTCTGAGCACTTACGTTATCTCCTTATAGCTGAAGGCATTGTATAGTACAGAAGAGGATCCTTAATTGCTTACATGTCTTTAAAAAAATAGGAAGACACACGAAATGGATGGATGCTATGAAGAAATATGTACCCACATTACCACTGCATTGCTAAACTCATGCTGTCTTCCAAATTACTAGGTAACACTATCTTTGCACTTAGCTATTACAGTTTTCTAAATGTACTTTGTGTATAAAGAAAGAGATGAATGAGAAAGAAGGGAAAAGAGAAAAGGCTGATAAGGTATTTTAGCACCTCATCCATAACTACGATGGCCTCAGCAGATAGATCCACTAAATCTCCCAGTTCTGAGATTATACCTCAGAGCAAAGTTTATTTCAAGAGCACTCATCATCATCAGATCTAATTGCTGAAGCGATTCAGCATACACTTCATGTTCTAATCTACTTTTTCCTTTCATTCAAGAGTACTGGTCAGGGATGGCGGGGACAAGGAAATCAATAAAAAGTAGTTTATCCGAAAGGATAGGAAAAAAAAAAAAAAAAAACACGGAAAAAAAAAATTCATAAGCGTCTAGATTCTTGTCTTGACTTGGTTAGTTGATTCACCAAACCAGTAACAAAAAAAAACCCAACTCTGTAGGATTAACTCTGTTAATAACAGGTGAATACGTGTAGAATAAAATTTCCAAGTTCTACCATTTCAATCATACCCACAAATATGTACACACAAATATATATGTATATATAATATAAATATATCTATAAATGAAGTCAACTTTTAACCCCCAGCATGACAAATTTTATCCCCTAGGCGTATCAAGAACTTTGTAAGCAAAGACATGTGAAGTCCAAATCACAGCTCTCCCTGAACCATATTTCTTATGACTGTAAAGATCCATGAAGTTAGTCAGAGCAAGGGAAGTAAAACCACACTGCTCCAGCAGCCTGGCAGTCAGCTGCTGTGAAGGAGTCTGAAAATAATGGACATAAAATCCATAATCAGATTCTTAACACCTTATGGCTGCTTCTCTACCAGTATAAAGAACTACAAGAGCACCTGCATTAGGTATCTTACAAAACAAAATAGAGAACACATTGACGTTACAAATATTGCAATACAACCATGGACTTGAAGTAGACCTAGGTTTTTAAAAAAATGTATTACAGCATCTGGTTTAATTTTTTCTCTAGTTGCTACCATTGCAAAAACAGGGAACTGTTACACATCTGCAAAACCTCGTTCCAGGATGTAGCATGTACATCAGTCATCCACCACCCAAGTTTTGAAAGGAAAAAAGGTAGCTGTTTTAATACACAGAAGAATGAAAAATTATCAGTTTGAGATACTCTTCTCTCTTCCCTTCCAGATCTCGTATAGCTTTATCAATTGAAATAATTGCAAGCCTTTAATTAATGATGTGCATGAGGCATTTCTGTGGCTCCCAACAAACAAAGCACAGAGGTCTGACAAAATAAATTACCACTGAGCAATAGTAAGGCTTGATCTTTCCCCCATTCAAGTCAAAGACAACGCCCCTGCTTCGATCAGTGGGAGCAGGTCCAGTCACTTTTGCTCAGCCTGCTTTAATAAAATGCTCTACGTGAAAAGTCACAATTGCACTATGCCGTGTGGATTAATCCCACACAAAACGGCCTGATCCTACTCTCACAGTGGAGTTTTGCAATTGATTTGATATTAAAAGGGGAAAAAAAACATACTTAAGTAACTGTTAATAAAACCTCTTTGGAGGCTTCTCACCTACTATCAGGCTAGCAGAACACATTCCCAGACCTAAATTTCAAAATTAGCCTAATGAATACAAGAGAATTATGAAAATGTCCTGATTTTCTCATCTGTATAACTAACACTTAAAAATACTGCAAAATTAAAAATTACTTTAATTGAATGAAGAAAAATAGCCAGAGGGAGTGGATACAGACTGCTAAACAATCAGAGTAGCTTCTATAACGCTAACAACAGCCAGATCAGAACTAGCAGAAACAATGTGATTCTAAGTTTAGGCTGAAATTGTCTCCCTGGCTAACTGTTTCTCCATCTAAGCACAGCCCTGCTGTGATACATATTGCAGTTCAGATGGCAAGAGATGCAACATCACACACCCACTTTCAGCGCTCAAAAGTACACGCTGTACAGACTGCAAAGGCAAAAAAAACCCCACTAATTATTTGACATTATCTAAATAATAGTTGGCACTCAAATTGTAACTATATTGCAGTATTTAACTCGGGATAAGTGTTTAAATCAGCTTTTGATAACCTCGGGATTTCAGGCAGACCACAAGTTTTGCCGTCTTTTTCAGTAAATCTGTAAAGCCACACAGAAGTTAACAACAGCCCACGACAGCTTATTTTTCAAAACAAATATGGTCCTCTCAACTGAGTCATGAAGACAGCCAAGTTTTTCACAAACCAACATCCCAGGTGCCATATTCTAACCAGGAGATGCGGAGTGCTACCTGGCAGATGAGCTATTTTATCATTTTTAAACCATCTTTATAGCCTTCCTCCGGCACGTGGTAACTACTGGTCTTCCCTTATCTTCCTTGACTACCCTAATAGCATTGCCTAGGAAGGCAGCACTGAAGACACGTAGGTGTTGGCACAGGGAATCGTTCTTTTGTTCTCTGCAGATGGAGGGAACACCACCCTTGTCAGGCGGCACAGAAGCGTGCGCCAGTGAGCAACCCACTTCGCCTCAGCCGCCTCCCCGTGACAGGCGGCCTCTGCTAGACACCCGTAAGGAAACGCTCGCAGAAAATACAGAGGCATTGCTGACCAACCACTAGTTTGACGTCTTGTGTTTAAAAATACAGATGTACGCATTTATACGCTTGTGAAACGTGCACTTTGAATTCGGCAGTCTCAAAGAACGGCGCGTTTGGTTCGGCGATGCACACACAGCGCCTGGAGGTCTCTTCACGGAGATCCCACAGCCCGACAGCGCTTGGAGCATTCCCGATACGCGGCACGGACCGTTCACGCCGCTACCG
>NW_009260022.1:2669299-2671250 GCF_000687185.1 Egretta garzetta | reverse complement strand
GGCCCCGCCAGCAGCGGTGCCCGCTCCGGCTGAGGCGTTGGAACGGGAGCGGGGCTGTCCCGGGCGAAAGGACCCTCTGGAACGTTTAACGCCTCAACTCCGAATGCGTGTACAGCAAACAGGCGTAGACCAGGCATGGAAAAGTGTCTGAGAGCACACGGCTCATCGGCAGCAGAACCGAGGTTAGAACTGTCGCTTTGCACTCCCAGCCAAAGAAAACCTTTTTGTCTTTACGTAGGTTTTTACTTTCGGTTCCTTATCTCACTGCCCAGTCCCACTAGAGACAAGCTGCAAGAGGAAAACTGTCATTGTCTCCACTAGACTTTCCAGCAAAGGTGACTATCTGGTGTTAGTGTAGCTGTAGCCACTGGACTGTATACGTGGTGGTCTAGGCACACACAAAATTACTTCAGGTAGTAGGTATACCCCTCCTGTAATGTCACTGTTTCGTCTCCCCTGCCTCACTTAATTTCAGATGGTTTCAGTTTTTTCCCCGGTATCATCGCACTCTCCAGCTGGCTACTGAATAGTAAGAGACTGACTTCTACACGTGCATTTAGGTTTTCTACTACCTTGCTCTTTCCCCCCCCACTAACTCTTCTTGCCCTTCCTGAAAAATTAATTGCACATCTCCTCATGTCTGCGCTGACATTTCTGCACTGAAGAAAAGTCTAAGTTAAACACATGATCCTGATGCTGTGAAAAATGCTTTGCTGATTTAAACAAAACAAACCATTTCTGTATATGGAGAGAATTTCCATCTAGGACATTATGCAGAAGTTTCAGGGAAAGCTTTGGTGGGCTGGCTGAGGAGCCGTGCAGGTGAACCTGCCACTGGATGTATCTGTTTTAATGCTGATACAGCATCCTGGGTGTCTGTAAATACTCTGATTCAGTTCTTGTGGTTGCTTCTTGGGGAGAGAGAAAAGAGCTGGTAGCTGGAGGCTGCTCCATGGACACCTAGTCCTTCAAATAATGTGAAAAAAAGTGTGGGCTCTAGCACCACTGCCAGATCTGCCTGTCCCCATCTCCTCCTTCACTGCAGTTAGCACGGTGCTCACAGCCTGTGCCCAACTGAGCCCTCAGCTCCCCACTGGTTCCAGCCCTATGCGTAATCATCTTGGGATCCTACTATGAGTCTCTGACATGAGCTATCTGTCAAAACCCAGGGCTTCGCTGTGATTTCAGTTCAGAGGGAAAACTGACCGTGGGAGTTGCATGCCTCTAACGCAGCCTTCTTCACTTAAAAATGATGATTTTCTCAGCAGAAGAAAACATTTCTTTGCTCAAATCAGCAAGACCTCTTTTAGCCGGTCCTGCAAATGTAACTGACTAACATCTCCCTTCCTCCTTCCAACCTCTCTGCCTTGTTCTCACAGCTGGATTTCACCCCTCTTCCAGCTTACTTAGAACTTCCCTTGGGAGCTCATCTTCCAGCCTTGTCTCACGAACACCTGAGCCGGCTCCTGCACATATACATCTGCCTCTCTTCAGTTACAATACCCAAATCATCCAGATCACTCCATTTTCTGAATGAACCTGCATAAGCCAGTCTTAAGTGGAGATAAGAGCATGTGTCCTCAGAATGACCATAGAAGCATAAACTTTGAAATCTATTGATGAAAAGCTCTTTAGATATCATTTTAATAGCTAACAATACACAGATAAACATTTGCTTCATTAATGATAATTGTGTTTAAGGCAAAGTTAATTTTAATCAGAAAATCTGTATCATTATTCTGCACCTGAAGGTGACCTGTCTTTTTGCAGTGTATTTCAATATTCCAATCCAAAAATATTCAATATTTATGTTATGTTTCCAACACAATGAGTAGTTCTTTCCTAGCCGGTACTGAGGCTCGCCGGTGCTCGGCCTTGCTTATGCACAGATCCAGGAAAGGAACAGGTCTTTGCAAAGTGAACCTAGCAACAGTAATAATCTGATGATGCA
>NW_009260022.1:2633412-2669192 GCF_000687185.1 Egretta garzetta | reverse complement strand
GCTGAACAATTAGTGTAATTGACTTCTGTGTCAGACTAAAATTATGTTAGGATGACAGATCTCTAAGCATATCTGAAAACGAATGACATTTCTGAAACGTTTGGGAGGATGAACAATTAAAAGCTTTTAATTGAATTCAAATTGTAGCAGCAATTATATAGACATGGCCAAGACAGGACTGTGGAATGAGGATACCTCAATCTTGTCCTTTGGAGGGAGATATTACCAGGATTTGTTTTTCTGCCCCCTAAACCAGTTATATCACAAAAGGGGGCCCAACAGAACTTTAAAAACGGTGGTTTCATACGTGGTCTTATATCCTGAAGCAACTTATTCCAAGATAGTGCTAGAACTTGGCCAAAAAAACCCATAAGGGGCTGAAAGTGAGCCTGTTTCCTCAAAAGCCCAGCCTGGTCGCTTTGTAAAATACAAGAGTTAGTAATAACTAAACAAAAACACATACACAAAGTTCCCAAAAGTTACTGAACTTATGTTTCTAGTCCAAAAAGAAAAAGAGAAAACTGACGGACTGCACGTCGCTCATTCAAGATCTTAAGCAACTAGGAGAGCGGCTACTCTAAAATGAAGGACTTCATAATTTACGTCTTGTTTGTTTGTTTAGCATCAAGAAGCCAGGTTAGATCTCCAGCAAAAAAATAAAAGGTTCCTTAGTTTTAGGAATAAAATTCTTAGTCTAGTGAAGTTCCTCTTTCAGTCTTAGAACAAGTGTATTAAATGCATTTTCACACAGCAGAAGACTTCCTTTGCCCAGCTCACTTTTCCCCATGGCCATGAACTTCCAGTAGCCTCTTCACATCAGATTAGGAGACTGCTAGTACTTGCTTCCTCACAGATCAGAATAAACCGTGTGATACTTTCCAATGTAGATATGTTTTAATATATGAAAATTCAGAAAGTTTTCTGGAAAATTTAGATTTGTTTTCTATCAACATGAAACTGCTTAAAATAGGCAGTGGTTTATGCTGTCTTAGGCTTCTACACAGAGAGAAACACACACAAATCAAGGATTAAAAATGACCAGTATTTAGACCTTAAGATAAGAGAGTTGCTTTAAGTAATGGGACATGTAAGATATCAGTTGATCAGGACAATGTTCCAACAGGTACTGCAAAAATTGCACAGAAAAGCAGCATGCTGTTTAAACTCAGATGTTTAGGACAGAATTTAAAGTTTTCAAGCACTACATTCATGCTGCAAATATGGCTTGAGTTACAAGCTCATAACGAAAGCTTGGAGACTTCCTTGAAGGATATTGACAGTGATGTTTCCTACTGGGGGCACATCTCAAAAGCAGCTTTACTAGTTTACAGTGGGTAATAGCCCACTATTTTTATTTACCTGTCATGGTTTATTTGCCCATCTGCAGTCAATCAGTAGTGTGTATCGCATCTCTAAACCACTTTGAGTAAATTTAGTAATGTGTATTTGTTAGCACCAACATGCCTGTGCCATACTGCTGGCCACCTGGAGGAGTTCCTCCAGCAAAACAGGAAAAGCTGCAGCAAAACATGATTTTAAAAGACTGCTAAAGAATTGAAAGCAAGCAGCCAAAATTTCTATCTCATTTAGTCTGCTGTAATTCTGGAGTTGTGCCAGGCTTGTATGCAGGGAACTGCAGTCATGACTCTGGGCCAGTCCATTTAATGACCGGATAGTACAGGTGCCAATAACGCAATCCACTGAGACTGACTTTGTTATCCAACTCTGAACCAGGTTGTTCCTGAGCAGAAGAGGTGGCTATGGCTGACCCGTGTAAAAGCAGTGGTGCCAGTCCCATTTCTGTAGGTCCGTATCATTAGGCTAGTAGTGATATGCCTAGCAGAAGGGCCAAGAACTGCCTGGGTGTTGCATGACTGCTCTGCGCCCTCCTGGGGAGGATGGAGGACCATGGGCACGGGGGAAGCAGCAGTGCAAGGCACAGCCCTGAGCTGTCATTCTTCTAACACGTCTTCTACCTGCTGGTCCCAGCTGTAGGGACTTCCAGTTTCTTGTGCTGCTAGTTTTGCCAGCTTGTCTAATAATTTCACCTAAGAAGTAAAATCACACTAACAGAGCGGCAGTCTTCATTACAAAAGCTATGCTGTGCTAGTCAAATCAGTCCTGACTCCTGCGTGGGGTTGTATTGGTCTGAAGAGACCAGTCTGGCTTCACCCAATTACCAAACAACATTCCCTGAATTCAAATCACTAGCGGAGCTCTGTGTAATAGTGCTTAAAATACATCAGTACAGTAGGTGTCCCCAGGTTATATCACTTCACAGCCTTCCAAATTTTTTATCTTGGCAGACAAGCAAGTTTTGTCACTTAGGAAGACATGCAATGGTAATTAGTTTGGCTGTCATGAAAAGATGTGTGGACAAGTAGCTCTAGTCAAAAGAGAGGTTTACAAGCCTCAGGAGGGTTTGTGCTTTGTGCTGGGCTCCAATTAAAGTCAAGACCTGAAGCAGAACTGCTCTATGAGGACTGGTCAGAAGTAGAGGAAGCAGGGATTGCCTGAGTCACTGTATGTCTCCATACTTCGTTTGTCTCCATTGTTCACTTTGCTTTGTCTTCCTGCTCTAGATTTAAAGAATGTGCCAAAGTGTACACCCTAATTATGATACAGTCATAGCTCACTCGATTTCAACATTAACTACCTGAGCTTAAGGTAAACTGAACTAGACCCTAGTCAAACTACAGTAAGAGTAGTCAGAATCTTCTGCACCTGTTTTATCTAAATCACTCTGAAAGAAAATTTCCAATGGGGTTTGCACAACTCTTAGCATGGAGAGACGGATGGAAAAAGTGCCGTTTTTCTCTCAAACTAGATACACTGCATTACACTTCAGCTGGCATTTCAGAAACCTCTACTTCACGCCTATTCCCATGGCCAAGTTTGGGCTACAGAGCCACGTTGTAATTTACTTAGCAAAGGGACTTATCAAACCTTCAAGTGGTCAAAATTTACTGTTCAGGGTATTGGTAAGTGTGGAGCGGTATGGATCTTGTCTCCCCAGCATCTGGAGATGCTCTGGGGGACTGCAGACTTCCAGTAGCCAGGCCTTGTTTCCACGCTCAGTAAAATCTGGGCACCGATGAGCTACATCATTGTGCCCGACTCGACAATGAACATGCAATCTGGAGTCTGCCAGCTTTATGTCAGCTGTGAGGGGACAGACAATACCTGACCCTTCGTGCAATGAGCGTGCTAATCTGGCATAAGAAGTCAGCTACTACAATGCTAACCTGTCACACTGTTTACAGGGAATTTGCATTGCCACCGTGAGCTTCTGTGAGCTCAGTACTTCCCATCTCATGGCTGCAGCCATGGTCCAGTCCTAGCAGTCCAGGGGTTATTTACTGTTTTATGAAACCACAGCCCTGAGAACTCCAGAAAGTACCATCAGAAGTAAACTCACTTATTTACCATCTTCTGACAGCTTCCAAGCTAATTGTATTCTGCCCAAAAGAACATTCACCTGGAGATCTCAGCTTTTTCTTCAAAGCTCTTCTAACATCACTGTCACAACGTTGTCTGTTAGTCATCAACTTTGTGTTCACACATGAATGAAGCCAATGCTATTTGGTTTAAAGACCCCACATAGATGTAAATTATTATTTGGCTAGGAGCTACAGGACATGTAACTTGCTGGCAATAGAATTTTATTTTCTTATTACATATTTTTAAAAGTCCTCCTTATAAATTTTGCAGTACTTACTTCACAGCTGTGCAGGGAGAGCTGCGCAGAATATTTTTTTCACCAAAAACATACATTTGGGTTGACCAAAACTATCACTGAATTAGTGTCAAATTTATCAAATGACAATTTTCATTCCCTAAATTATCAAATATATTAATCTGACACTTTCAAACCAAAGCATCCTTTTTTTATTTTGTAATGACATTACAAAAGTAAGGTTATCTCACTTTTTAAGTGAATTGGAAGTAAAATATAAATCAAAGGATTGGGAAAAATCAGACACATCATAATTGTATGATACAAATATATCTTTAAAGCTCTAGATAGTCATTAAAGATTCCCTTAGCAATACTGACAGTGTCAAGGCTCTCAAGATTACAGGTCATGTATTACTGCACTTAAATTGGTTAAGTGGAAAAAGTACCAGCACGCTGAACTGATAATTCAAGGGGCCACACTCCCTGCTGGGGTAACTCTAGCACCACTTATGTTCTATAGTGAACATAACAACTTACTGTGACCTGTAAATACAGTCATAACTCTGCAAAAGGAAGCTGACACACCATCTTGACTCCTCCCTCTGTTACAGAGCACGGCTATTATGGGCACTGACACAGTAAATTAGTTAGGTATGGCTTTAAGCATTTTCTGAATTGGAAATATACTACCTCATTTCCCCATTTTCTTTGGAGTTGTGGAGAGGAAAAAGACAGAAAACGACACTTCAAGTTTTCCAAGCTTTGTTTCTGCCCCAGTGTGTGTTCTCTCTTTCGCAAGTTTGCGTTGGATAACTAATCAACAGAAAAGTGAGAGGATTTTCTTCACCCCAGTTATGAAAAAGGGATTGCTTTTATTCCTCCCATGAAAACAAAAAGCACCAACATACCTTGTCCGCTAGATTGTGTATATAGCTACTGTATTTTATATAAAACAATTAAATACCTTGGTTTAAATGTTATAGTTAATCTTTGACCAGTGCCATCATTTTACCTTTCCTAGTAGGCTACACGCTTATTCAAATTAGTGGCTGCAGCCCATTTGTATTCTCCAGAACCTTTGTCTCCCTCTTGACACCCAAAACTGCCCTCCGCCCTGCTGGTCAGCCCAGTCTAATAGCTGCTTTGTGTCCAGGCACAGCAACATGGACCAACCAGCAAAATCTGTTCAGGGATTTATCATTCCTTCAATTTGTTTTCATCCACAGTGCCTTTTGGGATAAGTAGTGGCTTGTTTAGCAACTGTTTTTTTTATTAAAAAGTGTAAAGATTTACAAACATCAGTCCAAGCTTCCAGCAGAGGAGATGAGGGGCTTTGTTCACCCACACATCAGTCCTGCCTTATGTAGAAATAGGAAAGCTGCACAAATAATGTAACATAAATACAGAGTAAGAATGAGTATGATGGTTTGTGCAGTAGACCAGTAAGCCTCCTCATCTGGAAGTAGACATGTAGAGGAATCCAAGTGCATCTGTCCCAACCTGTGGGAATAATCTCAACCATCCCTCCTGTACCCACCAAACATGACAGGCATAATTTGCAGAGCATCAAAGCTGACCTCACTATTCTTTTGTTTTAAGTAAGGGAGAGAATTCGCACAGAATTTAGTGTAATCTGTATAATTAACGTTGGACACCTGAAAAATCCATGCAGTATCACTGTTTGATATATAAACTGAATACTGAAGAACCCAATGAGTGCAGAAGGTCCTCATCCAGGAGACCTGGATTGCCAGTTTGTTACTAGGCTATAAAAATTCACAGCAAGCCAATATACTAATATTGATGCTGTGTGGCATCTCAACACGAATCACAGAATCACAGAATCACAGAATCACAGAATCACAGAATCACAGAATCACAGAATCACAGAATCACAGAATCACAGAATCACAGAATCACAGAATCACAGAATCACAGAATCACAGAATCACAGAATCACAGAATCACAGAATCACAGAATCACAGAATCACAGAATCACAGAATCACAGAATCACAGAATCACAGAATCACAGAATCACAGAACAACCTTTAACCTAACCCTGCCATCCCACCACTAACCCATGTCCCTAAGCACCTCACCTATCCTTCTTTTAAATACCTCCAGGGATGAGGACTCTACCACCTCCCTGGGCAGCCCATTCCAGAGCCTGACAACCCTTTCAGTGAAGAAGTTTTTCCTAAGGCTCAAGAAAAAATACCATAATGCTGTTTGGAGGATATTTACCAGAAGGACAAATTAACTTGGAAATGTTTTTTCAAGGATTTTACATTTCACAGGGCTCCAAACAAACCAGTAAAATTGTTTTATGGCAGCTTCACTAAGAATTAATTTATTGAAAACATATTTGCAATGCCAGCTTTTTATAGGCTCAAAACACCAATTTATAAAAAAGATCCAGAGAACATCAACCAACAGTAATGATTATTCCTGGACCTTTGTTACTACAAGTTTTCTTATTTGTAAGAAAGACTATATTTTCTGAAGTAATAATTAGTCATGAAAAAGTTGAATTGGCTCCATTGCTTGGTGATTATTTTGTGGGGTTTTTCCCCATTGCATTTCACACCAAAAGAAAGAGATACTGGCAATTTTGCCTTGAGTGCTTACTTCTGTCTTACGTAGGGGAGAACGTTGGTGTGATCAATGTTCCTCCTGCTCTGTAAAGCGAGGCCGATTGTAGAGCGGGCACATCACACACAGACATCCCCGTGGAATGGCATGGAAGGCTGCAAAATGGGTAAAGCAGCTTAGTGAACCCCACAAGAAGTACTTGCAAAGACATACAGCTTTAAGCTTATAATCTGCATACCATGATCAACTATATAAGCATTCTACCAAACGGGATTAAAAGTGGTTAATAGAAACATATTTTTAGCATAACTAATTATATTCTACATATATATGTAGAGTTGAGATAATTTTTTTTAGAAAAGATTCCAAACCTGTAAGGTTTTTGTCTCTTTTGACCTAGAAGCATTCCTAAAAGAATATAGTGTTGAGAGAAGAAAAACACCACTAGCTATTAGTGGGTTTATATAATTTGTGTACAATCCATCTCTGAAATCAGTGACAGTTTTGTCTCTGACTTCAAAGGAAAACAATCAGACTGATGGAAAAGGCAGGTGGGTGAGCTTATTATTTTCTGACTGTCATCAGGTTGTTATTTGGCTTTAACTAGTGTACGTTTGAACTTCATAAGTCAGAAACAAAATAAAGGTGAAGGATATTTTAACTGATTAGAGGTGCCATCAAAAGAGTTTCTGTAAAACTGACCTGAACAAATCAAGTACCTCAATGAATAACTTCCTGGAAACAGAATTTTGGCAGGGGGCATCCTTTCCCCAGGGGCAAAGCAGATGTAGTATTCCAGTCATTTCGCAGTTAACAGTAGATATTGTTGAGATTGGTAGTCTTCATCATTCCAGAGTAACCAAACTCAGGTATCAAGCTAGATGCTGATCAGCACTGTTGCAAAACACTTTTTGTGCTAGTGCTGCCTCCTTACACTCTGGCTTTTGTTACAGTGCTGAGGAAGCCTCTCCTTCTGCACAATGAAGGGGGCCAGGCTATAATTTGGGAACTTTACAAATATAAATTGTACGTTGCAAAACCACTTTTTGTTCGCTAACCCACTTCATGAAAGACCAGAATAAATACAGCTGCAAAAGCTCAGGAGCTTCCCTGGTGGGTGAGGTCTCTATCAAGACAGCTAAATTAAATAGAAGAACTCTGAACCAAGCAAATGAGGGTAGCTAAATAATATCAATTAACATTGGCAGGCTTTTAAAAATAAAAAAAAAAAATATTTTTTTCCAAAGTTCCAGTCAAAACAATGGCTTTTTCTTGGAAAGAATACTCCATGGGGAAAAAAATGGGTATCACTTAACGTTAAACGTATCTTTTAACTAACATGCTTATCACTGTCATTATTTGCTATTGTCTATCAATAAAAGAGGTTTTCATTTACTAAAACCCCAAGTAATTAA
Organism: Egretta garzetta; assembly: GCF_000687185.1. Classification (NCBI taxonomy): domain Eukaryota; kingdom Metazoa; phylum Chordata; class Aves; order Pelecaniformes; family Ardeidae; genus Egretta; species Egretta garzetta. The sequence continues at coordinate 2,661,505 of NW_009260022.1, read as the reverse complement.
ACCTCAGGAAGAAAATGCTGCTTCTAGCAATAAGAACTCATCACAGAAACAAACAAATGAAATAATGCAAACCACAATGCACTCATTTCTAACTATGCATTTAGGATATCAACACAGGAAGACGATCCAGCTGGCTGGGACCCAAAGAGTTGGCAGGGGGAGTAGGAAAGGGAGTTAAAGGGACACAGTGTAAAGTAAGAAAAATATTATCTTTCTTTATCCTGTTGCACCTTCCAGTGGATTTGATAACCAAGTACAACATATTTTTGTTCTGCCCTCAGGGACAGACAGGGCATAGAGAGAAATGCCCTGACACAATTCCAGCTGGACCTGGATCACTTGGATGACGCTGGTGTTCTCTGGTCTCACCACAAGAAGTTTGGGTTCTTCAGTCTTTTTCTTTGGAGCTCAGTTTCTGCTGCTCGTGAAATCTCAGGGCTGTGGTTCAGAGCAGAAGAAAAGCTGCAGCCCTTACAAATGGAGAATGAAGCTGGGATGGGTAATATGCCGCTGCCTCAACTATGGAGCAAAATTTTCCTGCACCAAAGTGGCACCATAACAAGTTTTTTCAGGAAACGGTAGGGGAAGACAGGCAGTGTGCTGTAACTGCACAATTTCCAACACACAAAAACTCTTCACACGAGCTGTGGGTAAGCAGAGCCAGACACACACAGCTACACTGCATTCCAAAATACACCCCCACCACCCAATTTGCCTGTCTTTAAATAAATTCCACTTCTTTAAAGCACATTAAGTCCCCAGGGTTACATTTTTCAAGTCCTCTAAAGCACAGCTTTGCAGGGGGAGGACAAGGACAGTTCCACCATTTTTATGAATATGTTGTGTAGTTTCTAGTTCAAATTTCTACTGCAAGGCAAAGTAAACACTCCCTGGCATGTTATTTTGGGTCACATGTTGTGCCTTCTGCTACACGAGTATTTAGATCCCATTTGAAGTCAGTCAGCAGGTGAAGTCACAATATGATGGCTATAATCCTCTGCTTGTTGCAACATATATGTATGATTTTCCTTGTGCCGTAATAGCATGTTGGGTGTGTTTATTTCACTACAATAATATTTTATGCCAGTCTGAAAGCAGAGGTTTCAAACAAAGTTCTAGGATTAAATCTTCAGTGCCCATCTTGTAAGCTTTTACACTCCACAGTATATTGACTCAAGCTCTGTAGTATGATAAAAAGAGGAAAAACCCCACTTCATAAATACTAACATTTTGTCAGCATTAGAGGTGGTCAGCATCTATACAACACTTAAATTTTAATGACTTTAACTTTTAAAAGTTAGAAAAATACTGCTTTCCCTTTGGTAAATTTAGCCTATTATGCTTAATCTATTATGCTGAATTGTGTTTTACTGAGTGTATTATGCAATACAGAACAAACCCAGGGATTAAGGACCACAATACTGAGCACTAAACAAAATGAAAGAGTCTGCAAGGATGGGCTGAGTTAATAACAGTGTGGATAGTCACCATGGGAGGGAGCACTTAGTGTCAATATGTCAACTTTTAACCACAGTTGGCAGTAGCAATTTTCTCTTTTTTTTTTCCTTCCACCAATCACTAACTAAAACAACCTAGTAGTCAATGCTTTGCAGGTGTTCTTTTGTAACAAGATAATATTAATTAGGTATTCAGATCCCTAATTGCTGTTTATTTCTTTGACTTTTCACATCCACGATTTTTCCACATCCATGATTTTCCAATGCTTTCCTTTCACAGACTTTTTACTGCTTTCCAAGCCATTTTTCCTTTCTCACTTGACTGCCTCACTTCCATCCTTTCCCGTGTATGTGGTCATTTTTCCCACTCTCTTACTATTCAAACTCAATGTTCACTAAATTTAAGCTGTAAAAATGTCTATTTTTACTACAGTATTATTTGAGATAGTTAATGGGTTTATTTATTAGTACACTCACAGAATTATGATGTTCTATTTGATTTCATGCTGATTCGATTACAAAATCAGCCTAGGAACTGAGAGAAACCCGCAAAGAATATATAGGCAGAGGCTGTTTCAAATAGGAATTAGGAGGGTACTAAAATAAGTTCTAAAATTCACTCGCCCACAAATATTGAAGATAGTTGGAATGTTTACAACAACATTCTCAGCATGTGTAGTCATCTAGTAAAACACAGCATGGAGTGAGGAAAATACAAGCATGAGCAAGGATTTTGCCAATACCAATTTGATTTGGAACAACACTGCAAGAGTTTGAACTTTAAGGATGGACAAAGGTACCAGCCATAAGGACTGCATATTGCCAAGAAGATAAATGGATTTGTGGGTTTAAAAAAAAAAACCAAAACCCACAAACCACAAAATAAAGCAAAAAAAACCCTTGTTTTTTTTAATTCTTCATCTACCTCAGTGCTTGCTGTTTATTCTGCAAAAGGCTCAGGTGACAAAGAGTGACTGAAAGGACCATCAGAAAGGCTGTCTTCAGAGGAACAGAAGGGCAGCACTAGCAGGAGCTGCCTGAGCTCCAATGGCACCTCTGATTGACTCAGGGATCAGGTGAACAAGCTACAAAAGGAACTGCACCTGGCAATAGCTGATTTAAGAATGATTTACAGTCCTTAGCAGGAGCAGAGATCAGTGTCTTGTCCACAGCACAATCGCTCACCTTAAGGGCCACTTCATATGCCATTTCCCATTCTAGTAGCTCAAAACAGTAGAAAAATATCTTACTTAATCATCACTCATGAGTGATATTTGCTGGTAGAGCGCTTACCTGTTACCTCTCTTTGGGCTGGCCATGCCATAACACTGGGTTGGAGACATAACATCATAACAGGGGAACTCCTCTGTTAATAGAAACTGGGACCCAAAGGCTGCTGGAGAGACCAAAAATAGTCTGTTCCCACCTCCCTTTATGCCAAGGCTACATAGACCCAGCTGACAGTATGTCTAGGTTAGCTGTATGGAAGTACTGTAATCAGAAACAAGATCCACCTTAGATTAGCAGTTAATTGTTCCCCTGTCATTGAATAAATGATAACATGTTTCAGGTGAGTACCATCACATTATCCAGCAGTCTTTTAATAGCAAATTCTGGTTTCTTCTCATCTTGTCTGTTTCTGATGACAGATATCAGGATGGATGTAGAGAAAAAGATTCTTTAACAATCTTTACCTTCTCAGGCTAGCTATTAAAGGCCTTAAAAAAAAAAAAGTATAATTTGAAGATACTTTAGCAACTTTACAAATAGAACAAACACATTGCCGTACATGGCTCAAACTACAAACTACATTCCTATGCCAACTGCATGCCAGTATTCTTCCCCTGCTCCAGTAACTAATAATGTACCAAAGAAGACTGGCTAGCAGCTTTGACTTCCAAGTTTGCTATTCTTCTAAACTTAATATTCCTAATCCTTAAATCCTATGACCACCTACTTTTAATACCATTCCATCTTAAACAGATGACTCTAAACAACTACTTCTCGGCACCCCTCTAATCCCATCAATTTTGCCCATTAAGTCATTAGATGTATTTCCTTCCATAAACCTGCTATAGCATTGTCAGTTGGTGACTCCTAGAGATCCTTCTGTCACCGCAACATGTGGCCTTATCTCCCAGCACACTGATCCATGTCTTCTCCATCATTTCATTTAGCTGTAGGTTTCTAGCTGTCCTTGATATCAGGACTTGTTAAGGGAATGTTTAACCAATTTAAAGACCCCTCCTGCTTTACAAATGAGCTACATTCAAAGAGGTGCACAAAGGAGCATAATACTGTAAATATCTCAGATGGTGGGGCAAGATTTCTAAACCAAAACATGGTTTAATCTTCCTGCAACTCTGAGCAGCAGCATAAACATCCTACTGCTTTTGAAGTTTTCTTCTTGCCTTAGGGAAGCCCTGCTGCCTTCCTTAACCTTAATTTTTACACTTTTAAAATATCAGAAATAGCACAGTGCATTTTTTTTGTTTTCAAGGACACACAAAGGTCTACATTCCTATTTATTTTGAGACTAAACCTTAAGTAGTTTCATAAAGGAAAAAAGAATATTGTAATGAACTTCTTTACCAACCTGAGTTCTGAATTACTCAGCATTTGCCACAGCCAACTAACACTGGTTCTGAAGTCTCTCAAAGCCTCTGTTAGGCATCCCTTCCTCTCTGATAGCCTTGAGTTGTGTGATGATGCTGGTAGCCGCATCAGGACTTGAGCAATTTCAAATTTCCTCCTAGTCAGCTAACCACATGCATCTGTAGCTCTGCTCATTTGCCTGGCTCCAGTGACAGCTGTGTATCTCTGAAATTCAAACCAGAAGTAAAAGATGTGTGAAAATTTATGCCAATCAACAGCAACTGGAGTTGAAACAGTAGACTCTGCCTTCACTATGTCCCTCTGGAAACAAGGGGGACAGCACTGAAGCAATCACTTCTGTTCCCTATTAATGTGTTTTGGTTATCCTATCCTGAACTATGCCTCCGTTACTGCAGACAAGGCCACGAGTCCTTCCTTCTCAGCTTCTGCTTCATGCACAAAAGGGTGTCCTCCATAGTTCTACACTGCATCTTGCACTTGTGGGCCAACAGGCAGCAAAGAATAAAACAAAGTGTGGAAGGGCTGACATGGAGTAAAGAAGGGAAGACATAATGCACATTCAGAAATATGCAATGAAAACAAATGTGCAAGAAAACTGACCTGGAGACCTGTCTGGTTACATGCCTTGCCATTTTCTGCATAACTGGAAATTTACTGCACACATTGCAAGATGGTTGTATCCCATCCCTCATGCCCCCCAGATTATCAAGCCTGGTCAGGCAGCCCTTGCAAGTCTGAAGTCAGATCTGAAAGAATCAAGAAAGCATTAGCTCTCTATCCTAATTGCTTGAGGAACAGAGATCCAGGACGGGAGATAAAGGATTAATAAAAAGAGGAAAGGCACTCCACTGGTGAATTTATGTTAATTACAGGCAAAGGAGCTAAGGATACAATTTTCAGGTCATTGCATCTCTGCTATTCCCATGGCTGTAGGGACTTAATCCTCATCTATCTTGACTGCACATTGTGTGGGTTAATTGGCATTTCTGCATAAACTATAAGATATGAAGTGTGCTAATAAATTATAAGGGTCCTTAAAAAGTATTAACTGCTTAGAAACTTAGTAATGTATGAATAACTTAGTTCTGAAAGTCATACCACGTTTAAGCATTCATTTTAAATCACTTCAAATTTCAGCAATAAACACCTACAAATCACCCTTTCTGAGAATCAGCAAAAAGACAGGCCAGAAGCTAAGGAAGATTAGCAGTTGGAGGAAAAAATAATTGCTTTGACGCTCCGTTATGCTTCAGGCTCCTAAGACTGGGATTTACTTGGAGAAAAATCTGTTTAACGTGCTTTTGAATTCTTTGTCTTCTGATGCCATAACTTGGGGGAGAGCAGGCTGTGGCTCACCGGGCAGCTGGGATGGACATAAATGATCCTCCTGACTGACTTCCACCTGGCACTGCCGCGAGGGTGCCCGGTGCCCCTCGGAGGGGTGGCCCTGGTGGAGTACTCAGTAAGGATGGCTTTGGCGTGGGGCTACCCATGCTGCCATGTCCTCTCAGCTACCCCTGCACTCCTGTGGGTGCTGCCTTTTTGCCTCATGCGCTAATGGCATATACACCAGCAGGGGCAAGGTGCGAAGTGCAGGGGGTCCGCTCGCTTTTGCAACTGATGACGAAAGAGGAATGCAGCAATTAGACATAAACAATTAGAGTCACACCCTTCCAAAGAAAACTGCAGACTGCAATGCCACCTGTGCGAACATGCCAGGAGGGAAACGTGCCATAGGGATGAGCAACCGCTGCAGCCTACGTGCTGCCACCCTGCCCCATGGTTCTGGAAGGCACAATGGGAGCATCCCATGGTCACTCATTTGGGTGGACTCTGGGAGGTGTCATTACACCTGTAAGTTCTTTTCTGAGACAGATTCCCCAGGGGAGGAGCTGTTTTACTCCAACTGCTTTGCATATCACATAGCAAAGACACAATCTTCTCCTGGGGCATTCCTCCTGGCTTCACATTGGCAGACAATTTACTAAGGAATGTGCAACATCTACCATATGTTAAAGTTAACCCAAGGGCCAGATGCCTAGGAGTGCATTATACAAAACTGAGGCTACAATTAAAAAAAAGCCAAACCATCATCCCTAGGGAGCCTGGTGACAAGGTTCTGTCAGGAAGGTAACAGGCTGGGAATTAATCCTTGATATTGCATAACTCCCTGGAAGTCTGAGTGTTCTAGCCCCACCTGTGAGACGAACTCCGCTCTTTGGAAATCTGTCCTCCTTGCGCACATGCTGTGTGGAAACCGGGTGCTGGAAATAGTCAGCTTTCTGGCATGCAGGAGTTTCAGGCAGTGGCACATGCTGGCAGCCAGATCATATCCATCTTGCCAGGCTGGGAACTGGGAGAAAGGGATACCCCACCGTGAAAAGTCTTTCAGCTCACTTGGCAGATGTTATCCTTATGTACCCTGTGGCTGTGCTTACTCCACTGAGACTCTGCTAGAGAAAGCTTTAATTTAACATGCACTGTTTACTAACACCTCTTCAAATCCTTGTGTAAACCAAGCTGTTAAAAGTTTGCAGTCATGAGCTGGTTAAAATTAACCCTAGCATAAAGCCCAGGGTCTAGCTTGAGAAGCAGGCGATAAACAGGTGATAAACCACAGACTGTCAGTGTACCAGAACAAAAGCAGTTACTGGGTGATTGTTCACCATTTAAATGCCACATTAGAAATAATTATATCTGGATGTAATGTATTTGTTTTTAAATAACTGCTGTGTTTTGAAATACTATTATAAGCAGAGCAATTTGTATTCTGATGTGTTTTAATCTGAGACATCCGAAACAGAAATTATTTCAAACTGTTTCCTTCTAACATCAGCTAGCCTGCTCCTCACTAAAATGGACTGTCCCAGCACCCTGGCCTTGTCCCAAATATGAAGAAATCTCCCTGTGGAAAAAGAGCAAGGGTACCTCAAAAATTCAAGTACCTACAGCCAGAGGACACTTCCATTTGACATGGTTTTACACAGGCCTCTCCTGTCAGTTTGAGGCTTCAAGACATTCACTGCACAACAAATCCTTCTTTGCTTGGAGAACCTGCTGTGGTCCTTATGCCCACTGTGCTACAGGGTCTGCAGGACAGAGCGGAGGCTCTGGATCAGAGCTGATGACTGCAGGGAGGCTGAAGGAACACAGGTTGAGTCAGACATGCTGAGAATCCAGCCCAGAGGTTTCAGGGCAGGCACAGCCTTTGCGGGTGGCCTGGGAGGAGGCTCTGCAGCTCTGCCTCTCATGACACATAGTGCAGGTCATAGCAAGCAGGACGTGAAGGAGAGTTCCAGCCTTGTAAATTCATGTCTAAAATTCATCATCAGGCACATGCTACTTCAGTATTTTGCATCACTGCAATTGATTGCCAATGCATTTGAGGGAATTAATACATTTGAAAAAGAAAAGACCAAGAACTTAGTATTTTGATGTGCCCCAGAACAAACCAAGACCTTGGCAGCTGAATCAGACCCAGGATTCAATTTATCTGTCAGCAGTCAGTACAAGGTATTTCAGAACAATATGCAAGACCTCTGCAGCCAACAGACGAGGGAAACATTGTCTTCCGCTCTCCCCCTACACATGCTTTAGATTTCTTCCTGATCTAATGGAGATTTTGTGGATCCGCAAAAAGTACCTTTCAGAGAGCTTTATCCATAGTTACAACTCTGGCCATTTGCTACCCAGTGACACTCTTAACTATCATTTGTCAGCCTGTGTGGCAGCTGGTCACAAGCGGTGTTCCTCAGGGCTCAGTTCTGGGGCCAGTCTTGTTTAACATCTTTATCAATGACCTGGACGAGGGGATCGAGTGTAACCTCAGTAAGTTTGCAGATGACACCAAACTGGATGGAAGCGTCAATGTGCTCGAGGGGAGGAGAGCTCTGCAGAGAGACCTGGACAGGCTGGATCGATGGGCTGAGGCCAACTGTATGAGGTTTAACAAGGCCAAGTGCCGGGTCCTGCACTTTGGTCACAACAACCCCATGCAACATTACAGGCTTGGCAAAGAGTGGCTGGAAAGCTGCCCGGTGGAAAAAGACCTGGGGGTACTGGTTGACAGCTGACTGAATATGAGCCAGCAGTGTGCCCAGGTGGCCAAGAAGGCCAATGGACTGGTGTGATCAGCAGGAGTAGGGAAGTGATCGTGCCCCTGTACTCAGTGCTGGTGAGGCCACACCTTGAATACTGTGCTCAGTTTGGGGCCCCTCACTACAAGAAAGACGCTGCATTGCTGGAACATGTCCAGAGGAAAGCCACAAAGCTGGTGACAGGTCTGGAGCACAAGTGAAACAATGAACGGTTGAGGGAACTGGGGTTGTTTAGTCTGGAGAAGAGGAGGCTGAGGGGAGACCTTATCGCCCTCTACAACTCCCTGAAAGGAGGCTGTAGCAAGGTGGGGGTTGGTCTCTTCTCCCTGGTAATGGGCAATAGGATGAGGGGAAATGGTCTGAAGTTGCACTAGGGCAGGTTTAGGTTAGACATTAGGAAAAATTTCTTCACCGAAAGGGTTGTCAAGCATTGGAATGGGCTTCCCAGGGAAGTGGTCGAGTCCCCATCCCTGGAGGTATTTAAAAGATGGGTAGACAAGGTGCTTAGGGACATGGTTTAGTGGTGGGATGGCAGGGTTAGGTTAATGGTTGGACTTGATGGGTCTTTTCCAACCTAAATGATTCTATGATTCTACGATTCATCATTTTCCTCATGATGGTGAATACAAAGGTTTTATTAGGTGTCCAGTGTAGAGACTCATTACTTTTGTATGCCCATCCTCTAATTTAATTGAATGTTGCCTTTTTCTTGGCTATAAAAGTAGCCCAGACAGAAAACTTCAAGCTAGTTCATAATATTATTTTTATCATCTACCATGCTCTTATTTATCTCTGCATTAAAGCAAACAATTCTTATCTTTTTTATTTGCCTCCATGAGAGAATTTTTTCCATTCCCTTGATTGATCATCTTTTTCTGATTCACCCCTTTTCCTGAAACCACTCTTAATTAGCTCTGTGGTATCCTTTTTGACATGGAGTTACCAAGACCACGCAGCTGATGCTGCAGTGTCAGTACAAACAGTGACAGATTTTTTTCCATCACATGGTATCTGCTATTCTTTCCTTTCCCTTTAATGACTTGTTTGCTCTTTTGGCCACAGATGCCCATTGAGAAACCTGCAGTGATGCTTCATTTTAAGTTTTAAATTAGTTTGGACTCCTATGAGACACATGATTAGCTTAATTTTTCCCTTCCAATCTACAGTAGATTGCATAACTCAGCACTGAAAAATCTGTTCTATCTAATCTGGGGAACTTCAAAGAGAACATTTATAAAAATTCCCCTCTCTTCATAAACTGTGCTTTATTCTCCTGGATATTTTCCTAAATGACAGCCTCCTAGATAATTTCAGCTTCTTTTCTATTGTGGAAGCAAACTGGGATGATAAAAAGCAAACATCAGTTTCTTTCATACTTCTATATTCACCTTTATGCTACAGTTTCATGGTATAAAAAGTGCAAGAAAATTATGAGTTTGGGGGGATTGTTGGATAAGTTTTTAAAGCTATTTTAATATAGTCTTTTCTGGCAACTATGGAACAAGCCTGTTTGCTCTAAGTTTCTTAAAACCTTATTTAAAAATGTATTTAGGGATCCCAGCAAGTCAAGTATATTCAATTAAGTGAAGGTACTTCAACCTTTCTTTAAAAGTGTATGGCAAATAACTCTTTATTAGTTACCTAAATTAAACATAATAATGTCACTTTATTAGTACATTAATGGGAAGATTCTGATGGTTTCAGCACCACCAGATCATGTGTGCATACCCTCCTTGTTTGATACTTCCTGGACACATCAGCCCTGACAAGTCTTCAGTAACTCTTGCGTGAACAATCTGCTCAAAGATTTCTCTGAAGTTGAGAATTAAGTGCTTTGCTCTACACAAAATGAACCATTCGGCAGCACTTCTCATCATGAATACACTATTAGCAGGGCTTCCTAACAACTGGCCACATAAGTATTTGTATCAGAAGAGTGAGTTCCTTCTTTTTGTTGTCAAAAAATGACTTTGGCTTTTATTTCAAGTACATTCCACTGGCGTCTCAAATGCAAAGTTAGTGAGCTACTTAAATGATTGCACCCACTTATTGCTGTGTCAGGAGGAAAATCTGTAAAAACACAGAAAAATGGTCACTTTATTAAGGTATGAGAATAAGAATGGGGACCAGAACTAGCTTGAGAGCCAAGAAATAAGAATTCATATCCTTATGTCTGCAAAAGAAACACAACATGGCCTTAGGCAAATCATTTCACATTGCTGTAGTTCTGCTTCCTCTCCAGCTGTTAAACAGGGATAATTTTAGTCTGCAGGACAGGAAGAAGTGATGCAAATGCAGTCATTTCCACAGTAAATAGATAGTGTGGTAGCATATAGTATTACAAAACTGGCAGAGTCCTTCAATTAATTGTCACCAGGATTCTTGGTAATTAGGCCTGAACTTTGGATCCCAAACCATCTTGGTCTGGGAGGAATTCAGGCACCATTTCTAGCTCAGTCTCTGGCATTTTCAGAGGAGACAGGACCTGGCAGCTCAGCTCTTCTGTGTTCTTATACCACTCCTGGGACCTGCCAGGACAGCCCTTAGACATTGTTCTTTGACTGACAGGCTACTTGATAGGTTTGACCTCCTACAATATTAGCCCCACATAGTAACTTGTAAGCCTCAGTCATATCAGATTCATGGATCATGGGCAATACTGGTGTGATGGGTTGACCTTGGCTGGACGTCAGGTGCTCACCAAGCTGCTCTATCACTCTCCTCCTCAACTGGACAGGGGAAAGAAAAGTATATTGAAAGGCTTGTGGGTCGAGATAAGGACAGGGAGAGATCATTCGCTAGTTACTGTCATGGGCAAACCAGAATCAACTTGGTGAAATTAGCTTAATTTATTACCAGTCAAATCAGAGAAGGAAAGAATAAAAACCCCCTCCATTCCTCCCTTCTTCCAGGCTTAACTTTACTCCTGATTTTCTCTACCTCCTTCCCCCAAGCAGCACAGTGGGATGGGGAATGGGGGCTGGGGTCAGTTCATCACACGTTGTCTCTGCTGATCCTTCCTCCTCAGGGAGAGGACTCCTCACACTCTGCCTCTGCTCCACCGTGGGGTCCCTCTCACAGGAAATAGTCCTCCACGAACTTCTCCAACGTGGGTCCTTCCCACAGGCTGCAGTTCTTCATGAACTGCTCCATCATGGGTCCATCCTTTCCATGGGATGCAGTCCTTCAGGAGCAGACTGCTCCAGCATGGGTCCCCCATGGGGTCACAAGCCCTGCCAGCAAACCTGCTCCATCCTGGGCTCCTCTCTTCATGGGTCTGCAGGTCCTGCCAGGAACCTGCTCCAGCACAGGGTTCCCATGGGGTCACAGCCTCCTTCGGGCATCCACCTGCTCTGGCATGGGGTCCTCCCCGGGCTGCAGGGGGACAGCCTGCCTCTCCATGGTCTTCACCACAGGCTGCAGGAGAATCTGTGCTCCGGCACCTGGAGCATGTCCCCCTGGCCCTTCTGCATTGACCTTGGTGTCTGCAGGGCTGTTGTCTCTCACATCCCTAACTTCTCTCTCCCCAGCTGCTGTTCCCCAGCAGGTTTTTTTCCTTTCTTAACTATGTTATCCCAGAGGCTCTACCACTGTCTCTGATGGACTTGGCCTTGGCCAGCGGTGGGTTCGCCTTGGAGCTGGCTGGCATTGGCTCTATTGGATGTAGGGGAAGCTCCTAGCAGCTTCTCACAGAAGCCACCCCTGAGCCCCCCAAAACCTTGCCATGCAAACCCCATACAAGCGGTCTCCCGGGATACTTGTTAGAAGCACCCTAATATCAAGTGAAATTGATTCAAATAAAGCCCCCATGCTCCTCCAGAAGCAAATACTCTGGTCAGTCTGCACTTTGGGTCCTGTATCAGTGGTATACCCTACACAGATGAAAGTGACTTCAGTGATGATTCTTTATCAGTAATGTGTTGATACGAACTTCATAGCTATATATACTATTTTCTAAGTATCTTAGCAGGAAGCAACATCGGCCTTTTGCAATCTATTAACATGGGAAACCAATTATAGTTAGTTTTTCCTTCCTTCCTTCGTACACTACAGGACAAATATACTCCAGGTGACTTTTAACATCCCTTCAACTTCTTGTATGTTCATTTGGTTTGTTTATATATATGAAGAGTGCTTGCTTTTCACGTGTAATAAAACTGTCTCAGGTTTGATCATCATGTCAAAAAGTCAAGAACTCCAGAGATACAGTACTGGTCCCAGATGCATTTTTTGTTTGTCAGTAATATGAAAGAAAACTGTTATTAAAAATAAAAGTTGGGTACAAATTGGTGAGATGGTATATCAGCCCATATCCCTGTGTTTCCATGTAATGCTTTATGGCGATAAGTCACAGTACAGAAGACATGTGGGCACTAATAATTTAGGATTCTATTAGCTTTTTTCACCCAGACACAATGTGCTGCAAATATTAATTAGGTCTCACTGTACCCTTTTAGGACAGCTCAGTACTATGAAATCAATTCCAATGTACCGTAAGAGATGTTTATAAAGAAGTATCTTCAGCCACTATTGTTTTAATATTTTGTTGCAACCATTAGTTAGCACTTTCTCTCTGAAGTATTCACTTGTTGACATGCATCCACTTACACTAATGCTCATACATCAAGGCGAAAATAGACTCTGAGATTAAAACTGAATAGTTAACCTTGAATACTTGAGGCAAACACCCTCCATATTTTCAGATCTGTGAATTTCGCCTATTTACTGACAGGTTCTTACAAATATATTTTATTGGCCATGTTACAATGCATATTCAGGGTCCTTTTAAAATGCACATTACTGACAATCTAATTCAGTAGCTTGTGTGCTTTATTACATATATCTATCTTTTTCAATAGCTAGGGAGGATGTCTGTGCTCTCATGGCTGAATATAAATGTTCCTTTGGAGCTGACACAGGTTCTTTTATTTGCAACTATCTGGAGATGCCGGACTGCCATATTGGACATACAGTTCATGTATAAATGTGTACCAAGGACCCCTATGTTAATTCATGTGTGCACTAAAAGCTGTATTTTCCTGATGACAGAAGCATCTTGTCACCTTTAGTAGATGCAAGACTGAGCCTTATTAGCTATGTGTTAAAACCTAATGGTTTTTGCTGAATACGTATCTGAGTAAGAGCTTAAATTTAATGCTATTTGGGTCAAATGAAAAAAAAATCTCCCACTAACTTGAAGGTTCAAGGTTATTATGTCCTACAATGGCAAACTGCTATTCAGGGAAAATGATTCTTTTTCCCAGTATAAAATAAGCTCATTGATCTCAATATAGATATATAGCCTGCAAATGTATTTGATTTGAAAATCACAACATAATGTTGGGAAATTCTCTGTATTCTCTCTTCTGCGGCATTGCAATATTTGATCTATATTTAATGTTTAATATTTTTAATTGGGATCTAATTTCAGATATGAAATGGAGCATACTGCTGGGAAGAGCTAGAAAAAACACAGAAATGTGAATGGTGCTGCCTCATATCTGTGGGCAAATTCCTCTTGTGTCTATCCTGTTGAATTAGCTTTCACAATGAGGACCTTCTGCATGGTGCTGAGAAGCCCATGTACACATGGAAGAGAAACTTACACCTTGTTATGAGCAGCTGGTTATCCTGAAGGAACAGCATCTTCCAGTGTATTTGAGGTGGAACCTACAACATGATGTGTTTGACCTCACCCATTTATAAAAAGTTGTGGGGAGGAGATTTCCTATTCTCTTCACATTCAAACCTTTGAAATTACTGCTTACCAGGTCTGACCTATGGTCAGCAGCACTACTTGCATTTGGCCGTCCATCTGGAATGTCTGCATTTATCTTGGTCTTTTTCTAGCAAATAACTTTTGAGCACAGCAGGTACCAAACCTTAGTCTCTCTTCCACCAAATATTGTCTTCCTAAGGAGGACTTGATGACTTGCATCTGGAAGACTGAAGTCCATGGGAAGTTAAAGCTGCATTCGCACAGACTTTTCCTGGAAGCTGGCATTTTCTGCCTACCTTAGGAACAGAGGTGAGGTATCAGCTAGTTTCCTTCCATTTTGTAGCGTAAGAGGACTGTGTAAGGGACTAAGATATCTTGCATCCTTCTGTTTGCTTTCATGGAAACCACAACAGAATAAACCATTGATTACTTTCTGTAATAGACATTTTTTCTAGTACAGAAGTATTTTCTTGCCAAGACACAGGATTTGACTTTTTCACAAATATTGTTCTAATCTTAGTGATACAAACTCCTACATAACATCAACTTTACACGATAGAATCAACATGACAGAGATAGATAAGAGGCTAATTTTGTTTCTTTAGCTGCTGATGTGCTGCTGTTACTGCTTATGAAGAATTAGTTGTCCTTTTGTTTTGTGGTGCCACTGTACAGTTTGGAAAGTCACCACTAAGATACTTATATACCAAGGCATATGGAATGCCTGAAAAATGTAGGGCAAGAAATCAGCAGATTTAAGTTTTTTTGCTTGGAGTAGAGTTTTGAAAACACGGTGAGAATGAGATGAGAGGGCAGATGATCACAGGCTGAGTTGCTAAGGAGAACTAGCAACAGAGGTGGCTAAATCATCCTTAGTAAGCAATACTTTAACATCTCACTGGAAAGTTTCCTGGAGAACTGTACTTCACTAAATTAATAACAAAACCTACACAACAAGTAAATAACAGTCCAACACCCTGTGTGCTCTGTCAGGTAGAGTTTTACATCACATGGTCTAAAGGAGGGGTTCTTGCAAATGATTCTTTGCATAGTAATTAAGTAGAATTAGGAAATCCAATGCAAAACACCAAATGCTACTTTTACCTGAATTTACTCACTGTGAAGTCCGCTTTCAGCTATAGTTTGGGCACAAGATGGAGCCTCCAATTCCTTCAAAAATAATTTTAAAATGCTCAAGAAATCTGCATTCAGATACAGACTCTCTTGTCTTTTGAGTTCTTTCAGACAAATCTGTTCCTCTATATGGACTAGGCATTGGTTCAAGTTGTTGTCTCAAACCTGGAGAACAGCATTTTCTGCAGTCTCTCTGTCTCTACATCATTATTAGCCAACATTTTCTGAACTGGGATGACCTTTTCTATTGGTATTGAGGCATATAAAGTGGATAATCATAGCAGAGGGAGACAGAAAAAAATCTGTTTGGTGAGCAAGTCCGTTCTCCTTTAAGGACAGACTGCAGTCCCGGTGATGGATGTATCAGATTAAATTGTCACTACAATTTGATTTTGCCAGGCATCTGCAAAAATGATTTATTTATGTAAGGGAGAGCTTCAAGTGTAGAAAGGGGAGTTAACAGCTCTTTCTCAAAAAATCAGCTCTCTTAAAATTGTTTTTTCTTGTGGATGTTTTCATTCTTCTCTGAAAAAGTTAAAATATTTTAATGATCAGTGGAACTGCAGAGGTTCAGTGTCTCTGTATGATCACCATAATAAGTACCCGATCAACATCAGGAAGGCAAAATAAGACATAGAAATGACAGTTAATCAGGGCATAGACAATTAGGAATCCAGTAGCACCACATCATTTTTCTAGGTTGGTTGATCACTTTTCACTATGAGGGAAGAGAAAAATGTCCACCTTTTACATTTGAATGATGTTTTCTAGAAAAAAACAAAAGATCACTTAATCTGTGAACGCATTACCAGAGACATAAAGGTTGATCAAAGCATAGAAAAGGAGGACATTTGAGAGAGTGGAAGAGCATACCACTGTCTCCTTGGCACGTTACTGTGGATCAAATAGGACCAGATCGGTTAAAACAATAGGAGTGTACAGCCAAAAGCTTGCCCAAGCAATCACATGGGTAACGATGTTAACTGCCAGGAAATAAGTGATTTGCAGTATGTGATGGCTGCAGCAATTGGCAACTACCTGCCATTATGTAATGAAAGAAAAATATTTATTGAATTTTCCCTCTGTGATTTCAAAGATCATGCATTAAAAAAAAATCTGTATGTTTTGCATGTAGGAACTCTTGTGATAAAATATCCTATCCACTGTGCTATATGAACTGATATTTTGCCAGTATTCAAATAACAGGACTTATTGATTATAGATTCGTCTCAAACAGTTTTGTGCTGCTATTCTTTTGAGACCACTGTTTTCAACTGCATAGAGCCATCATCTGAACATAGAGCTGGGAATCACTCTTCAGCTCCAGTCTCAGCATTAATTCTGTAAATTTTAGCATTTTATTTTTAGTCAAAGCCTGAAGAACTCACTGAAGAAAACAAGTATTCCACAAAGGTTGTAATACAAGGATGATAGGAATTTTGAACTGCTGGAATAGGGTTAGTAAAATACAAGAAGGAGTGTTAGTGTTTTTTTCAGAAAAAGACCAGGGTCAAAGACCACTTAAAAAAAAAGTTGCTTCGATAACGGATTCTGAAATGCAGTCTGAAAGCACTTCAATAGTCAAGAGATTGGGTAGATTCTTCTTTTCTTCCTTACATGCAGCTATAGAGGTTTGTTAAAATTGCAGTGCTTATGAAAAATACTATGGTATATCTGATCACTGAAGAGACTACAGGATCCTTTTCAAAATCAAATTTTATGGAAAAGTCAGGAGGAGAGCTGGCTACCCTACTGCTTTCCCTGTGTGCTTTAGCCACTGTGTCGTGTGCCTCCCTAAATTCCCTCTACATCAAAACGTAAACTTCGTATGTAAAATTGCTTTACTGGATACTTTTATCCACAAAATATAAATATTACATACTTAGAAATTTAATTCAATGCATCAAGTTCATACAAGCAGTTATCACTCCAGTACCATAGGCAAAAGGTCTAGAAAAATGACAGTGATCAACCCTTACACATTTTGATTGCCTGGAGGAGTGAAGGAGGGAGGGAACTGCCTGCTGGAGTTACCAGGAGGTCCCCACCCATTGCTGTGGAGGTCAGGCAGGTGACAGCCATCTGACTGCCACCTTCAGCCTGACTCTAAGGAATCAGTTGATTGGCTCCCAATGGTTTGATTTTCATTGCGGAGGTAAAATGAGCATTGGTCTTAAAAGTAATCTGGGACCTTGGATTAGTCTGGGAGAAGAATAGCTGAAAAAGACTGCTGTGACATGATAGAATTCAGGTGAGAAGAACATTTGAAGGCATGTGGGTGCCATTTGAATCAAAGGTAACTAGACTGAGGTCTGGTAGGGGTAAGAGGCTGCAGAGATACCAATACCTCAGCAGCAATGGGGGGAAGTGTTGTTTAGGCAGCAAGAATCAGGTCTCAGGATTTTAACAGGCAATTCGATAGCTGAAAGCTTAACTGTCACTGTACAGGACACAGAGAAGTTAGAAAAGTGCAGCTAGAACTACTGAGGTAGAGAGCTCTGTTCTGTTACATGGGTGTCAAGAAGGGGAATTACGTTACTGCTGAAGAAGGTGCATGTATATCTTGTATAAGAACCTCACTTTGGTATCACACTTTGATCTGGTGTGATCCTATCTGCCTTTTTAAAATAACTGTTTTATGCAAAGCAGTGTCCATGCCCAGGGTTACCTTCTGTTTGCTTTCCCAAACAGAGACAGTGCTGGTCAGGAGCAAAAGAATTGGTTCAGAACATGAGCTAGAATCTGGGATTCCTTCAAGAAATTCCTGGGACATCCCACCCCAAAAAATTGTTTTCCAAAACCAAAATGCAGACAAATGGAAAGAGACAGGTTTTAGATGACCTTGGTGGAAGTTACAATAATGCTGATTAAAGTAAATACATGCCTCCACAACTATGGTTTTGGAAAGTTAAGTGATTTCCATTTTCCCTTCTTTCCCTCACTCTCTCCAAGACTTGAATCATAATAATGATGATTGGAACAGAAAAGGAACTCTTTTTTCTTTTTAAATTTTATGGCAGTTGCCATAATGACATCACAGAGAGATTACCTGGTTGATTCTAAGATTTGTGGCATACAATAACAACGTCAAGGAATTTCTTACAGCAAAAGCTGTAAACCGACTTAAAACATACCTGAGAAAGAAAAACCGGGGGCATAATTTTTAGAGTTGGTATTTCATTAGAAGTTGCTACTTCATTCTCAGCTCCTATTTCAGTAGTTTATCATTTCAAGTGCTACATGGTCCACAATTTCTGTTTTCTGATAGAGGATTTTATTAAGTCACTCAATAATGAAACAGACATAAATTTCAGCTCCATCATCCTAATTTAATTAATTGCTTTGCCAAGGGACTATTGGTACAATCAGAGAAAATCACAGCCCTGCTCTGTTCGACAGTGCCAGGCTGGAAGACTTTCCTGCTCGTGGCAGCACCTGGTGCAGTGCTGACACCCCTGTCCCAAAGAAATTGAACAAGCTGCCTCCAGGCAAGGGAGCAAAATCCAGCCTCCCCACGCCCCGAGCAGTAGCTCCCATGACCACTGGCATATCTCAGCAAGCATACCATAGCTGAGTGGTAATAGAAGGGCATTTTTTTTTATATCTGTCTCACTTGCCTGTGCCTCAGCTTGCCTGAATCCAGCCTCCCCACGCCCCGAGCAGTAGCTCCGATAACCACTGGCATATCTCAGCAAGCATACCATAGTTGAGTGGTAATAGAAGGGCATTTTTTTTTTATATCTGTCTCACTTGTCTGTGCCTCAGCTTGCCCCTTCCCCACAAAGGCAGGAGTGGGGTCTTCTGGGAAGACACAGGTCTCTCTTCTCCAGTCCTCTGGGCTCTGGGGAGTGTTTGAAGTCTGAGGTAAGCTCCAGACTGGGGTATCTTTCTGAAGAGAAAACCAAAGCATTAGAAATAGTTTAAACAAATCACTCTTCATGCCAAATACTGTATTTCAAGAAAGATAAACTGTGGAAGGATTTATCTTTTTGGTATGCCAGCATGATAGTGGGGTGGCTTTTTTTCCACTTCCAAAGAGTTGTGCAAAACAACTGTTTAACCCCCCAAAGTGAATGTTAGGAACAGAAGGTGATAGGCAAATTCCAGTAACTTGCAACTTCTCTCAAAGCCTTCACATTAGCAGTCAATCTGGTTTTGCAGTTCTCTTAACAAAGAGCTTTGTTTACTGTGCTGTATACCAACCAAATTACGTTGCACATTCATTACGCATGCACATATACACCAGGGAATAAAGCTGGTGCGAATGAATACAGTGAAAATTTTCTTGAACAAGTAAATCTTCAGTGATTCTCTCTCCCTCTCTTCTCTCTTCCTGTCCATTTGAATACAGGCTTTTATGAGACTTTTTAAAAGACAATTCAAAAATTTAAATATACTTTCTGATTAAAGGAAAACGTTTTAGATGGTAGTTCTCCGCACTCATTCTGCTGTTAATCTCTAACTTTTTTTTTTAAAGACAAGGAAAGATATCTTTAAAAACATGTAACATGATGAGAATAAGATGAAGAGTATAAATAAATAAAACAGCAGTGGAATGAATACATATTAGGAGAAACATTACATTGACACACAATTTTTGGCTGCCCTTCCTGTCTTAGCTGGTCACGTTCCAGAGCTAGGAGGAGCCAGGTACAGCTATGAACTGTAAAAAATCACTATAATTACACAAATGACCACTGAGTTTTTCAGTTTGATCATGGTTAAGTACAACAACATAGCTAGTACAAAATGCTAACCTGCATCAGCTTCTCTTCAAATATTACAGCGCTTGTGAGGCCCTGGTCCTAAACTTTAAAGCTCTGTTAGACGTGATGGACCCATGTTAAGGAGCACAGCTTCTCCTTTGACTATGTGTCCCACCAGCACCCCCTATCCTTTGCAAAGCTGAACTCGCAATGGACGAAACAGTTAAAACGAAGCCGTAGGACTGCCAGGACCCCGAGCAGAACCACCAGGCCAGTGTCCCCTTGCAGGGGTTTCACTGCCTGTGCTCATGGCCCACTCTGATACAGCATGGCATGGTGACCTGGGCCAGCCCACTGTGAGAGCTGTGAAACGCCTCACCTGGGGCCTCTGGTCCTCAGCTTGGAGGCTGTGCCTAACCTCGGGCCCCTGACCAAGCTGCAGATTTGCCTGTGCCGGGCTTGTTCCTGCCCCATCCTGACCCTGCCTTGCAGCCTGAACTTTCTGACTCAACCTTCAACCTGCCCTGTCCCTACAGACTTGCCCGGCGGTCATCAGACTGTCACTGACCCTGGCTGCCATTCCTGGGCCTGCCCCCTCGCCTGGCTGGGGTCCTGCTGGACTGGCCCCTGGTTGGGGCGGCCACCGGCCCTGCTGCCTCGCTGGCAGCCATGGCTCCCATCTCGCCTGCCCTGGCAGGGCAGCCCAGCCCTTGCTGATCCCTGATAGACACAGCCTGTACACAGTCACCTTCCTGAAAGCTCTAAGTCTTGGAATACAGCCAATGCTAAAATTAAATACAAGATGTATTCTCCCTTGCACACACCTAACTGCACGTGTGCTTGCCCCTCAGTCTGTGATAAATCCCAGGAATAGCCCATGGGGAAAAGTAATTGAGGTATATGGAAGAGTAAGGAGTGTATCGTAAAACTATGGTGGAATAAAGATGAGAGATCACATCTTTTATGGAGTGATGATACTGCTGGAGAGACTAAATGAGCACTTGAACACATAGACTTTCTTCAGTCCTGGAACAGAGTCACTAAACCTCAGGCAAAATACAGGTAGGGAACTCAAATACTGTGTTCAGTTTTGGGCCCCTCACTACAAGAAAGACGTTGTGTTGCTGGAACATGTCCAGAGGAGAGCAACAAAGCTGGTGAGGGGTCTGGAGCACAAGTCTTATGAGGAGCGGCTGAGGGAACGTGGGCTGTTTAGCCTGGAGAAGAGGAGGCTGAGGGGGAGACCTTATCTCCCTCTACAAATACCTGAAAGGACGCTGTAGTGAGGCGGATGTCAGTCTCTTCTCCAGCATAACAAGTGATGGGACAAGAGGAAATGGCCTCAAGTTGTGCCAGGGAAGGTTTAGATTAAATATTAGGAAAAATTTCTTCACCGAAGGGGTTGTCAAGCATTGGAATGGGCTGCCTAGGGAAGCGGTTGAGTCCCCATCCCTGAAGGTATTTCAAAGACATGTAGGTGTGGTGCTTAGGGGCATGGTTTAGTGGTGGACTTGGCAGTGTTAGGTTAATGGTTGGACTTGATGATCTTAAAGGTCTTTTGCAATGCAAATGATTCTATGATTCTATGTAGAGTCAGCAGCTCTGGAACAACATCAGGCACAGTATGGCAAAAATTATTTGTACTGAATTTATGATTTTTAATAGGTAGTGAAATTATTTTTGCTCTTCCTGGACTCATCTCTGGAAGGCAAACCAGGATGAGACTGAGAGGCCAGAGCTGCAGTGGCTGTTCCCTAAAAACGTTCTCCTGAAGGCAAGGGGCATTTCTGTCCTTGACAGATGTCTCTCCTTCTGACCTGCATCCAACTCTGAGCTTGCTGCTTCTGCTTCAGAACTGAAGAAGCTGTCACCCAAAAACTTGTCTTTCTTCTTCATCCGCCCAACAGTATCAATTAGAATGATGGAACACTCCTTCCCACAACCTTGTTTCTGAGAGTATAAAGATGTATATAAGCTGTAGTCTAGCAAAACCTCTCTGACTCTGAACACACTATAAGTAGCAGAGGGATACACACATCCACCTGCTAAAAATAATTCAAGCTTCTGCAAACTGCTTAGATAGCTGAACTTACAAGCGAAGCGTAAGCAAGAGTGGGAATTAAAAATGAACCTATGAATCTAGAAACTGACAGTCTGTGGGTGAGATAGGTCCGTTTGCCCCTGATTATAGAGCGTACCTGGCCCTGTTACCTGACTGAATGAGTGGCAGCTGCTTTGAAATCATTCATTGTCCCCTTGCAGGTTGGGGCTGCTGCTGAATGATGCTTGGTGGCATTCTCTGCAGAGATGCTGGAGACTGATGGGGTGCTGGAGACTGAGACCGTGTTGATTCTGCAGCAGGAGGAAGGCTGTCTGCCTGCCTGCGGTATTACTCTTCTTCCATTTAGAAAATGGTTCTAGCATCCAGGCTAGCCAGCTTGGCAACCTTCAGGGGCACAAGGTTAAAAACACTTCAAAACTTGAGAAAACATAGGCTCTTTCTGTTATGAAATCTCCTATATGAAAGTAATAGTCCTTTGGGTTTGTCTGGCTTGCCTCTACAAACTATATGAATTTATAATTCATCAAGAGAGTGGAAATGTCACCTGAACCTTCCTGAGGAATATGAGATCAGCAGTAATACAAATCAATACAAGTTACTTTCCTGATTCATAATGTGTGTGTCAGGTTGCAATTCTCCTGGCTGAAGGCAGCCTCCCTGATATATTTATCTAGTACTTGAATCAGTGCCCAGCTCTGCAGAATATAAGATTTCCATTTAAAAGTAATAGCGAGTTTTGAACCCTGAGGCTTGTTCAGAGATCTCACATTGTCACTGGGGTGCATAGGTGTTTAAATATGGTTGGATATGTGCCCTAAGAAAAAAGACCCAATGGTGATGGTGAGTGAGCAACACTATTTCCAGCTCGGGGTCCATCACAGTCAGCAGAGGCAGTTTCTTGAAGGGTCTCATCATTCATATGCTGATACTTCAGTTGTACTGACGCCAGTGAGCCTTAGACACTAGGGCTGAGTCCTCCATATCTTGTGACACACCTTTACGATCCCTGCAAATATACCCGGCAAATGTTTTTTCTGTTTGGTTTTTTTTAAAATCTGAAATATTGGTCAGTTGGGTGTAAAAAAACATTTAAACTGATTTAAATTCTTCCTCCTGCTTTTTGACTGGTTCATATACCAGTGCTTCACAGAAGTTACACAGGTGGATAAATACTTTGCTAGAATTTCTAAGCAGCTTTGAAGAGGACTATCTGCAGTGCAAATGTTAATTTAAGCAAACAAACCCAAGACTATTTTATTCATAGTGCATTAAAATCTTGTGTAAGCCTAGAATAGTTAATCTATTTTACAGACAAGAATCTAAGGCACTAATTAAAAGTATAAGTCTTTTCTATTTGATTTAAGACATTTGGCAGATGAGATCTGAATCTGAAAAATAAACATCTTTTCTAATTTCTGTCTCTATACGTATACTGTTGTTTAATTGTTCAATACAGCATTCATACAAGTGAACTCTATCAGATCATATCAATAAATATGCACACAATTAGTGTAAAAAGAAACCTTTTCTGTTTGCTTGATTAAAAATAGTAGCATTTTACTGCAGCAGAAGAAATATATCTTGCAAATGTTGCAACACCTACATATTTTGAGTTTACATATTGCACTGTTTCAAGCAGTGAAAAATAATACTCTTATATAACTTCAGAGGTACAACAAAGAGACAACATAACCTTCTCCTTTTAAGGGAGAGACAACAAAAAGCCCTTTATGTCTTGTCACTTGCTGGGAGTCTTGGGAGAATTAACAAAAAAGAACTCGTAGTTTATTCCTTGTCTGACAAAGCAGCAGAGGAAATATTCATCTCCTTTCCCTTTATTAAAGGCTACCATGTTTCTGCCTATTAGAGAAAAACTATCATCAGATGTAAAAGCAAGTACAAAACCGGTTTGGTCTTCCTTAACCATGTATTAATAGATTCTTGGAAGACATTCAGATCCTTAGCTGATTTTAGTGCTTCAACTTTCTTTCTGGACAACATTAAAAATATACGGGCATTTTTAAAATTTCCAGGTGATAACTGGAGCCTACTTAGATGGCTTACAACTTAAAAATGACAGTGATTCTCAGCTGAAATATCACTGCCACTGCTGACACAGAAAATTCATTTGTTCTGCCCCCACATTTCAGGGGATTTGGTGGTCTTGCCTAAGTTCTGCAGCAAACCAACACTCTTAGATCTCATTCTGTATGTGTCTGTTCTCCCTCCTTTCTGGAAGCTGGGTAAGGTGCCATATGTTCCTTTCACTGTCTCCAGCTGGAGATGACCCTATCTTTTATCTCTGATATTTGTGATGACTTATTTCCATTTTTGTCTTTTTTTTCAAAGAGGCATTAATTTGTAGGTACTCACCACCTTTGTTATTTGAGGTTTTCTACTTCTTTATTGGTTTGCACATCTCATCTTTTCTTCTACCTCCAGCCTCCTCCATTTAAGTATTCTAGTTTGGAGTTTTCTATCAAAAACATCCACATGTTAACAAAAATGATTCATTGTTAGAACTGTGTATTGGGTTTGTGTAGCAAGGTCTTGGTAGTGGGGGGGCTACAGGGGTGGCTTCTGTGAGAAGCTGCTGGAAAAAAACCTGCTGCGGCTCAGTAGCCAAAGAGAGAAGAGAAGTGAGAGGATGTGAGAGAAAACAGCCCTGCAGACACCAAGGTCAGTGAAGAAGGAGGGGGAGGAGGTGCTCCAGGGGCCGGA
Organism: Egretta garzetta; assembly: GCF_000687185.1. Taxonomy (NCBI): domain Eukaryota; kingdom Metazoa; phylum Chordata; class Aves; order Pelecaniformes; family Ardeidae; genus Egretta; species Egretta garzetta. Next base: position 2,636,993 of record NW_009260022.1, on the reverse strand, counting down.
GCGGAGATTCCCTTGCAGCCCGTGGTGAGTCCATGGTGAGGCAGGCTGTCCCCCTGCAACCCAGGGAGGAGCAGATATCCACCTGTAGCCCATGGAGGACCGCACGCCGGAGCGGGTGGATGCCCAAAGGAAGGAGGCTGTGAACCCATGGGAAGCCTGCGCCAGATCAGGTTCCTGGCAAGACTTTGTGGACCCGTGGAGGAGGAGCCCATGCTGGAGCAAGTTTGCTGGCAGGAGCTGTGACCCCACAGGGGACCTATGCTGGAGCAGTCTGCTCCTGATGGACTGCACTGCATGGGAGGGATGGACCCACACTGGAGCAGTTTGTGAAGAACTGTAGCCTGTGGGAAGGACCCACGTTGGAGAAGTTAATGGAGGACTGTCTCCTGTGAGAGGGATCCCATGCACGAGCAAGGGAAGAGTCCTCTCCTGAGGAGGAAGAAGCAGCAGAGATAATGTGTGATGAACCGACCCCAGCCCCCATTCCAGTCCCCCTGTGCCTCTGGGGGGAAGTAGGTAGAGAAAATTGGGAGTGAAGTTTTGCACGGGAAGAAGGGAGGGGTCGGGGGGAAGGTGTTTTAAGATTCAGCAGTTTTTATCCTCTCCTACTCTGATTTTGTTTGGTAATAAATTAAATTAATTTCATCACGTTGAGTCTGTTTTGCCCGTGATGGTAACTAGTGAATGATCTCTCCCTGTCCTTATCTCAATCCACAAGTCTTTTGATCTACTTTTCTCTCCCCTGTCCGGTTAAAGAGGGGAGTGATAGAGCGTCTTTGGTGGGCCCCTGGCATCCAGCCAGGGTCAAACCACCACAAACTGTTAAATTATACTTTGCACTATTAAATAACAGGATGTGGCATCAATGAAACTGAATCTGACACTGTTTCACTACAGTCCCTTCCAGTATGGAAGGTATTTAAAATTACTTTCTGCTATCCCACTGAATTAAGGGAAAAAGATGACCAATTTTATTGTGACCTGCTCAAATTTGTGCCACATAAACCACAACCTAGAATATTTATCTAGCTAAACAAGTCTGACTTTGTCAATCAGCTGTTTAGATGAGATACTCCTTTAGCATAACTATTCCAGCAAATTGAGAATATTAAATTGTATATTTTTGCCATCAACATAAACAAGTCTATGAAAGATTTTACCCATACCCTTTTTTTTTTTTGTCACCAGGACATACTCTTTTGTCTCCTCTGAAGTTGTGTCTGTGGCATACCACAAGTGTACAAAGTTAGTCTGATATCACAGAAGCTACAATGAGGCCAACATAAAATTTTACTAAGTCTTTTTTTTTGCTTTTTAAATCCACACATAGCCTAGAATTTTTAATAACTTTTTCTCTAACATACTAAAGATCAGTGCTTTGCTGTCTTTTACAAGAAAGTTGACATAGAGGTGGGATCTTGCTCCAGAATTGGTAAGCGGAGCTGGGCACCTCCTTTCCCAACTTGTGCTAATGGCTTTAACTTTGCACTCTGCTCTTCAGGTATATTTTTGACAATCACAGTCCACGTTTTGTTTGACTGACAATGCAGATACAGATGAAAGTTCTGTTTAAGTATCTTCCTGTTGTCTTTCATACTGTCGGATATTCAGTTGTCCCAGAGCTTCCAGCTGCCCTATTTTTCCCATCAAATACTATTCTTGCCTTTTGGTTGTTACCCAGCAATATTCACCCTGGGCCCTACAGATCCCAGAGCCAGCTGTGCCTGCTCCTCTTGCTTGTAGCATCCTCTTCCCATACAGCTCTCTCTGGTGCCACTCAAAGATCACATCCCAGAACTGCACCACTTCAGCTGATGCTTTGTGTAAGTAGTATGACCTATATCGGTGAGTACTTTCACACCAGCATTATGTCACGTGTTGGTGTAATCACTGGTAAGACAAAGCTGTGCCTACGCTAGGACTTGTTTACCAACAGAGGAAAAGCTGCATTTTACTGGTGCTATTTCCAAATATGTTTTCCTGTATATTGGCAAAATTAGACTTATTTTAGTGCAATAAGCACCCTTACATAAGCATAGCAAACAGAACTAGTCAAAGTATGGTTTCTGCTGCTATAGCTAGTCTTGTTGGTGCAATCATACTGGCCAGAGTACTGGGTCAGAGCTCTGACTTTCTTCACTGTAGCTGAAGAGGATGCATTACCGGGTCTAACAGCAAAACCTGCTTACACCAGGGTGTCTGATTTTTGCGCACAGTTGATTCTTCTATTGGTAGTGATTGAAATAAAATTAGGAGTACTTTCTTGGCATGTTATAACTAGTGGCATATACTAAATGTAGGGCTTTTATGGGTATAGCATCTGTGAATAATGATGTCTGCTGGGGTCGTTTTAATTGTTTTACTTAGTAAAACTTAAAAATAGGTTGTACCTAAACTGCCTATTTTCTGTTTCTTGTCTATTAAAAGCACAGCACCGAGGAGTTTAAGTTTCTGTCATTCATGGATAAATTAGATTTTTAAAGAAATCATAAAAACAATAAGGGACGCATTAAAAAATAATGTTGTTTATATCACTACATTTAAAGCCTCCTTTTCTTCAATTACACAAATGGTGCAATACCCAAAGCAATTGTTAAAGGTCTTTTAAAGAAGACTAAAATCTAAATATTTGAGTCAAGAAATGTTTTTTTAATACTGTGAACATTCGAGGAGATTATTACTGTACATTTTAGCTTTTCTTACAGATAGGAGAGAAAGGAATTAAGAATATTTAGGAATTTTAATGCACCTCATTGTTCTGAAGAAGAGAGATTTTTCTTTTGATTTGAGTTCTGTTTTTAATGCCTTAACTGGCATTTTAATCTTCCTAGAGCGGAGACTACTCATTTGTTACCAGATTTTTGTTTCAAACACTAGTCCATAGCTTGTCTTGGTACCCGGAAGCTTCGTGAGCTTTAATTGATAAATAGGAAAGGGTGGCAACTTCTGACCTTTTCCCTTTGGGTAGATTGCCTTGTTTCAGCACTTTCTTAGAGTAGAGGGAATTAGAGCGGTAAGTAGCTTTCTGAATCCAAATCTGAAGGTATGCTGACAGTACTTTTGCTCCGTCCTGCAACTCTGGAAATTAATGGTGGGTATGGCAAGCACTCCCAACAAGAGAAACACTTGAGACTTCTTGATGTTAAGCCCATGTTGGCAGGGCTCTGAGCACACCAACTTGATTTACAACCTCTTTTCCTACTCCTAGGGGTTTTGATCTCTGTACTGAAGGCCAGCTTGGACATGGTGCTGCTCTATAACCTTGGATCAAGGTGCTGTGAAAACAGCCAAGTTGCAAAAAAGAGCTATGGAAAGCCTCGCCTGTGTCCTATGCTTGTGTTCAAACTCAGGCCCTTGCCCATGGTCCTTGCCTGAGCTATGCTGTAGCTATACTTGGTCCTTGCCTGAGCCTACTGTGCTGTAGTAGTGCCCAGCCTTGCACGCTGCTGATCCTGACCTTGCCTTGCTGAATGAGCTTCCTACCTGCAGCTTGGACCTGCCCTGTCCCTACAGACTTGCCCGGCGGTCATCGGACTGTCACTGACCCTGGCTGCCCTTCCTGGGCCTGCCCCCTCGCCTGG